>NC_035442.2:84046046-84361077 GCF_002127325.2 Helianthus annuus
TTCTTTGATATATTAATGTATCCCGTATAAACATTATGTGGACATGTAATGTGGTTACTAGAATGATAAGGGTTGATTGTTACTTGATTGTGTGTATGTATATATGTATATGTATATAAGACCCGGTCGCACAAGGTGTGCTTAATCGCACAACCTCCTCATTGCACAACTTGTATAGTGGGCTAGTCCACGACCCAATATGAAAGCCACAGATGGGTTCTGGCCCATGCCTTTTGTACGCATACACTTAGGGGTACGTGTGTGACTTCTTTCATAATTCCCTCATAACACAACACACGAACCCTAATATTCTCCCCTCCCCCTGAGTTCGACGGCAGCTATCATCATCACATTCGAAGCACTTTGATCTCTTACTCTAGGCACTCTTCATCTCTCGGTTAGTATATATAAACGCTACTTGATTGGTTATTCATTCATCGCTTGTATGTGTTGATTAATGTTCATGGATATGAATCTTGTATGGATCTAGGGTTTGTTAGAATTCTGTTGATTGTGTAATCAAGTGATGTTGATATTTAGGTTACATGATAATAGACCTTTTGATGGAACTATCACTATAACAAACCGCTGAATGATATGAATGTGTGGATGATAATGAAAATAGGTAATGTAGGGTTCACCGAGATAATTGTGCGTAGGCCGGAATCGATCGAGAATGGGGGGGCATAAACTGTTGATAATGTTGTTCATGATCATGCTTAGGTAAATTAAAGTAACATGTTGATTGGTCTCGTAGTTGATAAACGGCAATGAATAGGGTTTTTGAATGATTGTTTTAATCTTGTGAATCTAGAAGTGTAACTGACTTAGATTCATGATTGGGTTGGGGCAGTTGTGAAATTATGTTTACTAAATTTAAGGGAAACAGTTGACTAGATCCAATCACATAAGATCAGTCGCACAAGTAGTATTGGATCGTACAAAGGATCCCAATCGCACAAAACATAGGAGATTGCACGAGCCATGTCAGTCGCACAAGTCCGAATGGGCTTGTGTGTGAATCGCACAAGGAAGCCCAATTGTGCTATCAGATGGGCTTGAGTCCCATATGGAACACGGGCCTGGTTACAGTCGCACAAGCTGGCCCAGTCGCATAAGCTGGACCAGTCACGCAAATAAGGTCCAGTCGCACAAGCAAGGCCTGAACGCACAAGCCAGATGGGCCGCACAAGTTATTTGGGCCCAGGCTTGTTTGGACTATGAACGAATTGTGCGATTCGGATTCACTCTCATTGGGCCGTAAATATTGAACTGTTAAATGATTTGGTTAAACTTTAGTCATGTGAATGTGATCTGTTTATACTCTTACTATGTGTAATGAACTATGCAACATTGTGTGATGCGTGCAATATGTTACTATGGAACTCAGTGTATATGAAACTAACGAGTCACGATAATCATACTAGGCTTTGATTGACTAAGTGAAAACAAGTAAATTATCATACCGAGCAAACCAAGGTGAGTTCACTGCTCTTTTCTAAGCATGCGTCCCGGTGGTTTGGGACATCTGGTAAACGTTCCGGGAAGGAATGCTGGGTAAACTATTAAACTGGGATGTTGGTTATTAAACTCAGTATCTATCATATAAGACCCCATACATCTACCGTGTTGCTGAGAAGGCAACGAGGTATTTAGTTGATAGCGCTATTAGGATTGGCACCCTCACACCGTACCGAGAAGGGCGGGCGTGAACTAAGTACCTTGACCAATGCTTTGATAGAGGCATTAGGGTTTGGGCAAACACATCTAGTAGCCACATACGGTAATCGAGTTAATAACATCATCAAATCAAATCATTGAACTGTTTTATACTCACGTCTGGTAACTAAACGCGTTAACAAAACTTTGAACTCACCAGCGTCGTCTGACACACTTGTCTGCATGCTTGCAGGTCGTTAGATTTCTGATTATCGACCTGCTATCTGGGAGTGCTGGAGTGGTCATGGATCGAGACTCTTGGATACTTGCTTTATTGATTATGAACTCATGTTTCGAAGCAATTAACTTACAGTTTACATTATGCTTCCGCTAGATATTTATTTTGGTTTGAAACTCATGTCTTGGAATTATATTTTGAAATAAATGGATTGTTTTACTTAAAATATTATGCGTAGTTCAATGTGATTGGTGGCTTGGATCCTGGTACGTCACACATCCCGCGGTGCTCCCGCGTGTGGTATTTTGGGGGTGTGACAGTTTGGTATCAGAGCCAGTGGTTATAGTGAACTAGGTTTTAAAACGTTTTTGTAAAACCAGACTATAACCGAACACCTTCGAAAATCAATCATGACACTCAGCTCCAGATTGCAAGGTTCGTCTTCTGTTTACTTTATGCATTACTTGTTTAGTAGTCACACACTCATAGCTTGCATGAAACAACATACTAGATACTATGATGACTTGATAGCATGACACTACTCCTCGACTCTTGTGAATTGTAATCCTGTGATACCTTCTGTTTTGTTATTTGAATGCGGGGGAAACTTCTAGCGCAAGTTAAGAGGCGTTGAGATAAGCATGCAAATTGCCTTATTATTATGGGTGCACACTTAATAATAACGTGAGGTGCATGTAAGTCCCAGTGAGGCTTAACGAGCGTGAGAAGGGTTCTGCCCTATTATGTGTAAACTTGGTAGTTCGTAGATATCAACGTGATACTCGACTTTCACCTCACTTCGACTCCTAAACTGGTTCATTTCCATATATAGAATCATGAGTGGACGAGGACACGGACGTGGTAACATCAACATGACTCAAGCTAAGTTAACAAATCTGATAAACACACGTGTGGCTGAGGCTTTGGCAGCCTACCAAGCTGGTACGAACTGTACCAAATACTTTTAATCCCATGTCGTGTACACAACTCTTACTTCTGTGTGGTATTTTTTTTCTTTCATTCAGCGCATCCGAACAACCAGCCTGCGTGTACGTTCAAGATGTTCATGGATTGCAAGCCACAGACCTTCAATGGGACTAAAGGGGCTGTAGGACTCCTGCGATGGTTTGAGAAGGCAGAGTCGGTATTTGCTATGTGTAACTGTCCTGCTGGGGACAGGGTGAAGTATGCTACGGGCACACTCGAGGATGGTGCCCTGACATGGTGGAATGCCCAGGTTCAGCTATTGGGTATCGAGGCGGCGAACGCCACCACTTGGGACGACTTGGAAAACGAGTATTATGACCTGAAATTGGTGGGATCTGAGGTCGAAGCATATGTGAAGCGGTCGTATGAGTTGGCGGACATGTGCCTGAATTTGTCCCGACCAATGTCTCGAAGAATTGAGTTGTTTATCAAGGGATTACCCCCACGAGTGAAGGGTTTGGTTACTGCAGAAAATCTCAACAACTTGACGCAAATTGTTCGTTTGACTCACAAGATCGTTGATCAAGAAGTGGAGAGTAATTCACTGCCACCACGTATTTCTACTACTGCTACTACTGCCACTACCCCCGCCACTGACAGCAAGCGTAAGTGGAACGATGTGGACAAGGCGTCCAACTCAGTACAATCTCAGAAAAGGCCAGACAACAACAACAACAACCGCAGTTTCAGTCAGTCGTCTTCAGTCAATCAAGGCCAAGGCAGTAATCAGAATCAGGGTTCTTATGTTGGGAAGAAGCCACAATGCAGCAAGTGTGGTTATCATCATTACGGGCAGTGCGTCCGGGCCTGCCGTAGATGCGAGAAAGTGGGCCATGAGGCCAAGGACTGTAGAGCCCCACAGCCAAAACATCAGCAGCAGCAAAATCAGCAGTATCAGCGACAACAAAGGCAGCAACCTCAGCAGAATCAGGGTTTCAAGAAAGGGTGCTATCAGTGTGGGGATGAGGGCCACTTTAAGCGGGATTGCCCTCAGTTGAACCAGAACGCCAACGACAACAACCGCCAGAATAACAACAACAATGCCGGAAACAACAACAACAATGGAAACAATGGGGGCAATGGTGCTCGTGGAAGAGTATTCACGATCGGGGCTGGGGATGCTAGGAACGACGGCAATGTCGTAACTGGTACGTATTCTGTGAACAATCTTATTGCTTCTGTGTTATTTGATTCCGGTGCCGATTGGAGTTATATGTCCCTAGAGTTTTGTGAGCGACAAGGGTTAACTGCCACACCTTTAGAAATTAAGCAAGTAGTGGAATTAGCTTATGGTAAAATGATAGAGGCTTCGCATGTCCTTTTTGGGTGTAAACTAGATCTCGTGGGTCAAGTGTTTGACATTGATCTCCTTCCTGTTACCCTCGGTAGTTTCGATATAGTGGTTGGTATGGATTGGCTATCTAAACACCAAGCTGAGATTCTGTGTAAGGAAAAGATCGTGCGTATCCCTACACCTGAAGGAGAGCCATTGATGGTTCAGGGGCATCGTAGTGGTGCGATGGTTGGTATTATTTCAGCTATGCAAGCACAGAAATGTCTATGAAAGGGGTATCCTTCTATTTTGGCACTTGTTACGGATACTCCGTCAGGGGAAAGAAAGATCGAGGATCTGCCAGTGGTACGTGAATTCGCCGATGTATTCCCTGAGGAGCTTCCTGGTTTACCCCCTCATCGCCAAGTAGAATTTCAGATCGAACTTGCACCAGGAGTAGCTCCAATTGCTCGTGCTGCTTACCGTTTAGCACCTGGTGAATTGCAAGAACTGTCTAACCAGCTGCAAGAGTTGTTAGACAGAGGCTTTATTTGACCCAGTTCTTCGCCTTGGGGAGCCCCAGTTTTGTTTGTAAAGAAGAAAGATGGGTCCTTTCGCATGTGCATTGATTATCGAGAACTCAACAAGGTGACCATCAAGAACCGTTATCCATTGCCACGTATCGACGACTTGTTTGACCAGTTGCAAGGGTCAAGTTTTTATTCAAAGATCAACTTAAGATCGGGCTATCATCAGGTGAGAGTCCGAGAGGAGGATGTTCCGAAAACGGCGTTTCGAACGCGCTATAGGCACTATGAGTTTTTAGTTATGCCGTTTGGAATGACGAATGCACCAGCGGTCTTCATGGATCTCATGAACCGTGTATGCAAGCCGTACCTCGACGATTTCGTTATAGTGTTCATAGATGACATTTTAATCTACTCGAAGAGCAAGGAAGATCACGAGCGACATCTGCGTCTTATCCTGGAGCTCTTGAGGAAGGAGCAGCTTTACGCGAAGTTTTCTAAGTGTGATTTCTGGATTCGAGAAGTACACTTTCTTGGGCATATTGTCAACGAGTTGGGAATACATGTGGATCCTGCCAAGATCGATGCTATTAGGAATTGGGCAGCACCAAAGAATCCTTCGGAGGTGCGACAATTCCTGGGTCTTGCAGGGTACTATCGTCGATTTATTCAGGATTTCTCGAAGATCGCTCAACCTCTTACCTCCTTGACACAGAAGAACGTTGCTTATTCTTGGGGAACGAAACAGGAGGACGCTTTACAGCTTTTGAAACAGAAATTATGCAGCGCACCGATCTTGTCTTTACCAGAGGGTACCGAAGATTTTGTGGTTTATTGTGATGCATCGATCCAGGGTCTCGGTTGCGTGTTGATGCAACGCGAGAAGGTGATAGCCTATGCTTCTCGACAGTTGAAGGTACACGAGAAGAACTATACGACTCACGACTTGGAGTTAGGAGCTGTGATATTTGCGTTGAAGATTTGGAGGCATTATCTGTACGGTACCAAATGCACCATCTACACCGATCACAGAAGCCTTCAACATATCTTCGACCAGAAGGAATTGAATATGCGACAACGTCAATGGGTTGAGCTACTGAATGATTACGAATGTGCCATCAAGTACCATCCGGGAAAAGCGAATGTCGTGGCTGACGCCCTCAGTCGAAAGGATACTACACCTAAGCGTATGCGGGCATTACAACTCACCATTCAATCTAGTCTTCCTTCTCAGATACGAGATGCTCAGGTAGAAGCGTTGAAACCAGAAAACGTCAGAGCTGAAGCCTTACGCGGCTCAAGACAACGGCTAGAACAAAAGGGAGACGGCGCCTACTACGTAACCGGACGCATCTGGGTCCCACTCTATGGCAACCTACGAGAACTTGTAATGGAGGAGGCACATAAGTCACGCTACTCAGTACATCCTGGTTCGGATAAGATGTACCACGACTTGAAGACTACGTATTGGTGGCCTAGCATGAAAGCTCACATAGCCACTTACGTTAGCAAATGTTTGACTTGTGCTAAAGTCAAAGCGGAGCATCAGAAGCCCTCGGGTCTACCTCAGCAGCCAGAGATACCCACGTGGAAGTGGGAGCAGATCGCCATGGATTTCGTTACAGGGTTACCGAGGACTCAGGCTGGAAACGATACTATTTGGGTGATTGTTGATCGTCTCACAAAGTCAGCGCATTTTCTGGCAATCAAGGAAACGGATAAGTTTTCTCAGTTGGCAGCAGTCTATCTTAAGGAGGTGGTTTCTAGGCACGGGGTGCCAACTTCTATCATTTCAGATCGAGATCCGCGTTTTACTTCTGAATTATGGCAGTCAATGCACAAATCGTTCGGTTCACAACTCGATATGAGTACTGCTTATCACCCACAGACGGATGGTCAGAGCGAGCGCACCATTCAGACACTTGAAGATATGCTGCGGGCATGTGTGATTGATTTTGGGAAAGGATGGGAGAAACACTTGCCGTTGATAGAGTTCTCCTACAACAACAGCTACCACACTAGTATTCAGGCAGCTCCGTTCGAAGCATTGTACGAGCGAAAATGTTGTTCTCCTCTCTGTTGGGCTGAAGTGGGTGACAGTCAGATCAAAGGCCCTGAGCTGGTAC
This sequence comes from Helianthus annuus, assembly GCF_002127325.2. Classification (NCBI taxonomy): domain Eukaryota; kingdom Viridiplantae; phylum Streptophyta; class Magnoliopsida; order Asterales; family Asteraceae; genus Helianthus; species Helianthus annuus. Next base: position 84,052,857 of record NC_035442.2, read on the forward strand.
TTGAAACTTCCGAAACGATTGTTCAGATCAGAAACCGTATGGCCGCAGCGCGCGACCGCCAGAAAAGCTACGCTGACAAGCGTAGGAAACCTTTGGAATTCGAACTTAATGATCGCGTTATGTTGAAAGTATCCCCCTGGAAGGGTGTGGTGCGTTTTGGAAAACGTGGCAAGTTAAACCCTCGTTATGTTGGGCCATTCAAAATTCTGGAGCGAATTGGTAAGGTGGCCTACCGGTTAGAGTTACCTGCTGAGTTGGGCAACGTCCATAATGTGTTCCATGTGTCGCAGTTAAAGAAGTGTTTGGCTGATGAAACCCTGGTCGTACCATTTCGAGAGCTGAAGATAAACGACAAGTTGCAGTTTGTCGAAGAACCAATTGAGATTATGGATCGGGAGGTTAAGGTTTGCAAGTATAGTCGTATTCCAATTGTAAGAGTTCGTTGGAACTCACGACGTGGACCAGAGTTCACGTGGGAACGCGAAGATCAGATGAAGCTTAAGTATCCACATTTGTTCTGTGACAACCTGTAATTAACGGCCTTCTAATTTCGCGATTAACAAACGTTTAGGTGATAACAAATAATGTTAAGACACGAATTAGCTTAATTAGGCTATTGGAATGCCTAGGAACGCTAATCAGATGTTACAATGCGCATATGAGGATTTTCGGGAAAACTGCGTAACGTTAAACGATAACGAACTGATGTCGTACAAAAGACTGGCCATGCAGACAAATACAAATTTTATACGTATAATTTAAACTTATGAATGTGGTTTTGTGAAAACATCACGCTTTCGAATGTTACAAAACGCAAACGTGAACGAAAAACGCGACCGAAGGAACGCACCGGCAACGAAACAAAAGCACCGGACTCGAGTTACGACCCAATATTAATATATTATGATATATTTAACTTCGTTTTCAAAATTTATTATCCGTATTTGAAAACGGATCGCAAAACGGACACGAAACGACGAACGACACAGTTTATGCGTTTTTAACGCAACCGACAAAAATACGCGTCAAACATCGCCTCCCGATGCTCTTTTACATATTTTTGATCTTAAAAAGGGTAGTATTAGGTATTTTCATTGCGCAAGTTGTAAATTATATTTACAATATGCGGTTAGCGCGGCACGAATAATAGGTAAATATATTTTATACATCGGACACGTTCATAAATAATTTTATGAGATTATATGCACAAGTTTATTTTCTTTTATGCATTAATATTCCATGATCTTTCGTATTCTTTATTTTTTTATACGCACCCTCGTATTTTCAAAGATTTCTAGATCACGATCACGCACATATGGTTATTTAAACGTATAAAATATACATACTTTGACATGTATATATATCAAAATCATATGTTTATTTTTTTATATAGAACTTCACAAAAAAAAAAAAAAAAGAGTTCCACGCCAAATTTGTATATCCTCGAAAACGCTTGTTTTTGTCGAAACCGAAATCGAACTGACGTTAAACATGCGTTCGTACATGAAACCATCCAAAAACATTTTTCTAGCTGAATTCTAATTTTGCCAAGTTGGTTAGAGCATATTACTTCTTCTTCTTTTTTTTTTTTTTTTTTTGAGATAAACATTTTTATGATTTTCCTTGATGGCTGAGTGACATACTTGCCAAAGTTGGACTTTTATATCCAAAGCATGGTAATATCAATACTCATGACATCCTATACCATATTTTCTTTATCTCATGACCATCCGATCACATCATCATCATTACATATATTCATGCCATACACATTAATTTTTATTATACATTCCTTGATATATTTGGTGGATTTTGTCAAACCAACTCCTCCTGGACCCATACCCATCGACCATACCCTATTAATTGTGCTTCATCCTTATCATTTAAACACAAGACCATTTCATTCTATTTTCCACTCTCCAAAACCAAAAACAAGAGCACACACACAAGCCACAAATTGAATTTCAAGATTCAAGGTCAAGCTTCAAACCGTTCATGCCTTGTTTGTTTTTGTAAGTAAAACCCTCTACAAACAAACTTATGTTTTCACTAAATTATCATGTATACGTTCACCCAACTTAGGTGTTTTATGGTTAAACTATATTTTGGTCGTATGAAACCCTAGCATAAAAACTTGTATAATATGGATATATTTGTATAAACTTAATTTTGATGGTAGTTTTGAAAAAAATACTATCAAGGCTATTTTTGCAAATACGGGAGTAATATTTTGTATAAATTTATTAAGAGGAAATGTACATGTAAAATATGAAGACGTATATTTTTACACACGTATCAAGGTCATTTCAATTACTACGCAAATATAAAATTCAATGGAAATTGTTATGTAAGAATATAAGTATATATACTTTTCTACATAAAACTTTTAACTTAAATAAAAATTGGACAAAAGTGTATATTTATTCCTCGGGTGGATTTGTATAGGGTCATTTAGTGGTAAAACATGATTGTCCATATGAGATTATTTGTTTCTTAAAAAAAATAAATATTTATTATATTTATTTGGAAAGCTATTGTGTTGGTTCTCGGGTCATAACGAGTCATAGTTTTATACACCCGACCACGACTATTAAAGTTGGTTACTAACACGGCCACACGGGTCATAATTTAGTGCACTGTATATAGTAATACATTTTTATTCAAAATACAAATATACTTTCAAGAAACGCAAACATATCACCAATGGTTCGCGATGATTCAAACGTTCATATTATTTCTTTAATGATTCACAACAAGTCTAGTTAGTTGGGTGAACTTGGCACATAACCAACTTGCATGCTTGTAACATTGTATAGATCTTAAGATGTCCTTTATGCTTTAGGGCACGAGTAGATCATTTCATGTAGACACGGACTTTGCTATTTGCTATTTGCTTTGCCACATTTGTTTGCACATCAGGTGAGTTCATAACCCCCACTTTTTACTGTTTTACATTTATATAAATGTTTTCGGGGGTGGAAAGACATGCAAGTTTTTGCAAAAGAAAACACTATTTCGATGAACGAAAACACATATTTATAAACCATATTGCAAATGAATTTCAACGAACTCGAACGATTTACGAAAGGTTTATACTAAACATACCGGTTTTAAAAAAAACAAACGCGTATTTTCACAAACGTGCATGATTTTCATGACTAGTGACAGGAATGTCCTAGTTACTACAACGGGACTGGGTTGTTCTGCGTACGAACAACGAGACAACCCAATGGGTTTATGCCCCCCTTTTTCTTTTGAAATACATATTAACTAGGGTATGATTAAGCTATGGAATGAACTCTTGGATCACGTGCGAATAGGCGCTAACTTAGGCACCATTAATCCTTTTAAGGACCACGGAACAGGGGGTAGATCTATCGGGTACGGGCGAGCCCCACTCACGGTCCTTGTGCGGCCAGTTAGAGTGCTTTTGTGTCCCTGTCGAAGTGAATCGACACTTAAATCGTCTACCGGGTTGAGTGCTTCCTATGTCGGCACACATATTAATGTCTTAGCTACACATTAATGATCAACATGTTCATAGACGCATTACATACCTACTTATAACTGAACTTTCAAATGTTTTTAAGATTCATTTGATGTAAACTCACAAATACATGGATTTACAAACTTTGGTAACGTTTTTCAAATTATACCTAAGTGAGAGGACGCGCTGATCCTGCTTACAAAGGTTCGTTTGGGCTCGGCCCACTCTCTCTCTCGTGCAATGCACAAAGACTATTGTGGGCTAGACTCACAGTTTTTCATATATCATGCCAAGAAAATAATTTTACTATATTTTCTTAACAACTTTAAAACCGGTTATCTTTTCAAAACAAACTATGAGCTCGCTCAACTTTATCTTGACTTTTTCGCATGTTCTTTCTCAGGTTGCATTTTCAAAACTATGGAACGGTTGGAATAGGAGAACCCATGGGAATTCGAGTACTTAGCAGGCATTCATTGTTTAGAAGTCTTAGCTTATTGCTTCCGCTGTGCAATGAAGATACCGGTCCAGTCACGCCAGCTCTGATTTTTCGGGGTGTGACAGATTGGTATCAGAGCTATAGGTTTCAGCAAATTAGGTTTCTGTAGAGGTACCTAGGCTTTAACCTCACTTTCCTTTGGTGACTTAGATTATTAAGACTTGAATACACACAGAACGCCTAGGACTCGAATATGGGTTCCAACCGTTGCCAAAACAATGAGTCAACTGTTTTGGTTTTATACATATACAAATGTTGTGTCGATACACAGTACACGAAACAATTACACACATAAAGTAAGACTTTGAGAGTTGTGGTAACACACATTTAGGACCTTTGGAAAACTTATGACGAAATTCATTAAAGGTCCTCACGTAGGAACGGTGATTATTAACTCACGCAAATGCCCTTATATTATATCGTCTATGCTATCTTAATTACCCAAGTAGGTAATCTACGTGGAATGACACGCTATTGCACAACTATACGTGAAACTTAAACTATACGTCAGCAGACGTCGAAGTACATCACACACGACTTTCAAGGCAAGGCCTTTGGAAAACATGATTGGGCATGACAACAACGATGCTAATCCCGTCAGCGGCAGAACTACGGATCGAAATGCGGCAAATTGCCAAGTGACCCTGCAATTGACACGAATCACGCTGAGGTACGTTTAACTGGGATTTCACAACAATCTATACTTACTCTAAGGAGACTCACAATTGTTGGCGCTGCAAAGGAAGTTACACGTCTTCGCATTCCCCCTACTTTATTAATGGCGACTGCACTATGTTCGACATTCCATGGAAATGTCAACTAACAAACGACTATCACACGAAGTCCAGGTAAAGTCCTTAAATTTCTTTTGTTGAAATTTCAACTTCTTGCATATAGTGAGTAGATTTTTGCATTTCTACTCCCCCTAATAGCCATTGCATCACGAAAATTTTATTTCATGATAACGAACACTTAATTGCTTCATTCTTGACAAATTCATATGTTACACATGCGTTGTTCGTTACGCATGTGGCTTCGCTCGAAATTGTTGCTTTATCAACGTTCAATAATGTTTCGCTATGTCGAATTTTACATTGTGATTTGGATGACCGTATTATTGCAAAACGTTGACTCTTTGATATCGGGTCAACGAACTCGTTAAAACTCATTTCCTTTCAAGCTACATACATGTTTTTTTTTTTTTTTTTTTTTGTAACCATGTCAAAATTTTCTTGTTGATACATGCTTCCATTGTTGGATGGTGCTTAAACCAAGTTCAATTGTTTGAACTTGCTCGTAATATATATTCGATTCAAGATTCCATATGATGGATTGAGGCCATCATATTCGAAATAATCCCAACAAGCACCTCATTTGCTTTGAACCATAACAGGCTTCTTGGTCTTCGACTTCATTGAATCGTTTCTTTGATCACGATCACCTTGTGGTGGCGTATTTCACAAGTTTGAAGCTTGCGCTAATCTCGTTGCTCACATCATGTACGGATTTAATTATTTATTTATTTGTTTAATTATATTAAATCCGCCTTGTTGATTTATCGTATGAAATCAGTCTTAATACAATTGTGTGTTAAGACAATGGTACACAAGTTCATGTCATATTTCGGTGTGCCTCTTAACGGTTCTTTCAGCATCGATCAAACATTTTGTGATATTTATTGCTCTTTCATTTTCGATCGAAAAACGTTATTTATTTGTTTCATTTTCAATCGAAAATCCTATGAGATTTGTTTGAAACAAACATTCAGATATATTCGTTGAACCTTCATTTGATTTCAAACACGGTGATATTTGTTTGGTCACTGCTATTATTGAATTATTTCAATCACTACGACACCTTGTGGTGTCAGTATAAATTTGTAGCTTGGGCTAATCATGATCGAGCGTTTCATGTAAAACACAGGTGATACTTGTTCGATCACCGATATTATTGAATTATTTCATTCGCTACGACACCTTGAGGTGTCGGTATAAACTCGTAGCTTGTGCTAATCACGATCATTTGTTTCATGCAAAACAACATATACTTTTTCGTTTGACGCATCGTTTAAATAGTCTTAATGCAATTATGTATTAAGACGATGATACACCAGGTTCGGTTGTATTTCGTTTCGGTGTATCCTTGCAACTCAACAATGTCAACACCTTGATTTTATCTTATTCATTTATTGGTTCGATAGTTGACAATCATTTTTTATGATTCTACTTATTTGAGTTTGTTGAATTCGAGCTTCACTTATACAACAACCAACGCTAGATTCCATTGGTAGTAAATTCTATTGTTTCAAAAATTGATTTGCAGTTAGTGAACGTTCATTTGGAATTCCACTGGTTGAATTTCCTCTTTTGTTGAACCCCGTAAACTTGGTCGCATTGGTGATATTATCACTACGCTTGTCCTCACATTTACGTAATCTGAATAAGTCTTGCTTTGATTACGCGGTTATTCACTTTGGCATTGTTCGGACTTACCTGCGAACGGCACAACTCTGAGAAGATAACATAGTCTAAATTTCGAGGACGAAATTTCTGCAACAGGGGGAGAATGTGACAACCTGTAATTAACGGCCTTCTAATTTCGCGATTAACAAACGTTTAGGTGATAACAAATAATGTTTAAGACACGAATTAGCTTAATTAGGCTATTGGAATGCCTAGGAACGCTAATCAGATGTTACAATGCGCATATGAGGATTTTCGGGAAAACTGAGTAACGTTAAACGATAACGAACTGATGTCGTACAAAAGACTGGCCATGCAGACAAATACAAATTTTATACGTATAATTTAAACTTATGAATGTGGTTTTGTGAAAACATCACGCTTTCGAATGTTACAAAACGCAAACGTGAACGAAAAACGCGACCGAAGGAACGCACCGGCAACGAAACAAAAGCACCGGACTCGAGTTACGACCCAATATTAATATATTATGATATATTTAACTTCATTTTCAAAATTTATTATCCGTATTTGAAAACGGATCGCAAAACGGACACCAAACGACGAACGACACAGTTTATGCGTTTTTAACGCAACCGACAAAAATACGCGTCAAACATCGCCTCCCGATGCTCTTTTACATATTTTTGATCTTAAAAAGGGTAGTATTAGGTATTTTCATTGCGCAAGTTGTAAATTATATTTACAATATGCGGTTAGCGCGGCACGAATAATAGGTAAATATATTTTATACATCGGACACGTTCATAAATAATTTTATGAGATTATATGCACAAGTTTATTTTCTTTTATGCATTAATATTCCATGATCTTTCGTATTCTTTATTTTTTTATACGCACCCTCGTATTTTCAAAGATTTCTAGATCACGATCACGCACATATGGTTATTTAAACGTATAAAATATACATACTTTGACATGTATATATATCAAAATCATATGTTTATTTTTTTATATAGAACTTCACAAAAAAAAAAAAAAAGAGTTCCACGCCAAATTTGTATATCCTCGAAAACGCTTGTTTTTGTCGAAACCGAAATCGAACTGACGTTAAACATGCGTTCGTACATGAAACCATCCAAAAACATTTTTCTAGCTGAATTCTAATTTTGCCAAGTTGGTTAGAGCATATTACTTCTTCTTCTTTTTTTTTTTTTTTGAGATAAACCTTTTTATGATTTTCCTTGATGGCTGAGTGACATACTTGCCAAAGTTGGACTTTTATATCCAAAGCATGGTAATATCAATACTCATGACATCCTATACCATATTTTCTTTATCTCATGACCATCCGATCACATCATCATCATTACATATATTCATGCCATACACATTAATTTTTATTATACATTCCTTGATATATTTGGTGGATTTTGTCAAACCAACTCCTCCTGGACCCATACCCATCGACCATACCCTATTAATTGTGCTTCATCCTTATCATTTAAACACAAGACCATTTCATTCTATTTTCCACTCTCCAAAACCAAAAACAAGAGCACACACACAAGCCACAAATTGAATTTCAAGATTCAAGGTCAAGCTTCAAACCGTTCATGCCTTGTTTGTTTTCGTAAGTAAAACCCTCTACAAACAAACTTATGTTTTCACTAAATTATCATGTATACGTTCACCCAACTTAGGTGTTTTATGGTTAAACTATATGTTGGTCGTATGAAACCCTAGCATAAAAACTTGTATAATATGGATATATTTGTATAAACTTAATTTTGATGGTAGTTTTGAAAAAAATACTATCAAGGCTATTTTTGCAAATACGGGAGTAATATTTTGTATAAATTTATTAAGAGGAAATGTACATGTAAAATATGAAGACGTATATTTTTACACACGTATCAAGGTCATTTCAATTACTACGCAAATATAAAATTCAATGGAAATTGTTATGTAAGAATATAAGTATATATACTTTTCTACATAAAACTTTTAACTTAAATAAAAATTGGACAAAAGTGTATATTTATTCCTCGGGTGGATTTGTATAGGGTCATTTAGTGGTAAAACATGATTGTCCATATGAGATTATTTGTTTCTTAAAAAAATAAATATTTATTATATTTATTTGGAAAGCTATTGTGTTGGTTCTCGGGTCATAACGAGTCATAGTTTTATACACCCGACCACGACTATTAAAGTTGGTTACTAACACGGCCACACGGGTCATAATTTAGTGCACTGTATATAGTAATACATTTTTATTCAAAATACAAATATACTTTCAAGAAACGCAAACATATCACCAATGGTTCGCGATGATTCAAACGTTCATATTATTTCTTTAATGATTCACAACAAGTCTAGTTAGTTGGGTGAACTTGGCACATAACCAACTTGCATGCTTGTAACATTGTATAGATCTTAAGATGTCCTTTATGCTTTAGGGCACGAGTAGATCATTTCATGTAGACACGGACTTTGCTATTTGCTATTTGCTTTGCCACATTTGTTTGCACATCAGGTGAGTTCATAACCCCCACTTTTTACTGTTTTACATTTATATAAATGTTTTCGGGGGTGGAAAGACATGCAAGTTTTTGCAAAAGAAAACACTATTTCGATGAACGAAAACACATATTTATAAACCATATTGCAAATGCATTTCAACGAACTCGAACGATTTACGAAAGGTTTATACTAAACATACCGGTTTTAAAAAAACAAACGCGTATTTTCACAAACGTGCATGATTTTCATGACTAGTGACAGGAATGTCCTAGTTACTACAACGGGACTGGGTTGTTCTGCGTACGAACAACGAGACAACCCAATGGGTTTATGCCCCCCTTTTTCTTTTGAAATACATATTAACTAGGGTATGATTAAGCTATGGAATGAACTCTTGGATCACGTGCGAATAGGCGCTAACTTAGGCACCATTAATCCTTTTAAGGACCACGGAACAGGGGGTAGATCTATCGGGTACGGGCGAGCCCCACTCACGGTCCTTGTGCGGCCACTTAGAGTGCTTTTGTGTCCCTGTCGAAGTGAATCGACACTTAAATCGTCTACCGGGTTGAGTGCTTCCTATGTCGGCACACATATTAATGTCTTAGCTACACATTAATAATCAACATGTTCATAGACGCATTACATACCTACTTATAACTGAACTTTCAAATGTTTTTAAGATTCATTTGATGTAAACTCACAAATACATGGATTTACAAACTTTGGTAACGTTTTTCAAATTATACCTAAGTGAGAGGACGCGCTGATCCTGCTTACAAAGGTTCGTTTGGGCTCGGCCCACTCTCTCTCTCGTGCAATGCACAAAGACTATTGTGGGCTAGACTCACAGTTTTTCATATATCATGCCAAGAAAATAATTTTACTATATTTTCTTAACAACTTTAAAACCGGTTATCTTTTCAAAACAAACTATGAGCTCGCTCAACTGTATGTTGACTTTTTCGCATGTTCTTTCTCAGGTTGCATTTTCAAAACTATGGAACGGTTGGAATAGGAGAACCCATGGGAATTCGAGTACTTAGCAGGCGTTCATTGTTTAGAAGTCTTAGCTTATTGCTTCCGCTGTGCAATGAAGATACTGGTCAAGTCACGCCAGCTCTGATTTTTCGGGGTGTGACATGTTCCCCAAGGACAAGACCAAGCCTAGCAAATCTAAACCTAACGCAACTAGTGAATTTCGGGACGAAATTCCCTTTCAAGTTGGGGATGATGTGGCACCCGCAGAAAATCGACAGTCATCATCTTAATTCATTACTTCACTCCCCTACGATTACTTGGCAAATTTCGGGACGAAATTTCTTTCAAGTTGGGGATGATGTGACAACTTGCATTTTTAGACTTCTTTGATATATTAATGTATCCCGTATAAACGTTATGTGGTCATGTAATGTGGTTACTAGAATGATAAGGGTCGATTGTTACTTGATTGTGTGTATTTATATATGTATATGTATATAAGACCCGGTCGCACAAGGTGTGCTTAATCGCACAACCTCCTCATTGCACAACTTGTATAGTGGGCTAGTCCACGACCCAATATGAAAGCCACGGATGGGTTCTGGCCCATGCCTTTTGTACGCATACACTTAGGGGTACGTGTGTGACTTCTTTCATAATTCCCTCATAACACAACACACGAACCCTAATATTCTCCCCTCCCCTTGAGTTCGACGGCAGCTATCATCATCACATTCGAAGCACTTTGATCTCTTACTCTAGGCACTCTTCATCGCTTGTATGTGTTGATTAATGTTCATGGATATGAATCTTGTATGGATCTAGGGTTTGTTAGAATTCTATTGATTGTGTAATCAAGTGATGTTGATATTTAGGTTACATGATAATAGACCTTTTGATGGAACTATCACTATAACAAACCGCTGAATGTTATGAATGTGTGGATGATAATGAAAATAGGTAATGTAGGGTTCACCGAGATAATTGTGCATAGGCCCGAATCGATCGAGAATGGGGGGCATAAACTGTTGATAATGTTGTTCATGATCAGGCTTAGGTAAATTAAAGTAACATGTTGATTGGTCTCGTAGTTGATAAACGGCAATGAATAGGGTTTTTGAATGATTGTTTTAATATTGTGAATCTAGAAGTGTAACTGACTTTGATTCATGATTGGGTTGGGGCAGTTGTGAAATTATGTTTACTAAATTTAAGGGAAACAGTTGACTAGATCCAATCACATAAGATCAGTCGCACAAGTGGTATTAGATCGTACAAAGGATCCCAATCGCACAAAACATAGGAGATTGCACGAGCCATGTCAGTCGCACAAGTCCTAATGGGCTTGTGTGTGAATCGCACAAGGAAGCCCAATTGTGCTATCGGATGGGCTTGAGTCCCATCTGGAACACTGGCCTGGTTACAGTCGCACAAGCTGGCCCAGTCGCACAAGCTGGACCAGTCACGCAAATAAGGTCCAGTCGCACAAGCCAGATGGGCCGCACAAGTTATTTGGGCCCAGACTTGTTTGGACTGTGAACGAATTGTGCGATTCGGATTCACGCTCATTGGGCCGTAAATATTGAACAGTTAAATGATTTGGTTGAACTTTAGTCATGTGAATGTGATCTGTTTATACTCTTACTATGTGTAATGAACTATGCAACATTGTGTGATGCGTGCAATATGTTACTATGGAACTCAGTGTATATGAAACTAACGAGTCACGATAATTATACTAGGCTTTGATTGACTAAGTGAAAACAAGTAAATTATCATACCGAGCAAACCAAGGTGAGTTCACTGCTCTTTTCTAAGCATGCGTCCCGGTGGTTTGGGACATCTGGTAAACGTTCCGGGAAGGAATGCTGGGTAAACTATTAAACTGGGATGTTGGTTATTAAACTCAGTATCTATCATATAAGACCCCATACATCTACCGTGTTGCTGAGAAGGCAACGAGGTATTTAGTTGATAGCGCTATTAGGATTGGCACCCTCACACCGTACCGAGAAGGGCGGGCGTGAACTAAGTACCTTGACCACTTGACCAATGCTTTGATAGAGGCATTGGGGTTTGGGCAAACACATCTAGTAGCCACATATGGTAATCGAGTTAATAACATCATCAAATCAAATCATTGAACTGTTTTATACTCACGTCTGGTAACTAAACGCGTTAACAAAACTTTGAACTCACCAGCGTCGTCTGACACACTTGTCTGCATGCTTGCAGGTTGTTAGATTTCTGATTATGGACCTGCTATCTGGGAGTGCTGGAGTGGTCATGGATCGAGACTCTTCGATACTTGCTTTATTGATTGTGAACTCATGTTTCGAAGCAATTAACTTACAGTTTACATTATGCTTCCGCTGGATATTTATTTTGGTTTGAAACTCATGTCTTGGAATTATATTTTGAAATAAATGGATTGTTTTACTTAAAATATTATGCGTAGTTCAATGTGATTGGTGGCTTGGATCCTGGTACGTCACACATCCCGCGGTGCTCCCGCTTGTGGTATTTTGGGGGTGTGACAGCGGTCGTGGTCGGGGTGGCGGTTGTCGGTGGTTGCGGGTGGCGGCGCTGGTGGTCGATGGTGGTGGCGACGACGACGGTGGGTGATGGTGGTCGACGGTAGCGGGAGGTGGCCGCGGAGGATGGTGGTGGTGGCTGGAAAAGGGTAGAGGTAGTAGTTGGGATGACGGTGGTCAGTGGTGGCGGGTGGCGGCGATGGTGGTCGATGGTGGTGGCGACGGGTGGTAGTGGCGGCGATGATGATGGGTGGTGGTGGTCGACGGTAGCGGGTGGTGGCAGCGAAGGATGGTGGTGGTGGTCGGCGGAGGGTGGCGGTAGTGGTCGGGGTGGCGGTGGTTTGCGATGGCGGGTGGCAGCGATGGTAGTCGATGGCGGTGGCGGTGGGCGGCGGTGGCGGCGGAGGACAGTGGTGGTGGTCGGCGGAGGTTGGTGGCTGGTGGTGATGACGGTAGGTGGTTGTGGTAGATGGTGGAGGTGATGAGCGGTGTTTGTGACGTAGGCTGAGAGATGGAATGGAATGGAAAAAAACAGGGGGAGTGGATGGAATGAATTTGAGGGAATTGAATGACTTATGTAATGGGTGATTCTATTACGTTGACCAACCAAACACACTTTTTTTCATTTCCTCGCAATAGTTCATTCCATTTCATCACCCATTCCTTTATACCAAACACTACCTTAATACATATGTGTGATGTCGGCAGGGTAGTGGTGGAGATGTGAGACGAGGATTTCAAACTAAAGAAACAAAAACTAATCGAAACAGGTTTGGTTGTTGGTTTAATAAATTTTAGACCTGTTTGAACAAAAAAAAAACCAATACCAAATTATGTTTTTTTAGTTTTGTAATTTAGCCAAAACAAACTACAACTTTAGCACATTGTTATTTAGCAAAACCTAATTTAAAACAAATAATGGTTATCGGTTTGTTTGATCGGAATCGATAAAGGTTCGAATTTGGTTTTCGGTTTAGTTTTGAACTACATAAATTCACTTTAATACTAAACGAGACTGAATAAATTGAAAACTGATGAAACACCTATTCTAAAAGTTATTTTATAACTATGCTTATTTTAATATAAAAATAATAACAAGACATGCGTTACCAATGAAATACTAGATTGAACGGATCGTTCTAAGTAGGGATGAGCAAATCAGATCCGGTACCGAACCGGTACCAGTAGGGGTGAGCAGAAAACCGATATAACTGAACCATAACCGAAATAACCGACAAAATCGAACCGAGAAAATCGAACCGAAACAAAAACCGACGGTTCGGTTTTCGGATTTTTAATAACCGAAAATTTCGGTTCGGTTTTCGGATAACCATTTTCAATAACCGAAAAAAACCGAACCGAACCGAAATGAAAAAAAATGTATTTTTATGTTTACGTTTAAGTGTTTAATCCATGCTATTAGAAATAATTAATTTTATTCTTGAATATTAAGTATTATTGTTATGGGTGAAATTCTGAACCCATATCCTGGATAATATCTTAAATTGTATCTTGATTATATGATAAATGTTCATGCCCGAGATGCTGACTCAGGATATTGGTAACATCCTGATAAGGTATCATGAGGATCACTAACGGAAAATGTGCAGGAGTACGAGTCCAACCTTGCAACGTTCATGAAGACCTTTTCCCCTGAAGACTCGGTCCAAGTGGTTCGAAGAAAGACGTTGAGACCGCTTTACTTGGTCTCCAACATTAACTAAAGAATATTCGATGGCATCCCCCATTTGTAGGAGATTTTGTTTTCATTTCTTAGCTATAAATAAACGGATATATCAGATCGAATAGGACACAACACTCACTGCTCTCGAACACTTCTACTCTCTCGCAACTCTCACTTTCTGAAAAAGCATTGTAACACTTAGTAGCGATCTGATCAATGTCTTGCACTGTATCCTGAGATTTGAAGTAATAAGAAGAACAAGGCAGCTGCGATTGTCAGCTCCCCCGAGGTTTTGTGACGACGATCTAGATTGATCAAGGGCTTTCCTCGTACATCTCGTGTCACCCTTTACTTTTTGCTCATTGTTTGATTATAGATATAGCTCAATATCCTGAGCTATATCCTGAACACTGTTTTTGCAAACAACCAACTCAGCATATTTTCGATACACATTCTTAGCACACTACCTCACTTAACTAATTTGATCACTAAATTGCTTAGGTAATTTTTGACCAAAACACTTATAATAAAAACATTAAGATGTTTATTTATAATTGAGATTATTTATTTATTGCGTATAACAAATAACAAAATGTAATATAAAAATTAAACAATGTTCAAAGTATTATAAAAGAAAAAGTCCTAATAAAAACTTTAAAGAAATATAAAAATAGATTAGAAGGTTAGGTTTATGTAAACATTTTAGTTAAAAAGATTAAGTACAATAACTTAAATGTAACCATACAAGAAACATTCTTAAATTTTGAATTATACTTTTTATTTTTGAATCTTACTTACTTTTGTTTCAAAAACCAAAATAACCGAAAAACCAAACCGAACCGTGTAAAAACCGAAAAAACCGAAACCGAACGGTTTTGAAAAACCGAAAACCGATATTTCGGTTTCGGTTTTGATTTTGCCCAAAAACCATACCTAACCGTGCACACCCCTAGTTGTGAGTGGAGGAAAGAAAAAAAGTAATGATAAAAGTATAAAAAGTATTATTTAATTGAAAAAAATAATGAAAATGTTGTGATTTTTAATGTAATATAGAATAAAAATGGTGAAAGGGATGTGAATGCTCTTATTTTGCATACATCATCTTCGTCATAAAACATTTACCAATGTTCTATTTTATTACATAAATAAATTTATCAAAAAAATTATCTTTAAAACGTAATGAGCTAGGTGATTGTATGGATTATGATACAATTATTCATTCTCGGTATACTGGGAAATGTAAAAAAGATCAAACACTCAAAGTCGTTGTTCTTCTAAAAAAACCTACCACCGCAGGTATTGTAAGTTTTTTAATCATCCACGAGTTTTATTTTTTAAAGAGTTAAATGCCCGGATAGTCCCTGTGGTTTGCCCTTTTTCACCTTTAGTCCCTAACTTTTTAAAATTACAGTTATAGTCCCTAACTTTTCAATTTTCGTTCCCGGATAGTCCATGAAACGGATGAAGTTTAGTTTTTGGTGTTAACTAAGTGCGAAATGACTAGAATGCCCTTAATGTAAAACAAAATAAATTAATTAAGTATTATATATATTATACTTGTGGGGCCCACTTCCTATAAAATAAATTAACCCATCCTTACCCCCACCAATCTCTCTTCTATCTCTCTGTTTCTTTGCTCAAATCTATTTCTTACCATCAAACAACAACCATCAATAACCACCATGGCTTCATCGGGTAAAGATATTTGATTGTCACATGTGGATTATATTCCGGCATAAACAATGACCCCCGTTTCACCGGTGTGTGAAATCCGGTTAAATTTTTTTTGTTCCGACAACAATTACTACAAATCGAAGGAGTATTATGTTCCCTCCAGTCATAATCATAGCGAAATCTGCATTAATCTGGTTATATAAACCCACTTTATACTTGCAATTCACTCTATTTTTTTCTTTGGTACCAAATACACAGTCAATTCTCGATAATGGCGGAGCGGTGTGGACGAAGGGGTACGGTGGTGTGTGAAATTTGATTTGCCTTTCACTGATTTGATTCTGAATATGAAATTATGACCATTTTCAGTTTATCAGTTTATGATTGATGAACTTCATAGAAAATAAATAATATATTTGGATCAGAGATTTCATCAGCCTGTTTTTTTTAATTATTATGGAATGATTCCGGCGAATCTGATGTTAGTCTCGTTTCAAGGTACAACGGAGCTCAGTTCGACAGTAAGGGTCTGAGTGAAACTTTCTGCGTTACGTCGGAGATCGGAATTCCGTCAGCTCCGATGAGCCTATAATCGACAGAGCTGGTAAGTGTGTGTCCAGTGGAGGCAAAGAAATAAAACCCAAGGAATCAAAAGCCACTGTGCATATAGATCTTTATCAATACTACTATCAAAGCTATGGGTGCCATATTATTATGTATATTAGAATTCAGATTTCATAAACTGAAATAGAGTTTAAGAAGTATGAAAATTGGTTTTAAAATGATGCTCAATTAGCTTCATTTAGATATAGTTTGTGTGGTTCTTTTTGTGAGGATTTATGGTGGTGGTAGTGAAAGGTGGAGGTGGTGGTGGTGGTTAAAGGTGGATGGTGGTCGCAGTGAAAGGTGGAGATGGTGGTGGTGGTGAAAGGTGAGGAAGATGAAGTGGTGGGGTGGGTGGTGGCCCACAAAAATCTTTAAATATTAATTATATTTATTTTAATTTTTTAGTTATTAATTTAACAGTAAGGGCATGTTAGTAATTTCACATCCACTTAACAACAAAAACTAATCCCCATCCACGCCAGGGATTATCCGGGAACGAAATTGCAAAAGTTGGGGACTATAGCTGTAATTTTAGAAAGTTAGGGACTAAAGGTGAAAAAAGGGCAAACCACATGGACTATCTAGACACTTTTCTTTTTTTAAAATATAATGTAACACATAACTAAACTTAAAATTTTTTAACTAGGTTAGTGCTAAAGGAGCTAAAGTGTAATGTTTTTACTGAAGAAAGGACTGTTAAAAGGGTATCGATTCGAAAGGATGAAAAATGTAATTACTCTGAAGTAAATGAAAGATAGATAAAGAGGACGGCTTTTGTTGAGGATGGGCGTTAGTAAATGAGTTTGATTTGAGTAGAACGTGGTTTTGGATCTCACATTTGTTGTACCTCGGCAAACCCTCGTCGAGCACAGGTAAACCCTTGATTTCAGTTAAATCATCATCATCATCTGTTTCGATCAATATGATTTCATTTGATGTTCCTTTTGGTTCTACCTGATTTTTAATTACTATCAAAATCATCTTTTATCAACATAAGTCAATTGCTGTAGGCCATGCTTATCATTTACGCATTGCTCTTCTTTGATGCTAAATTTGATTGTTCTAACTCAAAAAGTAGTATTTTGTTTTGATAATATAATAGGAAATTAATTATAGCACATAGTTTTGAATGTAGTAATAACAGGGGAGTTATTCAAAACCAACCAGTGTATATTGCTTTAAATTAGTTTTATCACGTGTCAGCCGGGCATCTAATGGCGGCGATGTGGGTATTCGGGTACGGTTCTCTCATCTGGAAAGCAGGATTTCACTATGATGACCGCCTTGTTGGTTTCATCAAAGACTATCGTCGTGTCTTCTATCAAGGTAGGTACTTGACATTACTACTGCTTTTTGCAGCGTTCGGTTATAAGTTAGTTATGCCTATGATATGGTAGGAAGTACCGACCACAGAGGCACTCCAGAGTATCCAGGAAGAACTGTAACTTTGGAACCTGCACCCGGGGAGCTTTGTGTAAGTCCCCTCTTATTTTTCCTTTGTTTGGACTTAGGTTAGCTTTACTATAAATAAACCAACAAATCATCAAGCATTCAAGCTAGGGTACTTTTGAAAGTAGCAGCCTTCATTCCAAACAACACTTGCAGTGGAAGATACCTCTTTTCCAAACATATGTATTTGTTAGAAAACCAACTTATTTGGTGATGAAGCCAGCCCTTTGCTTCATGTAATCCACTCCAAAAGTACAACAAATATCATGGGAAATAAAGTTGGTTAAAGTTATTTGGTAGGTAACACAATTGGTAATCTACATGATGTAATATTTTCTAAATTATGCAGTTGCATTATAACTTTGTATTGACTTATTATTATTATAGTGGGGCGTTGCCTACAAGGTGTCGAGGAAGGAAGATCAAGAAGTTGCATTAACGGTATTCATTGCTATCTAATTCTGAAATTTGTATGTTCCTACTGCTATTAAATCTTAATATCAGGGCATACACGTGAATGCAAACTCTCTATTATTTATACCTGACATACACATACAGTTTAATAAAGTCATACTAAAATCAAATCTTATCAAGACATTGGAAAACATGTATGGACAATTCAAGACAAAAATAGCTTGAAGGTTCTACACACACTGCCATTCATATTCATCTTCTTTGTATATAAATTATAATTTGATTTTTCACTGATGTCAGATGGAGGTTATCTTGCCTGCTAATGCGATTAAGTTTCCTATTCATAAAAACAGTTCTTTTTTTTTTTCTCTTATTTAATTCTGAAACGGCCGAGAATGTGAAGTTTACATTGCTAAGTCACTAAGTCATCTTTCATAATCTTATACAAATCTCAAAGTAACCTCATAATCATTTTCAGTTGCTTTATACTTTGGTATGTTTCGATTGAAATAAATGACGTTCGACAACTTTATATATAGTGAAATAAATATGTTTTTTGGAATTCATTGCATACTAAACATTTATGTGATTTAAATATTCAATGGCAATTTTTGTGCTTTAGACTTGCACTTGAACCTGTACCTTGTTAATAATTTATTTACTTACTTACGCACATGCAATATATTAATACGTGACAATTTCTTCTTTCAGTATCTAGAAGTGAGGGAGAAGCAGTATGACAAGAAGGAGTATGTTGATTTCTTCACTGTATGTTTTTAATTTTAAAGTGAACATTTATTGATGGTTATAGATAGAGAGAGATATGTTTCTCCTCATAATATAAACATTGATGAATGCGATTGCAGAAAGAGACGGGGGGTTCATCAGCGGCTGTTACGGGGGTAATGGTGTAAGTGAATCCCGGCCATTAAATAGCAGTAGGTGGTTGAGATGATAACATAACATAACATAACTGGTAGGGTGGTGGGTGTATGTCCAGATATATAGCATCTCCGGATAAGGCCAATATCAACTACTTGGGACCCGCTTCAGTTGAAGAGATAGCCAAGTATGTATTCATTCTCTTAACTTGATCTACATTGATTCAACTGATGATATGTAGTGAAATAGAATACAACATATCAACTCTTTTAGGCTTTGATTGATCAATTATTTTCAGGCAAATTGTTCACGCAGAAGGGCCCTCTGGACCCAACCGAGACTACCTTTTCAACCTTGAAAAGACGCTGCTACAAATGGGTAAAAAGATCCCTCCTGTTAACTTCATTCTATGAGTGGGTCTCAAAACACCGACTTTTAAACGGGTCAAAGTGGCTACTTCTTTTTATAAAAGAAAAATCTTAAAAAATTAAAACACAGATTTTTTGATTGGTCAAAGCATTTTTGACCCATTTCCTGTTTTGGTCAACTACTTTAGTTTTACATGTTTGACTTGTTAAGATATAACATACAACTTAAATTCACTCATTTTTACATCTCCCGTGTGTAGGATGCAAGGATGAACATGTTATGAAGATTGCAGATGAAGCAAGAAAATTGATCCAAGGAGCGAATTCCAGTTAATATAATTAGTTAAATAATCGATTCATATTGTTGAGCATCACTTCACATTCTCAAACAATATCATTCTTGTTATCAATGAATTGCATGTATAAGTGATCAAGAAACTCCCTACTTATTATATATTCTTTTCTGCTAAAAACTATAATGAGCCAGAATTTGGGCCCAAAAGTTAACTACTTTAACTTAAACCCATTTGCTATGTAGTTATTATCGCGATATATCGGTTATTGGGTTCCTTAGTGAGATATCGGTGTAAAATATCGGTCAAGATTTTTCCGATATCAGTACCTTTCTTCTTAGTTCTAGCGTTCTTTCAATTATTAGTGTTTTAAGTCTTAATTGTTAGTGTTAAATGATAGTGTGATAAGTCTTACTCCCTACTTGCTATAATTGTTAGTGTTTTGCAAGTTGCAAAAGATTAATTTGTTAATGATAGAAGAGTCTACTGAATTGTTAGTGTTAAATTGCTATATATATAAATTTAGCATGATATTAAAATTGACCGATATCCGATTTTTTTACTAGATTAACTGCTTAGCCTATTTGACTAAGCAATTTAATCCATTAGTTAGGCTTAATGGTTTATTTAATTAATTAAGCTTATTTGATTAAAAATTGAAAATAATATTTAAATCACAAATAAAATATTATATATATATATATATATATATATATATCATACTTAGTAAATCTCACCAATAGCAAAGTAAAGGTAGGGTCTAAGGAGGGTAAGATATAGACAACATTACCTCTACCCCGAAGGAATAGAGAGGCTCCTTCTAGTGAGATCCCCGGCTCATAATATATATATATATATATAGGTAGAGGATCCTATACATTAATCCAGAAGTGTGAGAAGTGTATTATAACACTATATAACACCATATAAACACCATGTAACACCATATAACACCATATAACTCTATGTAACACTATATAACACTATATAGCAAATATAACACTATATTTTGTCGGATAGCATGTCTATGATAGATGTATAGTGTTATATATTGTTATCTAATGTTACATGGTGTTATATGGTGTTATATGGTATTTATATGGTGTTATAGTGTTATAATACACTTCTCACACTTCTGAATTAATGTACACTATCCATACTTATATATATATGTGTGTGTGTGTGGACACATATACATAATTAATTATATAATATCAAATTAAACAAATAGCTAATTAACCATTTAATTAAACAAATAAAGGTGTAATCTAAAGAATCTGGATCTTGTAAAAGACAACAAGATCGTACGAAGTATACGCGACAAGTTTAGCCATTGATCTCCCAAGATCAATTACTCAAAACCAGGCAATGATATTTTCGTAAATCTTAGGTTCAAACAATTGAAGAAACAAATAGAGAACGAGTATTTTGTTCCTTTCCCACTTGAACTCCTCCCCCTGATTTTCTAACGGCTAAAATTTTTTCATACGTTATTATTTTAAAAAAAAAATTACACCGTATTAACAAGTATTTCATTTTTTAATTCCGTTAGTCTATTGCTATAGTTTTCTTATATTTTTTACATGATTTTGAATACCGATTGCGTGATTACATGATTTTGAATACCTATTACGTGATTACATGATTTCATTATAGTCTGTGAAACCAGACTAAATGATTACGTAACAATATTGACTGTGTATTATTACGTGACTACGTAATTTTGAATACCCATTTCATGATTATGTGATTTCATTATACTATTTTATGGGATACCACACTAAGTGATTACATATGAACAAAAACATGTAATACATAATATTTTATATGGAATATCTAATATTTCAAGTCTAATAATGTATTAAGGATAAATTATATACAAAAGATTAGCCAAATCAACCTATAATAACCACATAATGTCGTATATTAGTGATTTAATCACGTAATAAAGCATAAACAATCAAGTTCTTATTATTGAATATGTAATCACATAATAAGCATAATTGAAATATCATCAATTATAAAAATCAAATTGAATGTGTAATCACATTATGGATATTCAAAATCACGTAGTCATGTGTTGCGTATTCAAAATCCTGTAATTTTTTTTAAGAAAACTATAGCAATAGGCTGCTCGAATTAAAGAAAATGAAATGCTCGTTAATAGGTTTATTTAAAAAAAATATATATTAACGTATGAAAAAGTTATAGCCATTCTAAAAATCAAAGGGGAAGTTGTTTCAAGTGAGAAATGACTAAATTATCCTTACTGCTAATAACACTTCTCCTCATCTCCCTCCTCGTATACATCATACGTGAATGTGGTCTTGTACAGAATCCAATCTCATATTCTTGTAACACCCCAATATATATATAGAAACGGGATCAGGAGAAAACGCTCAAAAGTGTGAGAACGGTGAGAACACTTCCTGGCCCAACACGTGTCACGCCGCTTAGAAAAGGGCGGGGGGGGGGGGGCTTTTTTTGTCCTTTCATCTTCTGCTTTTCCAGTTCCTCTTTTCCCAATATTGTTTTAATTTTTGATTTTTAAGATTTTTGGCGTTAAACAAATTCAATATTTAATGGCGTTTAATGGTTTCATTGTATTAACATTTTGGTGTTTATGGCGTTTATGTCATTTATTCAAATCGTATGCCATTGGAACCCAGGGGGTCAGGAAATCTATTTGAATGACGTTTCGAAGGCGTTTTAAACAAGATGGCCCATTGTTCTATTATTTTTTATAAACATTTTGGCGTTTGTGTTATCTTGGCGTTTTTCTATTGTTAGATTATATTTCAACCACAGGAAAAAAAATACAAGCGAAGAAAATAAATTAAAAATCCTAATCGGATCTCTCTTCACAATCTTCACTGTCATCAGTCTCTCTCTTCTTTAATAGTACCAGAACTGTCACCAAATATATGACGTTTTATGTAAAACTTAACAAACCCATTGGTTTGATTATTTTGCATGCCCGTCTGTTGAACTGGCTTTTTTTTGTGAATGTTTGGGGACATAGATCTATGACATGTGAGTGAGTTTTTCGCTTTTTCTTTATCTTGATCTTCATCTTTATAATCAACCCACTCTTCAGTGTCATTGATCTCTTCTCGTCTACAAAATGCTATATGACTGGCATCAGTATCTTTTTCTTGAATTTTTGTCCATCTCATGCAGCAAAATCTTTTTGAGTTACTCCCTTCTGATAATAATTCATTCAATGAAACTTCACGAAGAAAAATTATGAATATCCAAGAAAGCATATTAGCCATCTGTGATTTTTTTATTTTTTGGCGTTTTTCAGTGAGTGGTATTTGTTGATACATGGAATGTCTGTTGACTTCGTCTACATCAAGTCTTAGGTCAAGATAAGTCAACATAGGGTTTAGAAAGTCAAAATTAGGATTTTATGTTATAGTTTCGCTTATGTGTCATAAGTTAGAAATAGTTCCGCTCATAGGGTATCAAATGGTTCCACTTTTATGTCAACTTGGTAGTTCCGCTCATATGGCAGTCCATATGAGCGAAACCTATCACACTATAAATACCTGAAGTTGTCATTTGTGTATGGACGTTGGAGCGGAACTAGACCATTGCTTGTGTAACCGAACTCTATCAAAATTGTATCAGAAAGCAATAAAAGAGAAGGAATTGAATAGGAAAAGCCGTGTAACTTCATTTACGTTGATTCCGCCTTCGTACGTGAAGATGAACGTTCTCAACTGACTGTTTAGGGTCGGAACACGGTCCAACAAGTGGTATCAGAGCTCAGGACGAGGAGTTCATACTACTACAGCTTGATTCTACCGAATTCTCTGATTTCTACTCACTTTCTTTCATACTTTTTCGATTTGAACTGGTTCCTACGGTTGAAATGGCCTGAAAATCGAGTATAACGTGCGAAACATACAATTAACAAACCCTAGAAAGTTTCAGGTTAAAACACGGCTTAAAAATGGTTAAAATCAGTTAAAAACTAGGTTCCGCTTATCCAGACATCGAAGGTTTCGCTTGTAATACATAGCTTTCGCTCGAAAATAACCTATAGTTTCGCTTTTTCGGACATATAGGTTTTGCTCTTATAGACGTTCCGCTCATACGAACATTATAGTTCCGCTCGAACGGACATTGAGTTGTTTCGCTTGAACGGACATTGGATAGTTTCGCTCGTACGAACTATATAGTTTCGCTTATACTGACATTTCACTTTCGCTCATAAGGACAACTTATAGTTTCGCTTTTACAGACAATTATAGTTTCGCTTATCTGTCATTGTCTGGTTTCGCTTATTCAGACATACTCAGTTTCGCTCATTTGTCACATCTTTCAAAAACCTCGAAAATTTTTCTAAGTGTTGCCTGATTTTGCAGGTATACTCAAGATGGATGATATATTCTTGAATCCGTTCAGCGGAATGTACGCGTTCACGGGAAATTCCGGAAACGATGATACTTCATCAAGCAAAGAAAATGAGAATCCGCCGAAAGAGAAGAAAAAGGAAGCTTGGGAATCGGAAAGTGCTTTTGGAACCTTCAATAAACCTCCAAAGCTAATGGCTATCGAGGAATACAGTCGTTGGTCAAGAAAGTTTGAAGATTGGTTGATGGCATTCGCATTTCCCAGCAGGAAAAGTTTGAAAAACGGTTATGAAAATGGAAACAAAAATGGTGAAACGTTAAGATCAGCTGAAGAGATTGATGCATTTGTAGCTGAGCAAAAGTGTGTGGCTTTGTTGTTCCAATCTGTTCGGGAAGACATAATTTCTTTGATCGATTATACAAATGCAAAAGATCTTTGGAAGAAGCTAGCAACAAAATGTATTGGTAGTGAAGAAATTAAGAAAAACAAAAGGAAATTACTTAGAAAAGAGTTTGATCTTTTTGGGTGATTAAAAAACGAATCAGTTTGTAAGATGATAGAAAGGTTTGGTCACTTGAAGCTGGAATTAGCACGGCATGATATCAGATTTTCTGAAGAGGATCTAGTGGACAAACTGTTCGATTCATTGCCAGACGAGATGGATTGGAGATATTATGCGCTGATGCTGAAAAACACTATCGAGCCTGCAAAGTTGACTGTGGATTTAGTGATTGAGAGACTTGAAAGTCACGAGTTGGAACTGAAGAAGACATACAAAGTTAATCACTCATCTTATCAGCAGAATTTGGATTTGTATTATCCAAAAAGCATGATGCCAAAAGCAACTTCTCCCAAAACTGCTTTTTCTGCTGAGAATGTGTCCACATCAAGCAAAGATAGTCAAAGTGGTCAAAGAAGTGGAAATCACAGTGGTTATCACAGTGGATCTTCATCATCTGCAAGTCATTCTGATGCAAAGAATCGTTTTCAATGCAACATTGCAATAGACTTGAAGAATGCTCAGAATTTTGATGAGGAGTCGGCCAAATAGCAGATGATCTTCCTAGCATCAGTGTTGGAATCGTATGAAGGGTTAGTAGCTGGGAAGATAGGCAATACCAACCTAACGAAAGAGGGCTATGATCAAATAGATCCTGAAGAAATGGAGTTAATCGATATTCGTTGGGCTATGGCCAGTGCTGTTCGTCGAGCACAGCGTTTTATGGAAATTACCGGCAGGAAGACAATTGGTGGTCCATCTACCAAGCTGGGGTTCGATAAATCCAAAGTGACGTGCTTCAAGTGTAAGCAGAAAGGTCACTTCAAGCGAGAATGCAGAAACGCATATGCTGATGAATCGGAAAACCCTTTCAGAGATGATTACTACAAGAAGGCGATTTATCACCAGAATAAATCTGAGCCGCCTAGATTGAAGCAAGGAGAAGACAATAGAGAGAAATCTAGAGCTCTTGCGGTGATTTACGATGATGAAGGGTATGACTGGAGCCAAGAAGTTCTACCGGAAGAAGATGCGGTTGGTTACGCATTCATGGCGAAAAACGACGAACCTATTCCGTGGAAAGACAACCGTACTGAAGAGCAGAAGTATAGATACAGAAAAATGATTGCTGAAAACAGAATAATTAGACTTTCTGGTATCTATCTGGAAGCGAAGAGAGCGAGAAGATGGGATCCGGACAGGGAGTGTTATCTTGATGAGTATGAAAATATTGCGATCGATGACAAAACTCTTGATCTGGAAGCCATCATCAAGGAGTTAAAAGTAGAGGATGAGTATTGGCAGAAAAAAATGCTGGGGAACTGGAGACGAGGAAGAAAAAGAAAAGAAGGAGAAAGAAGAGAAAGAGAAAAAGGAGAAAGAAGAGCAAGAGAAATCAAAGAAGATTGATACTGGGGTTATTGATACAACGCAGGAGTTGAATGCTGAGAACTTGGGAAAAATGGCTGACAAAGTGCTGGCTGCTAAGGCACTTGAGGTAGACTCTAACTCCGTGTCTGAGTCAAAAAGCCAGGTCAGTTCAAACGTGTCAACAAATGCGTCAGGTAAGAAAATTGATGGAAATGTTGATTGCAAAAATTGCAACAAAGAGTGCAAATTTTGTAATACAGTCACGTATCTCAACGGAAAGAAAGTTGATGATCTGACAGCAAAGGTCAGAAGCGTTGAGAATCAAATTCTCAATCGTGACAAAACAGTTAAAGCTTTAACTGAACGGATAAGAGAATTAACTAGCCAAATTGAAAATGATAAAATTGATCATGAAAAAGTTAAAAAAGTTAAAAAAGAAAATGAAAAGCTAATTCTTGAAACTGTCAAATTTCTGAAAAGTTTGAAAAACTCAAAAGCACAGTGAAAGATAGTGATGATCGAAATGGTAAAACTTTTAAAGAAAACGAGCATCTAAAAGCAGTGCTGAGAGTAAAAGAAAAATCAATCAACAAACAACTGGATGAAATCGCTAAATTGAAACTTAAATTTCAAGAGGCCGAAATTGAAAACGAGCGAATCCAGTTGAAGCTTAATAGTTACAGCTCTGCAAGCTTTGTTTTGCAACACATTGTTCCCAAACCCATAGGGAAAAATAAAGCTGGCGAAGATGTTTATTCAGATGGAACTGGGGTGGGTTTTCATAGAGTTCCACCACCTGTTCTTGATAACTACACAAAAAAGCAATCTGGGTTGGTTGAACTTGCGGAAGAAAGTGAAGTTAAACTTCCGGAGAACATTGATGTCACGTTCACATCTTCCAGTGACGATAGTGTCCAAAATGATATTGTAAAAGGTGTTGTTGAAAATGTGCTAAAAGCAGATAGTGACACTACTGAGGAAGATGGGTGTTTCTTGGACAAATACATTCCGAAACAAAAGTCCAAGAACAACTTAAATGAAGAATCAAATCTTGTCATGTACAAGATGTTGGGTTCGGATAAGTTGTTTTCGGATTCAGAGTTTCCGATAGAGAATGTTAACATGAACAAATTGACAAATGTTTTCAAATTGGTTGAAGTCGAATTGTCAGCAGTGAACAATCTGAGTCAAAAGAAAAGTAAAATGAGGTTTGAGAAAGAAAAAGTTTACAACAAGAAATCTGTTAATCCACCGCGTGTTTATAATAATAACCGAAACAATTGGTCGGGTGGTTATCAGGGGGTAAGTCTTATCAGAAAAGAAATGTTCCAACAAGAGGTTTGTTGAGAAGAAAAAGTTTGTGAACAGTTCAAGTACACTTGCTGATGAAGAGAAAGAATTTTTTTTAAAATCAAACAAAGAGTTCTTTGAGAAAAGAGCTTCTCAGTCTCGGTCTGAAGGCACAAGTCGAGTGGCTGATACTCGAACTTGTTTCAGATGTAATCAAGTTGGTCATATTGCACGAAAGTGTACCAACGTGAAGCCTAAGACTGAAACTGTGAAGACTCAACAAAAGAAAGTTGATGTGAAGGGTAAAACACCAATCGTTGTTGAGAAAAAGAGTGTGAAAAATGATAACATCAAAGTGAAAAATGAACCCGTAAAGAAGTCAGTAACTAAAAATGACAAATTTTACAAAAGGGTTGCATTATCTCAACAAGTTTGGAAACTGAAAACAGAAAAAAAGGTTTCACCTTCTGAGGATTCAATTCAAGTTGATTATAATGCGAATTTTCCACCTCTGAAGGCTGAAAACTTTAAAATTCAAATTGCGAGAGTTAAAACAGTCAAGGTTACACCTAAGGCTGATGAGGCCTGGGTGGACACCATGTTTAACTAAGCAGTTTGAATTGCCGGAGCTTCCTGGATCGCGAAGCATGAATCGGCATCTTTCTTGAAGTTGTTTAAGTCATAGTTTGTTATGTGCAGGATCTTCCAAAACTTGTATCCAGATGGATTATGGATAGTGGAGCTTCAAGACATATGACAGGGAAGACCGCGTTGCTGTATGATGTCAGAAACATAAATAAAGCATACGTAGGTTTTGCGGGTAATCAAGGAGGAAGGATTGTAGGTGAAGGAACGTTATCCAACGGGATTGTAACGTTTGAGAGAGTTAACTACATTGCTGAGCTGGAGAATAATTTGCTGAGTATCTCCCAGATCTGCGACAGGATGTATACTACTCACTTCACTGACAAAGAATGTTTGATCTTGAAAGCGGGATTTGTGATACCTGAGGAATGGATCATCATGAGGGCACCAAGAGTCAATGATCTGTACGTGTTGGACATGAGCGTAGCTACTACAACCACGGGTCAGGCTCATTGTTTTGTGTCCAGAGCAACTGAGAAAGAATCAAGATTGTGGCACCGGAAAATGGGGCATATTCACCTAAGGAAGATGAATCACTTGGTGCATAATGATTTGGTCACATGAGTTCATATCAAAGGTTTTCATCTGGAAGGGGAGTGCATTAGTTGTGTCAAAGGCAAACAGAAGAAAAAGTCACACCCTACAAAGCAAGTCAATTCAGTTTCGAGACCTCTGGAAAGACTTCACATGGATTTGTTTGGCCCGGTGAATGTCAAGAGTATTACAGGAGATTACTACTGTTTGGTCGTAACGGATGATTATTCCAGATTTTCGTGGGTTTCTTTCTTGAAAACGAAAGACGAAACATTTGACAGTTTAATGGCGTTGTTTAAAAGGATTGAGAATCTGTACCAAAGGCCTATCAGTAGAATTAGAAGTGATAATGATACTGAATTCAAAAACAGTAAGATGGAAGAATTTTGTGATGAAAGAGGTATACTGCATGAGTTTAGTGCTCCGTACACTCCGAAACAGAATGGAGTCGCAGAACGTAAAAACCGGACGCTAATCGAGACGGCTAGAACTATGCTTGCAGATACAAAGTTACCGATTAATTTTTGGGCTGAAGCTGTTTCCGCCGCATGCTATACGCTCAACAGAGTTCTTACTGTCAAGAAGTTCAACAAAACATGCTTTGAGCTAATCAATAACCGCAAACCGAATTTGAAGTATCTAGAACCATTCGGGTCACCCTGTACAGTTATAGAGCCTAATGGAAAGTTTGGTCCGAAGTGCATTGAGGGTATATTTGTTGGTTATGCCAATCCATTGCGACGTGTCTTCGTTCCAAGTGAGAAGCGGATTATTGAAGCAGCGAATGTTGAATGTCAAGGTCACACTATGCCGCCACAGAATCCTGGAGATTCATGGCGTTATCATTACGACAAAATGTGGGATTCGTTTGACATGAGAGAAGAATCAGAGGAAGATGAAGATTTCTTTGATGAGCTGGATATTTTGCGTGAATATGAGTCGCAACAAAGGTTCCCAGTGGAGTATTCTAGAAGACCTCGGGAAACTTCAAATGATGATGAAGCAGGTCCTAGCAATGCTGGTGAACATGACGATGAAGTTGCTCCTGGTAATCAGTCGGATGTGAATGATAATCAAGAAGCTGACAACATGCCAGTATTTGATCATGGTGATTCAGATTCTGAGGGGGAGCAGATCCAGATATCAAGTCAAACAAACCAAGTTGGTGAACAAGATGCAGATCAGAATGTTACTAATCTGGAGGGAAATGTAGATGTTCCAAGCGAAGTGATGCCGCGAACTCTTTCATATCATCCAGAGGAGTTGATCATAGGAGAATTGCATTCAGGCGTTCGCACAAGACGTCAAATAGACCAGGGCTTAACATGTTTTTATTCTACAGTTGCACCTTTACAAACTGAATTTTCATTAAGTTGTTTCATTTCGCAGATCGAACCGAAAACTTACAAAGATGCGCTTACTGAAGACTCTTGGGTCATTGCAATGCAAGAAGAGTTGAGTCAGTTTGAAAAGTTGGGAGTGTGGAAGTTAGTGGATTTACCGGATGGTCAAAGGAAAATCAATACAAAATGGGTATTCAAGTGTAAGAGAGACAACAGAGGAGTGGTTGTAAGGAACAAAGCTCGACTCGTTGTTCAGGGCTTTAGTCAACAGGAAGGGATTGATTTTACAGAAGTCTATGCTCCTGTGGCACGACTAGAGGCAATCAGAATTTTCCTAGCATTTGCGTCTTGGAAGAACTTCAAAGTTTATCAGTTGGATGTAAAATCGGCGTTTCTTTATGGGAAGGTCAAAGAGGAGGTTTATGTCGGTCAGCCGCCAGGCTTCACCGATCTGATCCACAAAAACAAGGTCTACTTATTGGACAAAGCGCTGTATGGTTTACACCAGGCCCCGAGAGCTTGGTACGAGACTTTGTCTCAACACCTACTAGCCAACAAGTTCATACGTGGAAAAGTGGATGCCACTCTCTTCATTAAAGAGGTCGACGGACATCTTCCGATAGTTCAGATTTATGTGGACGATATAATTTTTGGGTCGACAAATGAGAAATTGTGTAAAGATTTCGAACAGGTGATGAAGAAAAAATTTGAAATGTCATCAATGGGGGAGATGAAATTCTTTCTGGGTCTACAAGTTGAACAACTACCTGAGGGAATTTTCATTCACCAGACGAAGTACGTGCATGATATTCTAGAGAAATTTGGAATGTCAAGTTCTACTCCAGCTGCTACCCCACTTGCAACAAATCATGGGATTCACCCAGATCTCACTGGAGACAGGGCTGATGAAACGTTTTACCGTTCCATGATAGGTTCTTTGATGTATCTAACTGCTTCACGTCCTGATATCATGTACCCAACATGCCTCGCAGCAAGATATCAATCTAACCCGAGAGCTTCGCACATGATTATTGTGAAGAGGATATTACGCTATCTAAAAGGAACTCCTTCATTGGGGTTGTGGTATCCTAGGAAAGGCGATTTTATGCTCGAAGGGTATTCCGATTCGGCTTTCGGATGCTGCAAAGTCAATTTAAAATCAACAACTGCAGGATGCCAGTTCTTTGGACCTAGATTGGTTACCTGGCAGTGTAAGAAACAAACGTCTGTGGCGTTATCTACATGTGAAGCGGAGTATGTTTCTGCTAGCAGTTGCTGCTCTCAGATCCTGTGGATACAGCAACAGATGCGCGACTACAGTTTGCAGTTTCTTAACACACCTCTGTTTGTTGATAATGAGGCCGCAATAAATATAACAAAGAATCCAGTACATCACGCTAAAACTAAACACATAGAAATTCGTCATCACTTTATTCGCGATTGTTTCGAGAAAAAGTTGATACGAATTGAGAAAATCCACACTGACGAACAGAAAGCTGATTTACATACCAAAGCTTTTGATAAGAATCGGTTTAAATATTTGTTAAAACTGAACGGTATGAAGCTTTTGTCGGTGTCAGACGGCATAATTGGCGTTGATGAGAGCACTGTTGCGGATGAAGACGAGAAACAATCTGCAATGGTTTGTCGATTTTTTACTTGTTTTGGTATTTAGGGGGAGTAGATAATTGTAAATAGATATATTTTCAGAAAAATACAAAAACAGTAAAAAATGCAAAAATACAAAAACATGATAAAATTGAAAAAGAGCTTGTGTATATAGGGAAAATGATAGTGCATCGGCTAGACAATTACAGTATGCTAAAGAATTGTAAAGATTAAATGAGTTAAACAGTCTCACTAATGATGTGTCGATAGGTTTTCGCACATATAGTAGATTTATTCGGGATATAAACCTAAAATTTCAAACTTGTGAAATTCGTGGGGAACACTACTTGGATATATAGGTAACCCCTGAAATCTCGTTTAAAAGGTCCCATATTCTGAGATACTAGGTCTTTACACTCAGTGATATCTGGGGTATTATTCCGGGACTTCTGCTGAATGGAAGTTCTGACCTAGTCCTTGGATAATACTTTCCGCAAAATGCTTGAAACATAGCATAAACCCTCAGCATGCAGATGAAACAATAAAATTGATAGTCGCTGCTGTTGTAACTAAAAGATCCTCTAAAGGGGACATACTGAAAAGTCGAAGCTGATATCTCTCTGCGCATACGGAAGTATCGACATGAGATCCCTCGGCCCTCGCATACCTAATTTATGTACAGATATCATTGTAGTATACTCACCTGTAAGACTGAATATCTGGGATTCTGGATACGGGAGTATATTCAAGAGGCGGGACACATGAATTAAGCCAAGTTCATAAGACATCTAAATCGTATCCTGAATAGATTGAAATCTATGTGAAAATTTAAGATGGATCAGTATATCGACAATCGAGGTGAATTGTTTAAGTCTGAGTATGATATGAAGCTTAACGGCACTAGTAATTTGTCTGAAAAAGCTGATATGATTCCCTGACACGCTCACCAAAAATAAGTTTGTAAATAGTTTACTTTCTGCAATTTAAGTTTTCTGTATTTCATTTCTTAGTTTAGAAAACATTATAAAATCCAAAAAGATTTTATTTCTGCTTTATTTTTGACAAACCAAAGTAGAGAGTTGATTGTTGGATTCTCAGAGGTTGCAGCAGATGCAGGAGATTCTGGACTGAAGAATGAGGAGAGCTTACTTTGTTGAAAGTGTGAAGACGTTTTCAAAGTTAAAACAAGTTCATTAATTTGATACTTGTTATTTTCAGAAATTGTTTGAAAATATTTTAAAATCAGTTTGATTCGTCAAATGATCAACCAAGGTCATTGAGTTGAACTTGGTAGATTAATTGAGTAATCAGGGTCATTAACTTGGACCTGAGTACTTGAGTGGATTTCTAAAGCTGATTGAGTTTGTGATCTATTATTGAAAAGATAGATTGTAATGTTATTGGTTGAGTAACAGGTTTTTGGACTTCATTATTCCAAATGGAAGCTAAATGTCAAAGCTTGAACCAGATCAAGACCTCAGATCCCAGCATACTGAGAGGGGGAGTCTGTGAAAGGGGGAGTCTGGATCAACAGTCAAAGGGAAGTCTGAAGATGGAGCTAGGTTGTGATCCTAAGCCTGTGAAGATAGAGAGCTTATGATGAGAAGACAGAGAGTTGGAGAAAAGACCAAGACTAAAGACTCGGAGCTGAAAACTTCGTCAACATCCAAGGGGGAGTTTGTTGATACATGGAATCTGTGTTGACTTCGTCTACATCAAGTCTTAGGTCAAGATAGGTCAACATAGGGTCTAGAAAGTCAAAATTAGGATTTTATGTTATAGTTTCGCTTATGTGTCATAAGTTAGAAATAGTTCCGCTCATAGGGTATCAAATGGTTCCGCTTTTATGTCAACTTGGTAGTTCCGCTCATATGGCAGTCCATATGAGCGAAACCTATCACACTATAAATACCTGATGTTGTCATTTGTGTATGGACGTTGGAGCGGAACTAGACCATTGCTTGTGTAACCGAACTCTGTCAAAATTGTATCAGAAAGCAATAAAAGAGAAAGAATTGAATAGGAAAAGCTGTGTAACTTCATTTACGTTGATTCCGCCTTCGTACGTGAAGATGAACGTTCTCAACTGACTGTTTAGGGTCGGAACACGGTCCAACAGTATTTAGTAGTATTGGAGTTTGTTTTTTTTTTTTGTTTGATCAAATGGAAGTTGCTGAGACGTATCATTTTATAGGATGTCTTTTTGGCGCCTAAGTTAGGCGGTGCATTATTAGAATACAGTATTCGTCTTTTCAGTTACTGTTTATAATTATTGTTTTTTATAAGCTTTACCTCTGAAGTCTGTAACACGTCCCATCTTTTAAGTTTGGCGTTTTAGATTCTAATATAATAAATTTTCCCTATCTTCAGTATTACTGATTTGTATTTACTGTTTCTAGTTACATTTTCAAGTTTGCTTTTTATTATAGTTTGGGAGTTTTTGGGGGCGTTTAACGGGATGATATCGTTTAAACAAGCATTTTGGCTGTTTTGGCGTTTTTATTATATATGGCGTTTTTATTATATAACAATCAACTGAAAAGGAAAATATAAAAAAAAAGAATACATAAACAAATCATCTTCCAAATCTTTACTGTCCCCAGTCTCTTTCTTCTTTTTTGAATCATGTTAACTGGCTTGTTCGACTTTCATATGATTCATTTTGTTTTTTTTGTTTTTCAAGTAGTTTTTTGTCTGGCCGTTTGGAAGCACACAGTCTGACATCAACATCTTTTTCTTGAAGATTTGTCCATCTCATGCAGCAAAATGTTATTGAGTTTAGACCCTTCAGCCAACAATCTTGAATTTCACAATGAATGATGTTTGATTTTTTAACTTTTTTGGCGTTTTACCGATAAAAAGAACGCCACTAAATAAGAGCACTTTAAACCTCAAAATTTGATCATGCTAAAATCAATAATGTTTTGCTGTATGAGATGGACAACATTGTTAATCCTCGGTTAAGAAAGATAACTGACAATGTTGTCCACCCCATACAGCTAAACTTTATTGACAACAAAGCTCAATAATGTTTTTGTATGTTTTTGGCATTATAAATTGGATGGAAGTTGAGGATTAGTCAATAAGATTTTACTCAATGAAATGGACAACATCCTCACTTAAGGATTTTGTCCATTTCATTGAGCGAAATCTTACAGACAACCAAACTGAATTTCAAAAAAATGTTTTGGGTTAGAAGGTATTTGATGTTTGGGTTTTTTGGCGTTTGTTAGGCGAATGGGATATATCAAATATAACGTTTGGGTTTTTGTGTGTGTTTTTAATTGAAGGTCTGAGATGTTTTATATATAGAATTTTTTTGGCCTTTTTTTAAGCGGGATTTTACTATAATTAAGTTTGGCGTTTTATATATAATGGCGTTTTTACTTGGAATGGTCTGTGATTTTTGTTTTTAGCGTTTTATTTCATGAGATGGCATTTTGTGTGGAGAAGTCAAAAGACCCTGATGTGCACAAAATGCAACATATAAATTATATCAATTGTGGCATAAAACTAACCCTTTTTTAGTACTAATGTTGGAAAAAGTGTGCTTTTGTCTTCCTTTTGTATTTTCAGGATTAAATGAGCTCAAATTAACAAAAGAAGCAAAAAGACAGCAAAATCTAACATAAATACAAGAAAAGGAACGAAAGTGGAATGCCCGACCCCTCGACAGCATCTTCCCAAGCAAAACTGAGAAAACAGAAGACTGAACACGCCCCGTGCTCAGCGAGCACGGGGCCGTGCCCAAGTAGCAGCAGAAAAGACAAACCCATAGAAGCTTATACTTCCCACCACGGGGCCGTGCCCAGCGGACATGGGGGCATGGTCAACTTCCTACAGGCGCATTTATTGTAATTGCGAATTACAATTAATGAAGAGAGAGACGCGGATGGACACGGGGTCGTGCCCAGCGGGCACGGGGCCGTGCCCGAGCTTCTGTTCAGCCAATAAATAGGAGTGTTTGGAGCCATTTCAACTCATCCCTTGGCACACCACCTCTCTCACACTTCACCCACCACCCACCACCACCATAACACCATCATCCACCACCATCATCCATTGTCATCATAGAGTGTGTGAGTCGTCTCGGGATCCAAGATTGATCGTAAGAGTTCTTGACAATCAAAGGCCATGTTTGCCTAAGTCTCTTACATCACTTGGTGAAGACAAGTGTTTAGTGTAATACTTTTTATTTTTAATCTTTTGCACTTTTTAATTGGTTTTGTATTAATGACTTTAATTACTAGTTTCTTACATTGAAGGTGATTCTTCCTTATCGTTTGTCCGTGGTGTCTTGGCATTATTTTACTGTCTATATAAAATAAAAGATTTTCACCATTCATATCTCCACGGTCTATATGGAGGTATGTTGGCTACCTGGTCGGGGGTTAAGGGAACGGTTTGGTAAGAGTCTTGCCATTATTCAGTGTATAGATCCTGCAAAGGACCTGGGTCAAATTTAGTAGGACCTCCTTCAATACCCAAAGGTATTGGATGGCGGGGGTCCAAACTCTTTGATCCCCTCATAAGTTAAACTACTATTAAAACTTTAACCCAGCTACTTAGGACTGTATCCCTGCTGACTCAGACTACTTAGCTGAGGGTAACGTCGCCTTCAAAAGAGGGGCCTACCACATTATGCATTAATAAATTAATTAATTATCTTTCAATAATCCGACCCTTTAGGATTGTATCCTTGCTGACTCAAACTACTGGGTTGAGGGTAACGTCGCCTTCAAAAGAGGGGCCTACTACAACAACTAAAATAATCTCTTAAACAAGTGCAAAAGTGCGAAAATAATCAAAGGTTACACTAACACACGAGTCGGATCCAAGTGATTCATCTTGTCTATCTGTTTTTATTTTTATTTTATTTTTCAGCATTTTTATTTTCTTAGTTAAAAAAAATCTTTTTCTAACATTTTGATTTGATTAGACATTGAGGATAAACCGGTACTAAAAGCTCTTGTGTCCTTGGACGACCTCGGTATCTTATCAACACTATACTACGTCCACGATGGGTGCACTTGCCCATATGTGTGTTTAGTGTCAGTAAATATCGTATTTTATAAATTTAAAACTTGGCTAAAAAGTGTAAAATGGCTTAAAATACATACCTAAAACATATACACACTTCACATGCATCAAGTTTTTGGCGCCGTTGCCGGGGACACAAGGATTTTAAGAAAGTTAGGAATCAACGGCCTAATCAGTTTTTTTTATTTATTTTCTTTTTATTTTTTTTAGGATTTTCTTAATTTTTTCAGCTTCTGCAGAGCTCAGCACGGGCCGTGCCTGGTCGGACACGGGCCGCGCCCAGCAGTGTTACTGGCAGTTTTTAATTTTCCGAGTTACAGAAGGCTGAGCACGGGGCCGTGTCGGTGCAACACGGGCCCGTGTCCAACTTTCCAGTAACAGGGATCCAGAAAACAATCACTGTAACTCCGACCACGGGCCGTCTTCACTGAGCACAGGGCCGTGGTGAACTTTCTGACCAACATTCTTTTTTGTTTTTGTTGCAGGACTTGGAACCAGACGCCACCTCTACGTAGTGTATGAACTCCAGTTCTAATAAAGACATAAAAGAACCTCTCGAAGAACACGAACGCTTTCTCAGAAAAAGACTAAAAGCTAAAAACCAAGAGAAGGATTCAGGGGACCCACTTCCAATGGCGGACCAACGTACCCTCATGGATTACCTACGACCCACCGTAGGTAATCTCGGCGCCGCTATCAATGCACCGAATGTCGAAGCCAACAACTTCGAACTTCGGCCACATTTGATACAAATGCTTCAAAACTCTGCAACCTTTCATGGGCTTGCGAACGAGGATCCCCATCTACATATTACTAATTTCTTAGAAATATGTGATACCTTTCGGATCAATGGAGCATCAAATGATGCCATCCGCCTTCGAATGTTTCCATTTTCACTAAAAGACCGAGCGAAAGCTTGGCTCAACGCCCTCCCAGTTGGTTCGGTAAACACCTGGGATGAAGTAGCCCAAAAATTTCTATATAAGTATTTCCCTCCCGCTAAAACGGCTAAATTAATGACTGAGATTAATACATACTCACAAGAGGAGGGGGAATCCTTATATGAAACTTGGGAAATGTTCAAGGAGCTATTGCGAAAGTGTCCCCATCACGGTCTTGCGGTGTGGCAACAAGTATCCACTTTCTATAATGGGTTGTTTCCACACACTAGACAAACACTTGACTCTAGCTCCGGGGGACTTTTAGGTAATCGCCGCCCGCATGAAATATATAATCAAATTGAGGAAATTTCTCAAACCAATTTTCAATGGCACACTCCCCGAGGCAATAAATCCATTGCCCCGGGCGCCCATAAGGTTGATGAAAGCACTTCTTTACAAGCCCAAATCGAGGCCCTTTCTTCTAAAATTAAAAAGTTAGAAATGACAAAAATAGTCTCGGTTTTGGCTTGTAAAGGATGTGGTGGGCCACATGAAAATTGGACTTGTATGAAAGAAACAGATGATCAACCAGAATCGGTAAACTACATTGATAATAGACCTAGGCCGTCGGGTCCTCCAACGGGCACCTACAACCAAGGATGGCGTAATCACCCTAACCTTGGTTGGAGAGAACCCGTCAATAGTAGTAACCAACAAAGCCTAAATCAACGAACAAAATTTCAACAACCAAGAAATGAGTCACAAAATTTCTCTCAACAACATGGTGGACGAGAAAGGCTTGAAGATACTATATCTCGCCTCATCTCCGACACTGAAAAGAAAAACTCGGATCGGTTTCTACAATTAGAATCGAATTTTAGAAATCAACAAGCTAGTATACAAAACATTGAAAAACAAATAAGTCAACTAGCCCAAAATTTCTCTGAGAGACCACAAGGCGTGTTACCAAGTAATACCGAAACAAACCCAAAAGCACAAGTTCATCTCATAACATTACGAAACCGTACCGTGGGTCCCGTGGAAAGTCCACCACCAACTGAGGAGATCGCAACACCGCCCCAACAAGAGAAGGTTTCTCCTCCATTACAAGAGCCCACCAAGGCTCCTCCGGTTCCGTACCCCGGTAGGTTAATCCGTCAAAAGACCAATGAGCAATTCGCAAAATTCGAAAGTTTACTAAAACAATTGCATGTCAATATTTCTTTCATCGACGTCCGAACACAAATGCCTAAATACTCAAAATTCATGAGGGACTTCCTCACTCATAAAAGGAAAATTGAATCATTGCAATTAGTTAACCTAGGCGAAGAATGCTCCGCCCTCGTACTCAACAAACTCCCCCAAAAGAAGATTGATCCGGAAGCTTCACAATTCCTTGCTCGATTGGGGACTCCCCCATTCGTAATGCACTAGCCGACCTTGGGGCTAGCATTAACCTCATGCCCGCATCAATGTTCAAACGACTCGGCTTAGGAAAAACAAGCCCTACTAAAATGAGTATACAGCTTGCCGATAGATCAGTCAAATACCCACAAGGTGTCGCTGAAAATCTATTGGTCAAAGTCGAAAATTTCGTCTACCCGGCCGACTTTGTCATACTAGATATGGAAGAAGACACCGAAGTCCCCCTCATACTAGGAAGGCCATTTCTAGCTACCGCACAAGAAGTGGTAGACATGAATGACGGAACACTCACTTTGAAGTATGGGGATCAGGAAGTGAAGTTTGGAGTTGGGAAGAGAGTAGAGGACGATGATCCGGTCAATTACATGAAGGTTATTGATTCGAGTTTGGATGATGCTCTCTGACGGTGCAACATGGGATGCAAAGCATTCGGCTCGGAAAACATATAACCTCACTTTGGGTCTAGCCAAGGACCCTTATAAACGTGGCGCACCACGGAGGCATTCCGCGGGACTATCCTTAGTTTAGTTTAATCTTTTAGTTTAATTTTAATTTGCAGAAATAAAACACACTCGGGATGGTGAAGGATAACAAGGGAAACGAGAAACATCGCCCCATGCACTAAAACAGGACAATCCGACAACGATTTCTTCATTACAGTGGGCTCAGCACGGGCCGTGTTCACCCAACACGGCCCCGTGCTGCACATTCTGCAGAAAATCGCCCAGTTCAGGTAACTGGACACGGGCCGTGTTCACTTAACATGCCCCCGTGCCCAGGCTTCTGTTCCTTTTCTTAAATTTTTATCGCTGGCACTTGAAAACGAGGTCGTGCCCGGTCCCCACGGGGCCGTGTCCAAACTGCCAGAAACATAAAATTTTGCTTTTAACACCATTTTACACATTCAATCAACCTAAAAACTTATTTTTGGGACACATTGAGGACAATGTGTAATTTAAGTGTGGGGGGGGGGATGCTAAAACCTTGAATTTTGCAAGTCCTAATAACAAGCCTTACACAAAACTCTATTGGAACCGCTAATCACCCCAAATTTTTTTTTCAAAAAAATTTCATTTATTTTTACTTGTCTAAGTTTAAGTTGGGAATTCAAGTCTTAACAAGGTTATATTTTTACAAGTTTACAACCGATAGCCTCGTGATAAAAAAAACCAACATAAGAAAATTATGAAAAGGCATGACAAACTTAGTTAAAATTTAATTATATATACTTGATCACATAAAAACCCTTTTCCCACAAAAGTGAGTTTTGAGCCTTTAACGAGCATACAAATATACATCTTTACACTAAATGCTCATTTTTCGTTTCTTGTGTGAATAGCCGCTTGGTTCGTACGACTCTAGAACTTGCCATAACAATACATTCCTGGTCCTTACCAACTTAAACCCGAGTAAGTAAATGATGGAGGCATTAGGACTAACCCTTTTTCATTCTTCCCCATTATTTTTCATTTTTTTTTACCACCTACCCAAAATCCCCCTAGTTAACCTCTTTGAGCCTAAACTTTTTCATTTCTTAACCCAAAACAATCACCCTTTTTACCCACCTAACCCTTGTTTATTTTTTAACCCTTTTCTTTTAGTAACAACGTTCGGTTCTCTTATGACTTCTTCAAAAAAAGAAATATAGTAATTTATATATT
The DNA here is from genome assembly GCF_002127325.2 of Helianthus annuus. Lineage (NCBI taxonomy): Eukaryota > Viridiplantae > Streptophyta > Magnoliopsida > Asterales > Asteraceae > Helianthus > Helianthus annuus. Next base: position 84,093,336 of record NC_035442.2, read on the forward strand.
TTGATGAAACCAAACAAACAAACAAAGTTTATCAAAAATAAATTTGTTTGAACAATTCATCAAAATAAAATAAGTATGAAAAATAAAAGTCTTTCGAACCGACGTTTGTTACGCCTTTCGCCCTTTTTACTAACCACTAACCCAACCACCCACCTTTAGCCCAAGCCTAACCCTTCACCCAGAAAGTCCTCTTGATATTTACAAAGGTATATAGATAAAAAAAGGAGGAGGATTGATTGCTTGACAAGCTTATGGTAGGAGTAAGTTCCATGCCGCTCTCGAGTGATTCACTAAAAATACACCTTCGGCCGAGTGTTGAGTGATCCCCCGTGAGGTATGTGAACCTGTATATAAATGAGATTTTAAAAAAAGGTATGTTATGCCCTAATAAGTAATTTATCTTAAGAAATGTTCTTAATAAATCATGACGAATACGATTGTAAATAAATAAAAATAAAACCTAAATAAAGAATCTTGGAAATCCTGACACTCTATGACAAGCCAAAAACCTTCTCTTCTACCCATTCCATTTGGGAGTGAATAAAGCCACATTGTAAAGAGTTTTGCTTGAGGACAAGCAAACATTCAAGTGTGGGGGTATTTGATATGCACAAAATGCAACATATAAATTATATCAATTGTGGCATAAAACTAACCCTTTTTTAGTACTAATGTTGGAAAAGTGTGCTTTTGTCTTCCTTTTGTATTTTCAGGATTAAATGAGCTCAAATTAACAAAAGAAGCAAAAAGACAGCAAAATCTAACATAAATACAAGAAAAGGAACGAAAGTGGAATGCCCGACCCTTCGACAGCATCTTCCCAAGCAAAACTGAGAAAACAGAAGACTGAACATGCCCCATGCTCAGCGAGCACGGGGCCGTGCCCAAGTAGCAGCAGAAAAGACAAACCCATAGAAGCTTCTACTGCCCACCATAGGGCCATGCCCAGCGGACACGGGGGCGTGGTCAACTTCCTGCAGGCGCATTTATTGTAATTGTGAATTACAATTAATGAAGAGAGAGACGCGGATGGACACGGGGCCGTGCCCAGCGGGCACGGGGCCGTGCCCGAGCTTCTGTTCAGCCTATAAATAGGAGTGTTTGGAGCCATTTCAACTCATCCCTTGGCACACCACCTCTCTCACACTTCACCCACCACCCACCACCACCATAACACCATCATCCACCACCATCATCCATTGTCATCATAGAGTGTGTGAGTCGTCTCGGGATCCAAGATTGATCGTAAGAGTTCTTGACAATCAAAGGCCATGTTTGCCTAAGTCTCTTACATCACTTGGTGAAGACAAGTGTTTAGTGTAATACTTTTTATTTTTAATCTTTTGCACTTTTTAATTGGTTTTGTATTAATGACTTTAATTACTAGTTTCTTATGTTGAAGGTGATTCTTCCTTATCGTGTGTCCGTGGTGTCTTGGCATTATTTTATTGTCGATATAAAATAAAAGATTTTCACCATTCATATCTCCACAGTCTATATGGAGGTATGTTGGCTACCTGGTCGGGGGTTAAGGGAACGGTTTGGTAAGAGTCTTGCCATTGTTCAGTGTATAGATCCTGCAAAGGACATGGGTCAAATTTAGTAGGACCTCCTTCAATACCTAAAGGTATTAGATGGCGGGGGTCTAAACTCTTTGATCCCCTCATTAGTTAAACTACTATTAAAACTTTAACCCAGCTACTTAGGATTGTATCCCTGCTGACTTAGACTACTTAGCTGAGGGTAACGTCGCCTTCAAAAGAGGGGCCTACCACATTATGCATTAATAACTTAATTAATTATTTTTCAATAATCCGACCCTTTAGGATTGTATCCTTGCTGACTTAAACTACTGGGTTGAGGGTAACGTTGCCTTCAAAAGAGGGGCCTACTACAATAACTAAGATAATCTCTTAAACAAGTGCAAAAGTGCGAAAATAATCAAAGGTTACACTAACACGCGAGTCGGATCCAAGTAATTCATCTTGTCTATCTGTTTTTATTTTTATTTTATTTTTCAGCATTTTTATTTTCTTAGTTTAAAAAAAATCATTTTTCTAACATTTTAATTTGATTAGACGTTGAGGATAAACCGGTACTAAAAGCTCTTGTGTCCTTGGACGACCTCGGTATCTTACCAACACTATACTACGTCCACGATGGGTGCACTTGCCCATATGTGTGTTTAGTGTTAGTAAATATCGTGTTTTATAAATTTAAAACTTGGCTAAAAAGTGTAAAAGGGCTTAAAATACATACCTAAAACATATACACACTTCACACGCATCAGACCCTTTTACCCTTAATGAAGCGCGTCTACGTAATAAAATTGATGTTATTTACGAAAACGCCACCGCGCCAATCTAGTCCATAGATTGTTTTAATCGGACGATCGATAAGCGTTCTCACCATTCTCACACTTTCTACCGTTTTCTCTAAATCCCGACCCTATATATATATATGTGTGTGTGTGTGTGTGTTAAAAATAAGAATATAGGTATAACTGATTGTTTATTTTATGAAAATGGTAACTAGAAATACGAACCTAGTTAGAATCCAATTGAAATCTTAACTTAATATAAACAATAGCAATTTAAAAATAAACACTCAAACATGAGGGGTCAAAATAGGACAATTGGAAAAATGAATTATTAAAACAAAATTTAAAACACAAATGTTAGTGCATTAATGTCTATCGCCTTCGTCAATCCGAGCCGTAGCGAGAAACCGAAGAAATCAAGCTTATATTGTAACAATTAGATAGAATTAGCAAGGTGGCATTTTGGTAATTAATGAGAAATCTCATTAATTCCAAGGGCTATAAATAGGAGCTTTATGTCATAAGTTGTAAGACTTTTGCTCATTTTGTAATCTAGAAGCTTAGAGCTTAGAGCTTAGAGAGAGAAAGTCTAGAGAAAGAAAGTTCTCTCCACGTGATTCTTGCATTGTACACGTCATATCTTTCAATAGATTCATGGTTCTAGTACGTTCTTGTGTGTTCGGTCACGCACGTTCACGAATTCCGCACGTCGAACGTTCGTTACGCAATCGAACGATGTCAAAACCGGTCCTACAATTGGTATCAGAGTTAGGAGCTCGATTGCACTGATCAAACACATTGATTCGTACCAGATTTCAGCGATTTCAAATCTGAATTGCATCATTTCTTCTTCTTCTACTCATTCTTTCACGTTTTTCACTGTTTTTCGTCAAATTGAACGGGTTTTTACGGTCCGAATCGGCTGATTTTTTGATATGTTGTGCGAAAACACCTGATCTATAACCCTACCAAGTTTCAGATCCAAACTCCTAGCCGTTTAGGAGAAATCGAAGGTTTTAGGTCCGATTTCCCGTCAAATATCTGATTTCGCTCATACGGTATAAGCGAAATCAGGGGTTTCGCTTTTGTGATTTCGGTTTCGCTCATAGTGTGCCACTGATTTCGCTCTTGAGGTCTCAGAGTGTTGATTTCGCTCAAAGCTACACTGTGATTTCGCTCTTAAGGAACATCTTGATTTCGCTCATTTGGTCATAATCTGATTTCGCTCATAAGACACCACATCTGATTCCGCTTGAACATTGGTTTCGTTTGAAAAGTCTGTCAGTAGTTCACGTGATTAAGTCGCATTCAATTAAAATACAATTTGCTATGTGCTTGATTGAATAAAACGATTCTAGGGCCCAATTAAAACAGTTCTATAATTAAGATTGTCAGTAATTTGAATCTTGATTGCATGTCTTTCTTGGTCAACTAAACTGCTTAATAAATGTGATGTCGGCCACGAGATTTTAACAGGCTTGCATGTGAATTCATTGACCCATTTATTAGAAGAATTAGCATCCCAATCATAATTTGAAATCTGAATTGATTGTCGGCCCATGCATTGTTGTTTGTCCACTATAATTTGTGGTCCAATCAGAATTTACATATAAATAAAGTTTGTCGGTTCATTAATATCATTTGGTTAAAATCAGATTCAATCAATATTTGAGGTCCAATCATATTCAATTGGGTATTAAAATTGTCGGACGATAATTGTTGACTAAAGAATTGCATGTGACTGTTGACCAAAAAAAAATTAATCGATTCAACAAGATTTGTAAAAGGTTTGGTTGTGTTGTTTGAAGCCCAATTAACAGGGTATGTGATTCTTGGCCTGTGTGATCTTTTGAGATACAGTAAATTAAATCAGATCCATGTGAATATTGTGAGGTCCAATTAGATCCAAGTAAAAGAGCGGCCCAATCACAAAATCAGATTAAAGTTGTCGAAAGGTGTTTTAAAAAAAAATCATGTGATGTGTGTTGTTGAAGGTCCATGTGATTGGCTTATTTAGAGGCCCAATGAGATTCTTGAATTAATCTTGATGTTGTCGGCATTGTAAAAACAAAATTCTCGGCCCAATGAAACTGTAGTGTGAATTAGAATTGTGAAGCATTGATTGTTGTTTGCATGTAAAATGTCAGTTTGCCTGTGATCTTGCATCAAGGATCTCTACCTGAGTCATTATATTGAATGTGAACAAAGTTGTGAAGAAAATAAGCTACCCAATCAAAGTCTTGTTCGATTCATTGAATCTTGTTTGTCGTGTAGTGCCAAAAAGTCAACCGATCAGACAAAATCATTATATTTCATTAAAAAGTTTGACCCTTTTGACTCACCTGATCGGGTCACAATCCGATTCAAGGCATTTTGTTTGTTCAAGTTTTAAAGTGCAACAAATCGAGTGGCAATCCGAACGAGGTGCCACCCGATCCTAATCAGTTTTGTTTGTCCGTGTTTCAGGTGATTTGTCAAGCATCGGATACTCGCACGAGCGAATCCCCACTCGATCCACTGTCGCCTGATCTTTGCTATTCAATCGGATAGTCAGTTGATTGTGTGAATTTTTGTATTGTTTGAAAATCTGTTGTTCTGAATTTTTCATTACCAAAGCATGGGTTCTGAGATTTATATTGCACTGAACAAGTTTGATAGTTTTACAGGTATCAAGGGAGAGTCTACAAAAGAATTGATTGACAGGTATTGCCTTCTAGTTGTGGAGATGGGGAGATTGAAGATAACCAAGACCAATGAGGAATTGAAAGACAAATTGGCAAACGCATTGCCATATGATGAGTGGAGTACTTACTTGATGATGTTGAAGAACAATTCAAACTATGAATTTCTCAACCTTAGTGGATTCATCGAAAAGATTGAAGCTCAAGAACTTGAATTTCAAAAGATTAGAAAATTGAAGTCTGGTTCAAGAGAGAAGAGTAAAGCAGCAAATGATGAAGTAACAGTCAAATCTAAGGAAATTGTTCAAGAGGTAGAGGAGCAGGTTAAAGAAATTTCAGCTATCAAGACTGAGAAGAAAGCTGAAGCTGGAATGATGTCCGAGAAGTGCTTAAAATGTGATAAATCTGAATCAGAAAATGTCAAACTTCTGAAAGATGTGGAGAGTTTAACATTAGAAAACAAAATCTTAAAAGAAAATGAAAAAGAATTTCAAAATAAAATAATATTTTTGGAAAATGAAAAATTAAAAATTGAGAAGGATTTTAAAAATCAAATAAAAATTTTAGAAAATGAAGATGTTTGGATAAAATTGGAAAACAAAGTTTTAAAAGAAAAAGAAACAGAATTTCAAAATCAAATAAAATTTTTAGAAAACGAAAAATCTGTTCTTGAAGAGAATAAAATTGAAAATGAAAAAGCAATCAATTTTCATCTTAAGAAAATTACTCAACTTGAAAATGAAGTTGAGTGTGCTAGAAATAAAATTGCTGAGTTTGAGAAGAAATTGAAAGGTTTTGTGACCTCATAAGCAATGCTAAATCAATTATGTCCAAAACCGATCAATGAAGTTCCAATAAGTGACAGTGTCACAAATTTTGACAAAGTCAAAATTGAGGATTGTGATGAAAAACTGATGATGAAAATGAGAAAAATGAGAAAAGAAAAATATTTTTAGAATTAAAAGAAAAATTCAAAAATACTGTTTTGCAATCTACTGAAATAGGTGAATGCTCAAAGCAAAAACCTGTTAAGAAGATTGTAGAACAGAAACAAAAAATTAAAAATTCAAAAATTTTTCAAAATGAAAATAAAAGCTCATCAGTTCAGTCATCCAATCATTATGCAAAATCACAAAAATCTGAGAACAAAAACTCACAAAAAGTTGGTAATAAGTGGTGCAGGTTTGACCACAGTGCTCAAGCGTCAAATCAAGCTCATAGGAGAAGTCATGAGTACTACAAATCAAATCAGTGTTATGATTTGAGTGTTTGGATTGATGGTGGAGATTGGTACAATAACAGGGTGTGTTACAACTGTGGTTTTCAAGGACACATTGTTGTTAACTGCCAGAGACAGAGATTTGAGACAAGAAGATGTTATGATTGCCAAATCAAAGGTCACATTGCCAGAGATTGCCTAATGAGATCAAAGGAAAGATCGAGGGCTGAATCTCAGAAAAAGATAAAGAAATCAGTCAAAGTCGAAGTAAAGCCCAAAGAACAGAAAGTTCAAAAACAGAAATTGAAGCTTTCACAAGGGCAGAAAGACAGACTGAGAAAGAAGAGAAAGGAAGCAAGGGATTATCTTGAAAGGATTTTGTCCTCGGATACAACAAGAAAATCAGAGAAGAGTTCTGATAAATTGTCTTGCTCTCCAAAGAATGACAAATCAAGCAAAACGAATTCATCAGATGCAAATCTGAGGACAGAATGGAGTGTGAAGAAGAAGAAAGTTACTGGCGATGAATCTGTTTCTTTGAAAACAAAGGAGCCACATGTCGGCGATGAATCTGGCTCATCAAATTCAGACAAGCCACGTTCAGGCAATGATTTTGGTTCATCAAAGCCAGAGGAGCCAGTTGATGAGGTAAAAGTAGAGAATTCTGGTTTAACAATGGATGATGCAAATTTTCCACCATTGTTGAACGAGAATTCAAAAGCACCCAAGGACCGTCAGGCTTGGGTGAAACTGTTTAAATGAAAAACCTGACTTGCCGGAGTTCCCAGGTTGGTAAGTGTGGAACAGGTATCGACATCTTTCTTGAGAAATTCACAGGTTGGTAACTGTGATATTTCGAATTACAAAAGACTAATCAAGGACATTAAGTTGTACTTGATTTATCTTTTCGACAAGTGATTAAAGGAAAACAAAGTGATGAAGTAAACCCCTAACCTACAAATGGTTTGTGAAAATCAACAAAACTAATTTTCCGGAAAAACCATTTTGATTAAAACAAACTTAAGTGTTTTGAAATCATAATGGGAAAATAGTTTGTTGTCAGGGGGAGTTCTGATTGTTTACGCCAAATGGATGGCGAATTGAAGCGATTTGATATCAGTTTGTCACGTTTCTTGTACAGTTTGTTTTCAAATTTTCTCAGAAAATCAAAATTGAAACATATTTTGATTTTAGGGGGAGAAAAATTTTAAAAAAATTAGAAAATTTGAAAATTCAAAAACATTAAAAATCAAAAAATGAGTTCTGTTGAGACAAGAGGAAATGATAGTACATCAGTTAGACTATCACATCACGCTAAAGAATTGGAAAGTAAAATGTGATAAACGATCTTACTAAGGATGTGACGATAGGCTCAGCTAGACTAGTAGATTTGCGATAATGATACAAACATAAATGAAAAAGCCTAGTTCTAGTGGGAAACATGGTTGAAAGCATAGTACTTAGTTTTGTCCTTCGTGATTGTGTACCTACTCAGTAATCGCTGAATGCCAAAAAGCATAAAACTGGTTAAGTTTGTGAACTTTCACTACTTTGCTGAAAAATCGCTGTGATTGTGCATTTTATTTTGCAAAGATTTAAACTTGTTTTATTTTTTTATTTTGTTTAAGCATTGGACATCCTCTGCGTATACGTGAGTATCGACCTGGATGTTATTGCCTAAACGTTCTGCTTTATTTTCTTTGGTGTTTCGTTTAATCTTTGGACCTCCTCTGCGTATACGGAAGTATCGACCTGGTGGTTAAAGCCTAAACAATTTCAACTTGTTTTATTTTCTTATTTTGTTTAAACATTGGACTTTCTCTGCGTATACGGAAGTATCGACCTGATTGTTAATGTTTAAACATTTTGCGTTGTTTTCGCACATATCACAGTTGATGAAAGTTTAAAAGCATTACTTGAGTTAGATTATTGCATGATGAGGGGATATGCTGAGATCGTGGGGTCCATAAGAATTTAGTGCAAAATTAATATACCTTAACGTATCGGTAAGCATTTTTGAAAGTTTTTAGATTGAGCTTAAGAGGACACATATATCGTCAATCAGCGTGAATCGTTTAGAACTTAATATGTTTAAAGCTTAACGGTGCTAGTGATGTGTCTCATAAACTGATATGATCCTCTTTCACAAACTCACAAAAAATATTGTCTGTAAATATTTCTTTACTGCTTTTCATTAAAAACAAAAATCCAAAAAAAAGTGTTTTAGCATAAAATTTTGAAAAATCAAAAAGATTTTACTTTATCTTATTCTCGACAACTGATGCTGGAAAGCTGATATTCAAAATCTCAAAGGCTAAACAAGATGAACAATTGGTTTGGTTAAGATGATGAGAAGTTGGAAGATAATCCTCAAATGTTTAGATGATTCTTTAATTTGGATCACAATATTGTGTGTTATATGTTTGAGAATTTTGAGTGAATTATTTTAAAGTCAAAATTATTTTGTCTTACGAGAGGTTGAGATGTGTAGGTTTCTGATTCTGTTGCTACGGAAAGCCAGGTGTCGATCCCAAAGCACGGAAGCTTGACGAAAGGGGGAGCCTGAAGAAAGAGACTACCAAGAAGGAAAGCAACTGAAGCTAAAGACAGATCCACGGGGATTCTGTTCGAGAAAGAGAAAGACAAGACGCTACAAGATTGATTGCGGCAATATCCAAGGGGGAGATTGTTAGTGCATTAATGTCTATCGCCTTCGTCAATCCGAGCCGTAGCGAGAAACCGAAGAAATCAAGCTTATATTGTAACAATCAGATAGAATTAGCAAAGTGGCATTTTGGTAATTAATGAGAAATCTCATTAATTCCAAGGGCTACAAATAGGAGCTTTATGTCATAAGTTGTAAGACTTTTGCTCATTTTTTAATCTAGAAGCTTAGAGCTTAGAGAGAGAAAGTCTAGAGAGAGAAAGTTCTCTCCACGTGATTCTTGCATTGTACACGTCATATCTTTCAATAGATTCACGGTTCTAGTACGTTCTTGTGTGTTCGGTCACGCACGTTCACGGATTTCGCACGTCGAACATTCGTTACGCAATCGAACGGTGTCAAAACCGGTCCTACAACAAACACACACATCTGTGTGTGTGTCAACCTGGACCAGAGAAAGGGATGGAGAAAACCCTCACAACCCAAAAATCAGTAAATTGGGAGATCAAAGCCAAATCTTATTCATGAACACTAATACATGATCATCTAAGCTTGTCCAACAAGAGGTAAGTCGCGATTCTTGATTTGGTGTGATGAGAATGTATGAAATTGGCAAATTCCTTAAGTGTGTTAGTGACATAGTATTAATTGATGAAGAAAACATGATTAGAAGCCACTATGAATGCTAATTTGAATGAAATTTATATGTATACTTGTTTTGATAGAAATTCTCCATGAACCATGAAGTGGGTTTTTGGGACTTGACCATAAACGGAAGATTTTAGTTAAAATTGTGAAGTTAACTAGTTGATTAGAAGATAGGATGACTGGTTTATTTGTCGTGATAATTTGAGTAATTGGAAGTTCATGTATGTGAGAAAATGGGTAAAAGTCGCACACCAAGTGCTCAATGAAACACATTCGATGTTAATTTTGAGAAATTATGATACTCGTTAACAACGGTTGCGTTAAGAATGTAAGGAATTGTGGCATTTGATGAAATGGATTCGTGGAAACTAAGAATGAATGTGTTAAGTGTAGGTCTGAAGGAAGAAGGTTCGAGTAATAAGAAGTCTCAAGGCTCGCAAGATCGAAGTATGTCATTTTGTGTACAAGTTTAATTTATACGGGTTAGATTCTTGTATATTGTCCTAATGCGATAGTTGGAAGCTGGTAAAGTGTTTACTCGTCATGAACGGGTCAAACAAAATAAGAATGATAGAACGAAAGAATGTTTAAAGTGTTTACTCGTCACGAACGGGTCAACAAAATAAGAATGGTAGAAGGAAGGAGTGTTTAAAGTGTTTACTCGTCATAAACGGGTCAAACAAAATAAGAATGATAGGATGAAAGAACGTTTAAAGTGTGTACTCGTGGTGAGCGGATCAAATGGATATAAGAATTTTGATTGAAAGAAATTGTTGTTGGAATGATTAAAAAGGATAAGATTAAGAACTTGCTAAGATTAAAAAGGATAAAATTTTGATTGAAAGAAACGTCGTTTATGTTTCCTCAAACTTACAGGTTTCAGCCTTTATGTTTAAAACTTGCTAAAAAAACCTTTATGTTTATTTTTGTTACGGGTTCAATCCTTTACGACTAACCAAAATTGAAACCAAAATTAATGTCTTCAAAATTGTTATTTAATCTGTAACTTGCATACACACATAACTTGATTTAACAGAGATGGAGTATAATATGAACGAATCAGTTAATTACTTTACCAAAATTTAAATTTAACAGTGATCCGTGATCCCAAAAATCGAAGATACCAAGACAATAATCGATGAGTTCATTGTATTGAAATGGAAAGCTAAAACAAAACACCACAGAAAACAAAATGACGAATATATCCTCACATGATAAAATTAACTTGGGATTGAACCCGCAACATAAATATTGTTTTTAGCAAGTTTTAAACATAAGGGCTGGCACCTGCAAGTTTGAGGAAATATAAAGGACGTTTTGTGTATTTTACTCTTAGATTTTTAAAAGAGAAAATTACGAAATTGGCCAAGAAAAACTTTGACTTACCAAATTAGCCATTTGATGCCTCCTTGGAGCAGGGCATCCCACATTTAATGCGTCCGCCAATGGTGACTTGACACGTGGCAAAAGTAACCTGATGCCTCAGCCGCCAGCGCATCCGGGCCAAAAAGTAGGCTGATGCGTCCAGCTAAGCTGCATCCGGAGACAATTGGCTGGCTTGGTTGTGGCTCGTTGAGTGGCTCCTTGGATGAGCTGTAAGACGCCTGGGGGCGCACGGGGGGGCATCGGTTTCCGTGCTTTCTTTTTCTTTTTTTATATTTCACATATTCATTTACATTTTTTGTTAATTCAAACCCTTCCACTATATATAATGACGAAAATCAGATATTTTCAACATGTTCTAACCCTTCCAATTTTTATAAAATGCTTATGTCAATGTATCCGCCTTTTGATACTCTCCAAATAAAAATGAAGTTGTTTAACAGTGTTGAAGATGACGTTTTTCTGAGCTTTAGAAGTCCTACTGTTTATGGGTGACGGGACCTGCCCCGAGTGACGGAAGTGATCTGTCCTCCCATTTTTTTGTAGGTGGTTTAATGAAGAAATTCGAAGAACTCACCTACAAAGGGAACGTTGGATCACTTCGTGTTATCGGATTTCCCCGTCCACGTCCTTTACCGCTCCTCCAAGGCCACTAAATTATTCAAAAACAAAGAGGAATTGGAGACCGAGCTTTGTGGAGGAATTGGATCACTTCATGTTATCGCTTAAAAATATCTTTTTTAGTCTGTAATTTTTTTTGGTTTATTTTGGTTTGTTTTTTTTATTAGGTTTAATTGTTGTATTTAAAGTAAATAAAAAGTTGTATGTTATTTCTTTTATTTTTATTTGACATTTCTATCCATATCTCCATTTATATATTTAAAATTAAACTAGTATACCACTAAAGAAATAATTAGAAGAGATGGGTGGTGGTGAATTTGAACCATCGGGTGATTGCAACCCACCACCATGCTACCGTTCATCGCCACCAGCCTACTGTGCATCGCCACCAGGCTGCCGTGCACCGCCACCATCCTACTGTACTCCGCCACCAAGCTGCCGTGCACAGCCACAACCCCACTGTACATCGCCACCAACCCACTGTACACCGCCACCAGGCTGCCGTGCAATGCCACCAGGCTGCCGTGCAATGCCACCAGGCTACCGTGCACCGCCACCACCCCGTTTAAATCCTAATTTATTCAACCCGCCGCCTCTGAATACTGATGATGAGTGGGACGGTATCACCGACGAAGAAGCAAGCTTTGCTTACGATTGTGCCATGGCAGAACTCCGGTTTTCCTGTTTGCGAGTTGGTGGTAGTCAGTCAAACTACATTGTGGGGAGCCCAAGAAAAGTGACCAGCATTTAACTTAGAGAAACAGTTATTAATGGTAAAATGTATGTTAATGGTAAAATGTATGTTAGTATGTTATCAAAAAGTAGTCCAAATTTTAGGTGAATTAAAAACAAATTTTATATTTTATATATAATTCAGTAATTTGTTACGAATATACATAAATATATGAATTTGAATTTTAAAAAAAAAACATGCCTCTATTTTCTAATTTTTTAATTTTAAAATGTTAATATGTTATTAAAGAAATTCACATTTTAGGTGATTTGTTATAAAAGAGAAATGACAAACAAATTTTATATAAAATTTAGCAATTAAATTTTTATTTTGTAATTTTGTTATTTTTATATTATTATTTAAATTATATTTAGTGATTTTGTTATTTTTTATTATTAATTAAATTATAAAGGAATTATTACATAAAGAACATAAAGTAAAATGATCATGAAGGTAAATTAAAAATTCCGTTACAAAGTAAAACGATCATGAAGGTAAATTAAACTACGTTAGGACGTGGTAAACAACGCCATAAATACAAATTATCTGCCATGAACCTTCTATATGACTTCATTTTTTGATTGATGTCACCGGTGAGATTTATCGGTTTATCTGTAACGAGATGCTCCATCAGCATACATAGATACACAGCTTCGTTTCCAGTCAAAGAGCAGTTTGACACGACGTAGTCATCATTCATTTCAAATGAAATGATTTTTTTTGGCTTTCCGGTCTTTTTCTAATAGCGCAAATTAACTAATACTACTCCTAAGTATACGCATATTTTTGTCAGCCTAGGGATGACAACCTGTCTGTATTTTTCGCCTGCACAGATGTCTTGAGCCGGGAACATTACCAACTGTTGGGTTGCTAGCTCAAGACGTAGCATTAGCCACTCCTTATTTTCTAGCGGGATCGGGAAAAAAACATAATCAATGTCAAAAAAGGAAGGAAACGGGCTTAATTTACCGTTACAGTAAGTAGCCGCGTTTTTCGGAACCGATTCCAATAAACACTCATAAACTTTGGTGGTAGTATTATCCAACGTAGATTTAACAAGGGGTCTTTTTGAAGCTTTCTACTTCTCCAATTCATTAATCTTCCAACCCACGCTTCGATATGTTGTAAAAGTTGTAGTGTTAGGAACATATTTTAACAAATTATAGTTTACGCAAAATTGTTCATATAATTTACTGTGTCATTGAGATAGCCGTTGAAACGAAATCCCAATAAAGTTCCCCAAATGTTTTTGTCAAGCTGTACTGATCTATTAAAAACAGCTGAATAACAGAACGGTGCGTCTCCTCTGTTGTAGAATTCGAGCACATCTTTCGACCAATTTTCTGTTTCATCGTCTGGTATCGCCCATCTACCGCGGTTGTGCTGATGTAGGCTATGTCTATTATCTAGACAGTCTTCTTCTCCCATTTTTTGGGGGTTGGATGATGTTCCGCTTTCTGTTGCATTCATCGGCTTCCTCCATCGATTAAGGATCCAACTTAAGGATTTTTTAGCAGGTTGAGAGCAGTATTCTTCACCAGCTAAGTCTTTTCCCCGCTGTTCAGACATGCTTTTTTATTAAATTTACGGAACCACAGATTTTTTATGTGTTTTTGCACTTGTAATAAAAGTTACTTATATAAAAAAAATTTACATTAAAAAAACAAGATAAATGAGATGGGACGTTCCCGACGCATCCCATGCGTCCATGAATCCTAGAAAAATGTGATGTGATTTAAAAATAAATGAAAAATAAATTTGTTTATGTTGAAGAAGATGCAAAATACATCATGAAATATGATTAAATATACACAAAAAATTAAAAGTTACTTATATAAAAAAATTACATTAAAAATAAAAAAAAACGAATTTAAAGAGATGGGACATGTCCGACGCATCCCATGCGTCATAGACGCCTAGGAAAACTGCCCTTGACTCTTAAATTACTAATGGAAATTAAACTTATTGGAGAGGCATCGGATGCAGCTACACATTAAATGAGGGGTCCATAGACGCTTCCGGGGTTAGACGTCTCCTATTGCAGGGACCACCACATGTGGTGGTTGCACTGTTCCTAGGCTGCTGCTTCTGAAGCGGGTAACAGGGACCACCTTTGTCGGAGCTCCGGTCCATCTTTCCTCAGTAAACCACACGATCCGACCCGATTCAATTACTCTCCGACCCGATCCGACCCGTTTTTGTAACGAAAACACGCACAATGAATCAGAATTATTGGGAGGATGACTCAATCCCAAACTTTAACATTGAATTCACTGTAGAAGATATGGTTGCTATGCTGGACAACACTCTTCCGGCTACCACTAAATTGGTATTTCTTAATCTTAATTCTTTATTGTAGTATTATTGGTTTTTTAGTTTTTAGTTTTTGTTGTAGTGTTTACCATTCATTATCCCACTGATGTAGGCTAAGGCTCCTAGAATTAGAGTTAGAGCAGCTTGGACGATTCTAGATAAAATCAAGAAGAAAATGACAGGTAATTTAGAACATAGGCTAAGGCAGACGGTCTTTGGTCACTATTTGGATCTTGAGTCTGTCATTTGTGAAAGCCCACTTTTGCTTTGTGTTGCACGACATCAGGTTCCCACTGATAATCCTAGCAATGGAATAAGTTATGTGTTTGGGAATGATTTTATTCATTTTACTCCCATCCAGTTTTGTCTTATCACCGAGTTTAGATTTGGACAGATTACAAATCCGATATCTAATGGATCACCTAGTTCGTTCAGATCAAGAATTTTCCCGGGGACACGCGATGTAAAGTTACGTCATTTAGAAGATGCATTTGATTCGAGCTCGTCACAACTCAGTGAAGATGATTGTCTTCGTATCTGTCTGTTGATGTTACTAGAGTTAGGTTTTAAAGGTACCCAATGGTTTGAATCCATTGACAAAATGGTTCTGAATTTGGTTGATGATTTAGAGGCATGGAACAACTTTCTGTGGGGTAGCTATCTTTGGCAGAGCACGTATGTGCATGTTTATGATTTGAGTCGTCGACACCAAGAGGGTAACGCCGGGTTCTCGTTGCCTGGTTGTGTTTGGCCGTTCAAGGTACAGATTTTGATTTAATCTGATGCAATACATTGCAACAACTTACTTAAAATAAATTAAATTAAATTTATGTATATGTGTAGATGTGGATTTATGAAGTCTTTCCAGAATTTAAGGAGATGGTTTCATTTTTTAAAACCGAAGCAATTCCAAGATTTTTGGGTTGGGGGCCTGGAAAAAGGGTTACAACTACCACCGTTGAACGCATTTTTTAATCTGCCCAAAAGGTAATTGCTGCAGTTTGTTATTTTATTCTCAGTTATATAGTAAGATTAGAATAAATTGATTGATAAAACTTTTTCATTATTCAATTCTTAGAATGAACATTATCGCCCGATTCAAACCATATTGCCCACTAGTCAGGAGATGCAGACTGAGTGGTAGATATCTAGTGTTCCATTTTTAGAAAGTATTCGTATAGCAAGCGAGGTACCCTGTAACATGCAGCCCAATGATGATACGATGCACAACAGTGGTGAGATTCCAAATGATGGGGTTGCTGACGGGTTTGAAGGTTATGCAGCGTTGTCCCTCATGGCCACCCAACCAGCTAGAAAAAGAAGGTCTGCAATTCATGATGGAGGAAATGTTTCAGATACGGATGAATTAGAATCGTCTCTTGTTGAAAAATTTAAATCAATATTGGACGAGAACAATGAGAAGCTAACTTTGCTAATTGAGGCAAAGGTGAGGGTGAAATTGAATAAATTTGTTTTATGTAATAGTGATGCTATAATTTAATATGTCTATTTCTTATGCAGCTAATGAGTCTTAGTCTTGATCATGGTAGCGTTCATTTAGTCGGAAAGGTAATGTTGTATTGCGGGAATTTAAGCAATTCAATTACATCAAAAATAATATATACTAATGTTCGTTATCACTTAAACTTATGTATGTAGTCGGAAGTAGACTCGTTTGTGAACTTCAATGATGTTGGTGATTATCAAGTGGCAACAGTCAAGTTGCAACCGTGTGACGATCTTGTATGTAATAATACAAAACAGTTAGTCGATTATGCCCCGACAGCCGCATTGCGGCGATCAGAGAGGTTAGTAAAGCCCGGTCCGTCTATGCTATCACCTTTTGTTTTGTTGAAGAATGTGTCAAAGAGAAACAAGAACAAAGAAGATAGTACGTGTACGGATAAAGAGATTCAAAAGATCCGAGATTGGTATATCATCGAACGTTCACTGGTAAACAAGATTGATTCAAGGACCCGGAAGCTTGGAAAAACGATGGCCGGTGAAGTTGGTCCACAATTTTGGTCGTCGTTGCTAGGTGACGACGGGTCCGGTTGGTTAAGTGATGATGTAAGAAAATTATCAATATTCATGCTTTCAAATTATTTATATTTTCAAAACTGTTATTTTAAAAAATTTTCAAAATAGCATTTATACGGTTGGATGATTAAGATGTACGAGCAGAGGAACAAAACCGATCGTTGGACCATAATTGAGTGTGATGCACCCCGGAGGTTGGAGGGCTATTTCAATGGGTCATTGATTTCTATTCCACCAATTTCCGAAGTTGACGAGGTAAAATATGTTTGAATGCCAAAATTTTTATATATATTTCATTTAAAAATAAAAAATTACTAGCAACTTTTTTATGCATGGATAGGTTTATGTTCCGTTGAATATAAAAAACATGCATTGGCTTTTGGCGGTGTTCCACCTTCGCAATCGGACTCTTACAATTTACGACAGGTTCGTCATATCGTATATATACCAATGTAGTGTATTGAATCAATTTCTTACAGTTTACATATTCCTACGTGTGTAGTTTATTGGAAAGTGAAACCATGGTGAAAGACAGAACGGAAGTTATTTACCACATCAATTTTGCCTTCGACATATGTGTGACAGCTGGCAAATAACCGACAATTCTGTACAATCTAATGACTATGTTTATTTACATAATCTCATGCATTTAGCGTAATTTAATTACGTAACTGTGTAGTATACTGGATAACAGTGTTAGGACAAGAAAACAAAGCTAAAACATAGGTTGGTTTTCGTCGTATTGTGAAACCAAACAAACAATGTCCTAACAGTGTTGGTAAAAAAAAGTGTTGCATGCACTATTCACGGTTACACTATTCATGTCAGCAAAACCGTGAAATAGAACGAAACACTGAAAAATGACACACGGATAACATAATTGAGTCAATTATTATAAGAAAACACTAATACGAAAACATATCTTGCAAAGATACAAGACTTTCCGGTATGACGCCTTAATTGCAAAAATGTCCGTTTCGACCAAAAATATGACATTTTAACTCGTCCGAAACCATAATTTAGCATTTCCGGAACTCAGGGACTATGACAAATGATATCAAGCATATGAAAAAAAATATGAGAATGATAACGGGATGCCCAAAATCATAAGCTTCCGGCATTAAATCGCTATGCATTAACCTAGTTCGTTAGCGAACCGACAAACTAGCAAGCGATATTTTCGCCACTAAAACAACCAAACGAAGAAGCTAGTGAACTAGCTAAACTTATTTTGGCGTCGCAAGTATCCTAAATAAACGTCATATCATCGATGGTAAATTAAAACCATAGCTCCCGGTATTATACCGCATCTTTTGTATAATACCCGATATCGAACCGACGAACGAACTAGTGACATTTTTTGCCATCTAAAATCAATACCCCCAAACTAATAAACTAGTTAGACATAAATTAGCATCATTAACATCTTAAATATACAATACTTTCTTTAATGGCATAAGTATCTAAAATGAACTATCATCACATGTATAAATTTAGTTTTATATTACAACTCCCATACCACATTCCTTCACCCTCATTGAAAACGGTCATCAAAGGGGCCCCACCCCTTGATTCATGTTGAATTTGTAATAAGAAGTATGGTTGTTGAATGATTATCTTGACTTTGCAAGACTTGGGAACATCATATCTAGACATCACCATGCTTATTATACACGTTCCTATCATTCAAAATTTCACACAACACTCCCCATATTTCTTTCTATCTTACGGCAGCCATAGGACACACAAAACTCACCTTTTGATCTTCATTAAACACCCAAAATTCATCAAATCTAGCCATCCTAAGATCGTACACACATGGGTTAAACATGGAGCTTTATTAGGAGCATTTTGGAGCTTAAACATCTTCTTATTTTCTTGTCTAGATTGTGCAATATTGTAAGTCTTCTAATCACCATTTTTAAGCTTCATATTACTAGTTAATCTCAAAAGTACAAGTTGATTATCTTGAAGCTTAATAAAAATCACAACAAACACCCTAATCTCAAAGCTAATAAACACTAAATCTAACTATATTATGTGTTAATATGTGTAGATTAGTGTAGTTATTTTGTGTGATAATATTGTTTATGTTGATCTTGTTAATATTAGTGATTTAAAGTCTATGTTTATGATGATCTTGCTAGTAGATTAATGTAGTGTTCAAGATTAGTGTTCATCTTACCATGATGAACATAAAAATGTGATTTAAACATGGTTATGTTTAAATCTTGAAAGATCATCATACTCACTTTCATGAACTAATTATACAATTTTTTAGATTTCATAAAGAAGCAAGTGTTTAAATGGATTTAACATTTAATTTTGGGAGTTTATTAAACTTTGTACTTACAAGTTAAGTTTAATAACTTGATTTTTATGAAATATCACCATAAAAAGTCTAGTAATCAAAGGGGTTAAAGTGGGAAAACTTGATTTAGAAATTGATTATGATTATGGGTTTAAACATGGTTTAAACGCGTTTTTATAACGTGGGAAACGTCATAGTTTTAGGGGAAACTATGGCAAATTTTCTGAAAATCTAATCGCGATTAAAGAGGGGATTAAAGGGTGATTAACAATGTTAAACGCGATTAGTGGTCATAAACGTCATTTTGAAACACTAATGAGAATATTTAAGTCTTAAATATTCAAGAAGTTCTTATAAACTTAAACTTATATTTTTACAAAAATAATTGGGTAAAAATATAACAATGTGTAAATATAATTTTTGGTAAGAAAAAGTATATATTTTTGGAAACTTGCTAAGAGTATGTGTATATGTGCTATATATGTGTATGTATTAGATACCTATAGGGTGATCAAAATAAATACACAAACATGTTCCTACATGGTCAAAGAAATGCTAGTAAAATCGGACAATTAAATAAAATGGCCGAAATGGAAATACATAACACTCGATGACGACAATTTGGGCGTATCGACACCGTAAACAAGTTACTGCAAAGTCGAGTCTAAAATAACATATTTTGGACGTTTAAACGAGCACATGTGTAAGTGACCTATAACAAGAATCCGGGAAGTCGAAAACTATAAAAATTACCAAGTATTTTTCATAGGAAAAATGAACTTATTTAAAGTTTGCTACTTGGTAACATTTTGGTAAAAATTGCAAGATTATGTTAATGGACTCATAAAGTTAGAATTGGGCCTATCAAAGTTAGTAATGGGCTAGGCCCAAATTCCTTAATACATGGGTTAGGGCCCAATGGCAATATAACATGGGCTCGGCCCAATAACATTAAAACATGGCTTAAGCCCAATATCATAGATAACATGGGCTCGGCCCAATGACATGGGCTCGGCCCAATAACAGTAAAACATGGGTTAGGCCCAATATCATAGATAACATGGGCTTGGCCCAATGACATGGGCTCGGCCCAATAACATTAAAACATGGGTTAGATACGATAACATAGATGACATGGGCTCGGCCCAATGACATGAGCAAAGGCTCAATGGCGTGCGTGCACTACACGAGGACGTGTGAAGAACGAAGCCGATCACACATAAGTCAATACACATAGAATACATGAATACGCTTATGAATTCAATACGAATAGAATACACGTATACACATAACACTCGAGCGAGTAAACTATCAACGCTCTAAAATACAAAGTTGTTCCAAAGATAACAAATGAGAACATAATAAAGAATTCAAGATGAACAACTTGTACGAGGTCCGAAAGACCTAGTGTCTAACGAGATTAGTACACATGTAGGTTATTGACACGTACGGACGCTCACTTCGATATCATAATACACGGAATGCAAACTAGTGAGTTCATGTCCCTCCTTTCACTGTTTTCAATGTTTTGTTTTCAAAAACATCGAGAGGAAATACATGCTAAAACTATTGGTATGTTAGTTACAGAGTAGTAGATAACATGATCAATGTGCATAAGTAGGGAGATAACATTAGTAACCATTAATCACTTAGTGACCAAGGTGCAAAAGGTGTAGATCTATTGGGCTTGAGGCACGCCCCACTCCTGGGTGGTATACCCTGGAGTGCTTTTGTGATCCCAAATGATGACAAAGTGTTCTCGGTTTGGTTATTTACTTATGGTACATTATGTCAGGGGGCTCGCTACCCACTGGTAGATCCTTAACAGACTCCATGAATGAATCAAACATACCATGATTACAAGATAACATTATGAGATTTCATATGATAACAAATACTGCATGAACTCGCTCAACTTTTTTTGACTTTTTAAAACTACATGTATTTCAGGAAACAGGTCTTGAGCCGGTGATTCACTATGGGATTCGGGAAAAACAAATGACAATGATTGCCACTTTTGAAGGGTTTGTATTCTATATCCTTACTTCGTATAGGTATAAGGAAACAAAGCCTTACTAAGTTTTATGTTAAAACTATCTTTTGTGATGTGTAAAACAAACTGATAACTATGTTATGTCTAATGTTGTGAACATGTATGGTACTTGAAACTACTTTTGGGAAAATATGTAAATATTCGTTGGAATTTATATATCTTTGGCATCGTTGTTGGTTCATGTTGTTAATACATTTGGATGCAATGATTACCTTTCTTACGTCACACACAATACGCTTCCGCTACTAGCAGGGTGTGACAGATTAGTATCAGAGCTCCGATTGTAGTGAACCGGGGAAAAACTTTTATTAAAGTTTGGTCTACAATCACCGAGGGGCTCACACATGAAAACAAAGTCGATAACATTACAAAAGTGATTTCAAAAGTATGACAAAAATGTCAAAAGGTTTTCATTGTGTCATGATAACATGAGGATCTATCACGCGAGCTCAATCATAAGTAACGGATATGGATCAATACATGTTTAGTCTTTAAGGAATAGACTCGAAACACTAGGAATTACATGTGAAACACGAGAACAAAAATAACATGAGATTCAGTGGTTATATATATAATGTATTTATATATGTGTTGTACGGAATATTTGCCAAGAATGAAAATACCTTCGACTATGAATTCTATTGTTACACTTGACTCACGTGATGGGAATGACGACCTCGCATCTATTACGAAGCGTATGGCGGACGTGGTCCCGGAGCGAGACCCTAAAGCATTAATCTCGTGGAGGATGGTTGTTTTCCCTCGGGTGGTATATGTCTGGCTTCGGTAGTGACGACGAGGCGGAGGTGGCGTCCTTGGACAACAATTCTACTAGTGGGACGAGGTCCCTAAGGCTCATATTAATTGTGATTGATGACACTCTCGTCCAGACAAGGAAGATGAAGTACTCATCTGAAAGGTACCCCTCCGGTTGCTATTATTACGAATCCCCTTGTTTCTATTACGTCTAATAATGTGCCCTTTCACAAATAATGACAATGGGCGGTAGCACGTGGACCATCACGACGGTCCCTTCTATGTTGAAGGTATGTAGACAATAGAGTCCTCTCTTTGACGGATCGTCTGCTTTGAACGAGAGACACTAGGGTGACCTTGCAAGACAATTTATTATTACGGGGCCCCACGTAATAACAACTTGTAGTGCATGGGAATCCTGGTGGACTCTGCGGGTCAAACTAAGAGATCACTATCTATTCGAAGTTCTTAAGTTGTTCAAATTTCTATCTAGTAGAACACTAACCGGGATGGTTAGTATAACACTCTACGATACAGGAAGACTACCCGTATTGTTTGCACTTAACATTCAATCTATAACACGAGCCGTCATAGACTAGTCATCGAAAGCAAACAAAACTCGTTAACCACTCATGGAGGATTTTTCCTCAACATTCTCGAAATTCTTGTACATGGGCCAGTTCTTTGGTGTCTATGACACCTTACCTTATCTTAGTTATCGGAAATGATTACATTAAACTTTGTCGTTTGACATTTGTCTTATTCTAAGGGATGATATGGCATGAGCCATGCTACAAACCCCTTCCTTGCATTTTATCCGACATCTATGGAAATCACAACAATTTTGTTGGAGCTCGTGGAGCTCAAGGGATATCAATGTATTCGTCACACGGGTTAGTGCGGCAAAGAATCTTCCTACGTGAGACAGTCGAGGTCCACAAGGTAGGAAATACATACTGTAAGGATGAATACGACCGTTTGGATTCTCCTCCTCACCGAATTACCTCTTTTTTTCCACTTAAGCATATGGCCAATACACGCAAGAGGTATTACGCATTTTGGATTACGGTTATTCATCTTATCATTGTTCAAACATGCATGAACAATGCGGTCTTAAGGTTTCCCTGACCAATTATATTCTTAATTCTTAGTCGCATAGTATGCTAAATCTGTTCAAATACAAGTCTAGATCCTTTGATATTACGCATCAAAAATAACATGGCGCCAAAAAGAAAATCTACGTCCAAAAGGGGGCAGTTAATCAACGCCTTGCTATTAAAGTCGAACTAGAGTCTTTATGGAACAACGTGAGGTTGCGGGAATTGCACAACATGAAGTTGTTGAGTCGACACTAGTGATGGTACTGATGGTACCGGTAGTTCAAGTGGTTCAAATCCCGATGGGACGAGAACGAGTGGCAATGCCACACTTGGAGATGCAATCACACTAGGTTTTTATTCTAAGGCTTTCACGGATTATAAGTCACGAGGCCTCATTGATATGATAGGTGCGGTAAGTTATGTCCGCTAAATAAAGACAACAAAGCTAGTGAACCGTGCTAGTAAATGTACTCCGAAGTAAACGATTTGGTAAATGAATAGTCATCTATTGAGGGAGACAGTAACTTGGTAGAATCTCCAAGTGCAAACTATAGGGAGTAATACAACAAAGAGGTTATTGTGGGAAGAACTCAAGGATCTTACACGAGAATAGTATTGCTCGCTAGTGGTAAATTCCAAGGTTGGGAACCGAACTATAGAACTCGATTATGATTAGAGCGAATGTAGTTGGTTACCCCCGACGCCTCTATGATCTCTAAAAGATTGTTGTATACTAGATAACACCCGAATCCAAACGCATTGAGCGCTACATTTGGGATTTAGCCTGAGATACGAATCTGACACCAAGGAGTATGCTAATAACTTGCCAAAAAAAATTCCGAGTGAGACAAGTGAAACTCTCACCATGAGGGCACTTGCAAAAGTGCTAAGAGTAACAGTGTGGTGAGACTGGGCACAAAACGGAAACTAATGAGTTAGTTATACTCAAGAAAGAACAAGGAGGTTTGAACTGTGGCAAAGAGACCACTACAAGCATGGACGTCTAAGGACAAATCAAGAAGGTGAATAAGTGTGCATGTGAATACTCCCCAAAATCCCAATGTTGCCATGGGTATGTTCTACTCTGCAACCAGCGAGTATCAATTCTTTGGATACCAACGTCGGCTTAACTTAGTGTCTTTAGCTACTAAGCATATACACGAAATAGAGTCATGTAGGTTAGACATGTCTTGCTCTGACAAGTTAGCTAATGGGGAATTAGCGGAGTTGTGTGAAGTCATTAAGGGTCGTCGATACGTTTCCTACCAACAGACCCGTTGCATCCATTTTGTCTGATACCGGTGTCGGTATTAGTTTCACCCCCTAGAATTCAAAGTATGCTTGGCCGAGTCAAGTAAACAAGACGTCCTCCCATTCAATAGGATTGACCAATGGTAAATTAGTCAAGTTAGGAAAGACATCAAAGGATGCACACTCGAACTTGAAGCACGAAAATTCAGTAACGACTTTTCACTCATTCAATTAGGTTGTTACGACTTAACTTCTGGCATAGACTGGTTGGCCGACAACTGAGCAGAAGTAGTTGTGCTGCGAAAACTATTATTCTTTTTCCCCCCTGTCTGACGAGAGAACATCTTTTGGTGCTGATGTGTGTAAAATGCAACATATAAAACACATCAATTAAGGCATAAAACTAACCCTTTTTAAGTACTAATGTTGGAAAAAGAGTGTTTTTGTCTTCCTTTTGTATTTTCAGGATGAAATGAGCTCAAAATCACAAAAGAAGCAAAAAGACCACTAATTCTACCATAAATACAAGAAAAGGGACAAAAGTAAACTGCCCGGACCCTCAACGGCATCTCCCAAGACAAAGAGAAGAGAACAGAAGTCTGAACACGCCCCGTGTCCAGTGAACACGGGGGCGTGCCCAGGAAGCAGCAGAAAAGACAAACCAGTAGAAGCTTCCATTGCTCACCACGGGGCCGTGCCCAGCGGACACGGGGGCGTGTTGAAAGTACAGCAGGCGCATTAATTGTAATTCGCAATTACAATTAATGAAGAGAGAGAATGTCAGACGGGCACGGGGCCGTGTCCAGCGGACACGGGGCCGTGTCCAGCGTTCTGTTCAGCCTATAAATAGAGGAGCTTGGTTCCATTCTCTCTCATCCCTTGGCACACCACCTCTCTCACACTTCATCCACCACCCATCACCACCATAACACCATCATCCACCACCATCATCCATTGTCCATCATAGAGTGTGTGAGTCGTCTCGGGATCCAAGATTGATCGTAAGAGTTCTTGACAATCAAGGCCATGTTTGCCTAAGTCTCTTACATCACTTGGTGAAGACAAGTGTTTAGTATAATACTTTTTATTTTTAATCTTTTGCACTTTTTATTTGGTTTTGTATTAATGACTTTAATAACTAGTTACTTATGTTGAAGGTGATCTTTCCTTATCGTTTGTCCGTGGTGTCTTGGCATTATTTTACTGTCTATATAAAATAAAAGATTTTCACCATTCATATCTCCACGGTCTATATGGAGGTATGTTGGCTACCCGGTCGGGGGTTAAGGGAACGGTTTGGTAAAGGTCTTGCCCTTGTTCAGCGTTTAGAGGTCCTGCTTGGGACCTGGGTCAAATTTAATAGGACCGCCTTCAATGCCCATGGGTATTGGATGGCGGGGATCCAAACTCTTTGACCCCCTCATAAGCTAACTACTATTAATACTATAACCCGGCTATTTAGGACTGTATCCCTGCTGACTCAGACTACTTAGTCGAGGGTAACGTCACCGCCGAAAACGGGGCCTACCATAATTTGCATTAATAACTTAATTCATTATCTTTCAATAATCCGACCCTTTAGGATTGTATCCTTGCTGACTCAAACTACTGGGTTGAGGGTAACGTCGCCTTCAAAAGAGGGGCCTACTACAATAACTAAGATAATCTCTTAAACAAGTGCAAAAGTGCGAAAATAATCAAAGGTTATACTAATACACGAGTCGGATCCAAGTGATTCATCTTGTTTATCTGTTTTTTATTTTATTTTATTTTTCAGCATTTAGTTAGTTTTTATTTTTCTTAGTTTAAAACATTTTTCTAACTTTTTGATTTGATTAGACGTTGAGGATAAACCGGTATTAAAAGCTCTTGTGTCCTTGGACGACCTCGGTATCTTACCAACACTATACTACGTCCGCGATGGGTGCACTTGCCCATATGTGTGTTTAGTGTTAGTAAATATCGTGTTTTATAAATTTAAAACTTGGCTAAAAGTGTAAAAAGGGCTTAAATAAACATCTAAAAACATATACACACTTACGCACATCAAGTTTTTGGCGCCGTTGCCGGGGACACAAGGATTTTAAGAAAGTTAGGAATCAACGGCCTAATCATCTTTTTATTTTTCTTTAATTTTTAGGATTTTTTTTTTAGATTTTTCAGCCTCTGCAGAGCTCAGCACGGGGCCGTGCCTGGTCGGACACGGGCCGTGCTCAGCAACGTTACTGGCAGTTTTTGTTTTTCAAGTTAACAGAAGGCTGACCACGGGGCCGTGTCGGTGCAACACGGGGTCGTGTCCAACTTCCAGTAACTGGGATCTGAAAAACAACCACTGTACCTCCGACCACGGGGCCGTGTTCGCTCGACACGGGGCCGTGGTGAACCTTCTGACCAACATTCTTTTCTGTTTTTATTGCAGGACTTGGAACCCGACGCCAACCTCGCGTAGTGTATGAGCTCCAGTTCCAATAAAGACATAAAGGAACCATTAGAAGAACCCGAACGCTTTCTCAGAAAAAGGTTAAAAGCCAAAAACCAAGAGAAAGTTTCGGGTGACCCACCCCCAATGGCGGACCAACGTACCCTCATGGATTACTTACGGCCCACCGTAGGTAATCTCGGCGCCGCTATCAATGCCCCGAATGTCGAAGCCAATAACTTCGAACTTCGACCGCACTTGATACAAATGCTCCAAAACTCCGCAACCTTTCACGGGCTCGCGGACGAGGATCCCCATCTACATATAACTAATTTCTTAGAAATATGTGATACATTTCGGATCAATGGAGCATCAAACGACGCCATCCGCCTTCGTATGTTTCCATTCTCACTAAAAGACCGAGCGAAAGCTTGGCTCAACACCCTCCCAGCTGGATCGGTAAACACCTGGGATGAACTAGCCCAAAAATTTCTATATAAGTATTTCCCTCCTTCCAAAACTGCTAAATTAATGGCTGAAATTAACACATACTCACAAGAGGACGGGGAATCCTTATATGAAACTTGGGAAAGGTTCAAGGAGCTATTACGCAAGTGTCCCCATCACGGCCTCGCAATATGGCAACAAGTATCCACTTTCTACAATGGGTTGTTGCCACATACTAGGCAGACACTTGATTCTAGCTCCGGGGGACTTTTAGGTAATCGACGCCCACACGAAATATATAATCAGATTGAGGAAATTGCTCAAACCAATTTTCAATGGCACACTCCCCGGGGAAATAAAACTATCGCCCCGGGCGCCCATAAGGTAGACGAAAGCACCTCTTTACAAGCCCAAATCGAGGCCCTTTCTTCAAAAATAAAAAAATTAGAAACAACAAAAACAGTCTCGGTTATGGCTTGTGAGGGGTGTGGTGGGTCACATGAAAATTGGAGTTGCATGAAAGAAACGGACGATCAACAAGAAATGGTAAACTACATTGATAATAGACCTAGGCCGTCGGGTCCTCCAACGGGGACCTACAACCAAGGATGGCGAAATCACCCAAACCTTGGTTGGAGGGAGCCCGGCAATAGTAGTAACCAACAACCACAACGAACAAACTTTCAGCAATCAAGAAATGAGTCACAAAATTTCACTCAACAACAAAGTGGAAGAGAAAGGCTCGAAGATACTATATCTCGCCTCGTCTCTGACACTGACAAGAAAAATTCGGAAAGATTCCTACAATTAGAATCAAACTTTAGGAATCAACAGGCTAGCATTCAAAACATAGAAAAACAAATAAATCAACTAGCTCAAAATTTTTCCGAAAGACCACAAGGCGCATTACCCAGCAATACCGAAACCAACCCGAAGGCGCAAGTTCACCTCATCACGCTACGAAACCGGACCGTAGGGCCTGCAGAAGTACCTCCAGCCGCTGAAGAATCAACGCCAACAAATCTGCAGGAGAAGGACCCTCCCCCATCAACAGAGCCTACCAAGGCTCCTAGGGTTCCGTACCCCGGTAGGTTAATTCGTCAAAAAACCAACGAGCAATTCGCAAAATTCGAAAGCTTGCTAAAACAATTGCATGTCAATATTCCTTTTATCGAAGTCCTAACCCAAATGCCCAAATACTCTAAATTTATGAGGGACTTCCTTACACATAAAAAGAAAATTGAAAATTTGCAATTAGTTAATTTAGGCGAAGAATGCTCTGCCCTTGTGCTCAATAAACTACCCGAAAAAAAGATCGATCCCGGAAGTTTCACGATTCCGTGCTCAATAGGGGAATCTCCCGTTCGCAATGCCTTGGCCGACTTAGGGGCTAGCATTAACCTCATGCCCTATTCAATGTTCAAAAGGCTTGGCTTGGGAACCACAAGCCCCACAAAAATAAGCATACAACTCGCGGATCGATCAGTCAAGTTCCCGCAAGGTGTCATCGAGAATGTCTTGGTAAGGGTAAGCAGATTCGTTTATCCTGTTGACTTTGTCATACTCGACATGGAGGAAGACACCGAGGTCCCTCTTATTCTAGGGAGACCTTTCCTTGCCACCGCACAAGCAGTAGTGGACATGAATGACGGGACACTAACTTTGAGATACGGGGACGATGAGGTAAAGTTCGGAGTTGGGAAAAGAATAGAGGATGACGACCCGATCCACTACATGAAGGTTATCGACTCAAGCTTGGATGCCGCTCTCCGACGGTGTAACTTGGGAGGCAAGGCACCCCAATCAAAAGACGTGTGACCGGGAATTGGGTCTAGCCAAGGACCCTTATAAATGTGGCGCACCACGGAGGCATTCCGCGGACCTATCCTTAGTTTAATTTAATCTTTTAGTTTTTGCAGAATAAATCACACTCATGGTGGTAATGGATGAAAAAAAAAAAAAAAAAAAAAGGAACGAGAAAAAAATGGAACCATGCAGAAGAACAGAACAAACCGACAAAAGTCTCCACAACAGAAGGCTCCACACGGGCCGTGCCCAACCAACACGGCCCCGTGCTGAGCCCCCTGCAGGAAATCACCCAGTTCAGGTAACTGGACACGGGCCGTGTTCAGCGAACACGCCCCCGTGTCCAGGCTTCTGTTTAACTTCTATAATTTTTGTTACTGGCACTTGACCACGGGGCCGTGCCCGGTCAACACGGGGCCGTGTCCAGAGCGCCAGTAACACAAATCTTTGTTTTAAACACACTTTTACATATTCTAATCAACCAAAAACTTTATTTTTGGACACATTGAGGACAATGTGTAATTTAAGTGTGGGGGGGATGCTAAAACCTTGGAATTTTGCAAAATCCTAAAACAAGCCTTACACAAAACTCTATTGGAACCGCTAAACACCCCAAATTTTTTTCAAAAACTTTTTCATTTTTTTTATTTACTTGTCTTAGTTTAAGTTGGGAATAACAAGTTATAAAAGGGTTATATTTTTACAAACTTACAACCGATAGCGTCGTGATAAAAAGAACTAACATAAGAAAATTATGAACCGGTATAACAAGTCTAGCTAAAATTCGATTATATATGCTTGATCACATTAAAAAACCCATTCCCACAAAAAGTGAGTTTTGAGCCTTTATTGAGCATAAAAATACACATATTTAGATTAAATGCTCATTTGTCGTTTCTTGTGTGAATAGCCGCTCGGTCTTTACAAATCTAGAACTTGCCACGACGATACATTCCCGGTCCTTACCAACTTAAACCCAAGTAAGTAAATGATGGAGGCATTAGGACTAACTATTTTTCTTTCAAAACCATTATTTTTCAATTTTTTTTTACCTACCCAAAATCCCCCTAGAAAACCCCTTTGAGCCTAAACCTTTCATTTCATTACCCCCAAAACAATTTTTTTTTACCCACCAAAAACCTTTTTCATTTTTTTTTACCTTTATTTTAGTAACAAACTCGGTTTTTCATAAACATACCATTTAAGGTGATCAAAAAAAAAAAAAAAAAAAATGATGATGAAGTCAAAAACAAACATAAGCTACAAAAAGCTTGTTTGGAGAAATACTTCAAAAATAAATGTCACCAAAAATAAGGTATTTCACGAAAACCGACACTTGTTACGATTTTCGCCCTTTTTACTAACCACTAACCAACCACCCACCTTTAAACCCAAGCCTTCACCCCAAAAGACCTCTTGATATTTACAAAGGTAAAAAGTTAAAAAGGAGGAGGATTGATCGCTTGGCAAGCATATGGAGAATGTAAATCCGTGCCGCTCTCGAGCGATTCACTTAAATATACACCTTCGGCCGAGTGATTGAGTGATCTCCCGTGAGGTATGTGAACTTGTATATAAATGGAATTTAAGGCATGCTATGCCCAATTAAGTAGTTTATCTTATGAAAAGTTCAAAATAAACCATGACGAATAAGATTGTAAATGAAATAAAAATAGAACCTATACAAACCTTGGATTCCCGACACTCTAGGACAAGTTAAAAAACTTCTCTTCTACCTATTCCATTTGGGAGTGTAAAGCCACATTAAAAGAGTTTTGCTTGAGGACAAGCAAAAGTTCAAGTGTGGGGGTATTTGATGTGTGTAAAATGCAACATATAAAACACATCAATTAAGGCATAAAACTAACCCTTTTTAAGTACTAATGTTGGAAAAAGAGTGTTTTTGTCTTCCTTTTGTATTTTCAGGATGAAATGAGCTCAAAATCACAAAAGAAGCAAAAAGACCACTAATTCTACCATAAATACAAGAAAAGGGACAAAAGTAAACTGCCCGGACCCTCAACGGCATCTCCCAAGACAAAGAGAAGAGAACAGAAGTCTGAACACGCCCCGTGTCCAGTGAACACGGGGGCGTGCCCAGGAAGCAGCAGAAAAGACAAACCAGTAGAAGCTTCCATTGCTCACCACGGGGCCGTGCCCAGCGGACACGGGGGCGTGTTGAAAGTACAGCAGGCGCATTAATTGTAATTCGCAATTACAATTAATGAAGAGAGAGAATGTCAGACGGGCACGGGGCCGTGTCCAGCGGACACGGGGCCGTGTCCAGCGTTCTGTTCAGCCTATAAATAGAGGAGCTTGGTTCCATTCTCTCTCATCCCTTGGCACACCACCTCTCTCACACTTCATCCACCACCCATCACCACCATAACACCATCATCCACCACCATCATCCATTGTCCATCATAGAGTGTGTGAGTCGTCTCGGGATCCAAGATTGATCGTAAGAGTTCTTGACAATCAAGGCCATGTTTGCCTAAGTCTCTTACATCACTTGGTGAAGACAAGTGTTTAGTATAATACTTTTTATTTTTAATCTTTTGCACTTTTTATTTGGTTTTGTATTAATGACTTTAATAACTAGTTACTTATGTTGAAGGTGATCTTTCCTTATCGTTTGTCCGTGGTGTCTTGGCATTATTTTACTGTCTATATAAAATAAAAGATTTTCACCATTCATATCTCCACGGTCTATATGGAGGTATGTTGGCTACCCGGTCGGGGGTTAAGGGAACGGTTTGGTAAAGGTCTTGCCCTTGTTCAGCGTTTAGAGGTCCTGCTTGGGACCTGGGTCAAATTTAATAGGACCGCCTTCAATGCCCATGGGTATTGGATGGCGGGGATCCAAACTCTTTGACCCCCTCATAAGCTAACTACTATTAATACTATAACCCGGCTATTTAGGACTGTATCCCTGCTGACTCAGACTACTTAGTCGAGGGTAACGTCACCGCCGAAAACGGGGCCTACCATAATTTGCATTAATAACTTAATTCATTATCTTTCAATAATCCGACCCTTTAGGATTGTATCCTTGCTGACTCAAACTACTGGGTTGAGGGTAACGTCGCCTTCAAAAGAGGGGCCTACTACAATAACTAAGATAATCTCTTAAACAAGTGCAAAAGTGCGAAAATAATCAAAGGTTATACTAATACACGAGTCGGATCCAAGTGATTCATCTTGTCTATCTGTTTTTTATTTTATTTTATTTTTCAGCATTTAGTTAGTTTTTATTTTTCTTAGTTTAAAACATTTTTCTAACTTTTTGATTTGATTAGACGTTGAGGATAAACCGGTATTAAAAGCTCTTGTGTCCTTGGACGACCTCGGTATCTTACCAACACTATACTACGTCCGCGATGGGTGCACTTGCCCATATGTGTGTTTAGTGTTAGTAAATATCGTGTTTTATAAATTTAAAACTTGGCTAAAAGTGTAAAAAGGGCTTAAATAAACATCTAAAAACATATACACACTTACGCACATCAGTGCATGGAGAGAAACACGACACACGGCTGCTGACCAACAAACGTATGAAGGCTTGGAAGAGTCTGAGAACAGGATGCATCGCCTTTCTTGTCCATGTGGTCAACAAGAAGGCCGAGTAGCACAAGGTGGATGTCACACCCCAATTTTCCACGTGTCACCGGTGGGCCCGGTGGGGAGTATAGTGACGTAGTTGGCATCATCATAGACAAACAACACAATATATAAATGCACAGCGGAAGCAAAAGATAAATATATTACATTCCGAATATAAGTAATGTCAAAGTATTACAAAGGAAGGTAAAGGATCCACAGGCGGATCAATAAAAGAAAACTGTTCAATAGGCTTTAGGCATCTAGAACTTGCAAGATTCCCTAGTGACTCCCCGAGCTCCCAGCCAATTACGCATAGTACCTGCCACTTAACCTTTTGGAAAATACGTCAGTTTACACTGGTAAATACAATTAACTGACTCATTTTGGAAAAAGAGTTTGAAAAGTGATTCGAGTGCAAACGGCGCAAAACATCTTGACACATTGATTAAAATGCACAGAGGCAAAATTAATCTTTATACTCGGGACAATTTTATTAATAAAAATCTTGTATCCGATTTACATGGTTGTCCAACATTTAGGGCCGGTGATTATACAATACAAGCCGGACAAGATTAATCGACACACCACAAATATAATCTCACAAGAAGATACTCTCACGAGTGAGTATACGTTATACATATGCAACAGGAGGTGTTTTGTCTACACCTTGTGCTTACGTCGTGGCCATTCACTTTTTAAAATGAGCCAAGGATATCCAGGACACGGTCATTAACCCCCAATGTTATTTGTTATCAATCAACACAGATTAAAACGGGATTATGCAATTTAATCATCTCCGATTAAACAGTTTCTACACCCGACCAAGCGGTATTTTTATAATACCGTATCCCAAGCCCGTATAAGGGAAAATAAGTTAAAAGTATTTACCTGAGCTAGCTCCTGTCTTAAATAGCAAGAATTATAATAACTCAGCCGTATTCACTTAAGTAAGCGTAGGTACAATTTACCGGACAGCTCTAGTCTGGAACGATGGTATAAATAACCAATTAGAATACTAACGGGTTTTTATTAAGCCTAAGCTTAGACCGGTTAGTTTTAAGGAATATACAGTTCAAGCGCACGATTAAGCGAGGACCGGATAGAACGTGATTTAGACCCGACAAGTTTGAATACTCGTATAATATAGGTATACTAAATACATTCTGGAATTTGAGACAAAAATGATAACGTTAGACACGTTTCGGTCAATTTATGCAAACTAGTTACATAAACCGAACCGAGCGCTAAAAGAGCGTTACGGGTAGGAAAAAAGGTCATATGCAAGTTCCCTGAGATAATATGCTTTAAGTATGATATAATATCAGCAAATTATGTTCTATTATGCCCCGAATAAATTTAAACTCATTTTATGCCTCATAAGGGCATTTTGATCATTTAAAAGATTATAAAAGAGTTAAATTGGAAATCTGAGTTACGGGTCTGATTTATACAGTAAATATACTTAATTTGACATATTATGACAGTAGGGTATGATCCGTATACAAAATTTATCGTTTAAAATCAAACTATGCACCTTAGGGGTATTTTGGTAATTTCACAAGGGCTAAAATTGTCAAACTGGAAATCTGAGTTCAAAAATTTATACTTACTGTTATTTTATAAAAATACACTAAATACATCAGTAGGTATAATCCTTATATGTTTAATATGCGTATAACGCTTACTATGCGCTAAAAACGCTAAAAATGCGATTTAGAGCCGTTTCCGGGTTTTCAAAAGAAAGCTGAGATTTTTATATTTCCAGAATGCTCAAAATACTTTATTTAACAAATAAAATCAGTAGAAAAAGGTTTGGGGTCAAAAGGATTTATAAAACTCATTTTATGGCTTAAAAGGTCAAAACCGGTATTAACCGAATCAACTTAGAGACCTATGATACGATCAGCCGAAAATTAAATAAAAATCTTCATAAATCCCAAAATATTATATAACATCAGTGGGTAAAAAGTTTTATATCAAAACGTGGCCTTAAATAGGTTATACGCCAAATGCGCCGTTTATTTAACATAAAGCTATAGTTTTACGATATCGGCCATAACTCAAAATTCGGACCACCAACTGATCTCAAATTTTCGGTGCAAGTTTATAAATCAGAAATAAAGATTTCTACTCTTTCACTTTTCCAAAAATCACGTTTTATATCAAAAAGGGCAAAATAGTCAACCTTAAGCATAAATCGGAAACATGCATATGAATCGGTTAAGCATAGACTCAAGATGTAAAAATTCCAGAGAGTTAAACTTAAATGAAAATGGTCAAAAATAAACTCTAATACATATCTCAAACATGCATGCATGGATCCGAATCGAGAGTCAACGAAAAAGTCGTTTTATAAGACTTTCGGTTCCGATCCGAGTTTATACTAAAGATTGTCGAGTTGATTATGGTAAAACACATTCTTATATTCATTATAAGTTATTTTTGATGATCAAACTGATTGCATGTCATCTACACTACTATTTATGCTATATTTCGCAAAAATGATTTCTGTTGACTTTTTAAGAACATCTTTGACTTGACAAATAGCACGCTTAGAGTGGGAATCAGAGAATACCCTTTTGAGGGTTTGTTTCCCACATAAATACCAACTTATAAGTGGTTTCAATTTGAGAAATGACTGAGTCATTTTTGTTTAATCGAAAGGTCAAACTATATGAACAACGGTTTGACTTTTAACTAATAATCTATGCTAGAACGGATTAGAGGATGATATGAATGCTTACAAAGATCCTAATGAAGCCTAGATAGCACTTGGAAGTAGCCTTGCCGATCAAATTGCTCCTGGAAAGCCTTGTGAAGTTTTGCAAGTTGTGATGTTCTTGTTCTCTAACTCAAGTGCCCCCAAATGAAGCTTGATCTGAATTATAATGGGAATTTAGGTGTTATGAGAAGCTTCCAGGTGTCCTTACATGCATGGCTATCTATTGGTGCAAATGGGAGGTGAAACCAGCTGTTCTCAACTCACAAAACTGACCCAAAAACACAATTTCGCGCATTTCTGATGCTGGCAGGGTCACGCGGCCCGCTTAAGGCACCCCAGGCGGGCCGCCTAAGGTCTGCAGATCCCAAACTTTGCTTTAAAGTTGCAGTTTTGGTCCCTGTTCTTCGGTTATGATGATTTGGCCATTTATTTTGACTCGTAACCCCCAAACTTGGTTTTTAAGAACCTTGGGACATTTACCAACATGGTAATGTCCTCGGTCAACTTTGCGCTCACCCGAAAAGCCATGAAATTCGACGTTGACGCTTTTAACCCCTCAAGTACGGTTTTGGCCATAACTTTCTCATACCTTAACGAAACTTCATGAAATTTTTACCACATATTCTAGTGAGTATATTTTAGCATTACAAAGCTTCGGGTCTGCCAAAAGTTCACTCAGAGGTATAAATTCAACATGTTGACACTTTTGGCCCCTATAGTTTGCAATTCCTCACTTTCGTGCATTTCCCGCTTCGTATGATCCATGATCCATCCGTTTAAGGTTATAAACATTATGTAGGGTTATCATAGAGTCTATTTATCCATTGTTGACACTTTGGACCCTTACGTTCCATAGTTTTCACTGTTTGTCAACTTTAGTCCCTCTAAAGTTTGTTTTCACATACCGGAACCATATGACACGTGTCAATACATTATTGGACGTAAATTTTCGAGGTGTTACATCCGAAAGACCTAGTGTCTAACGAGATTAGTACACATGTAGGTTATTGACACGTACGGACGCTCACTTCGATATCATAATACAGGGAATGCAAACTAGTGAGTTCATGTCCCTCCTTTCACTGTTTTCAATGTTTTGTTTTCAAAAACATCGAGGGGAAATACATGCTAAAACTATTGGTATGTTTGTTACGGAGTAGTAGATAACATGATCAATGTGCATAAGTAGGGGGATAACATTAGTAACCATTAATCACTTAGTGACCAAGGTGCAAAAGGTGTAGATCTATTGGGCTTGAGGCACGCCCCACTCCTGGTTGGTACACCCTGGAGTGCTTTTGTGATCCCAAATGATGACAAAGTGTTCTCGGTTTGGTTATTTACTTATGATACATTATGTCAGGGGGCTCGCTACCCACTGGTAGATCCTTAACAGACTCCATGAATGAATCAGAACATACCATGATTACAAGATAACATTATGAGATTTCATATGATAACAAATACTGCATGAACTCGCTCAACTTTTTGTTGACTTTTTAAAACTACATGTATTTCAAGAAATAGGTCTTGAGCCGGTGATTCACTATGGGATTCGGGAAAAACAAATGACAACGATTGCCACTTTTGAAGGGTTTGTATTCTATATCCCTACTTCGTATGGGTATATAGGAAACAAAGCCTTACTAAGTTTTATGCTAAAACTATCTTTGATGATTTGTAAAACAAACTGATAACTATGTTATGTCTAATGTTGTGAACATGTATGGTACTTGAAACTACTTTTGGGAAAATATGTAGATATTCGTTGGAATTTATATATCTTTGGCATCGTTGTTGGTTCATGTTGTTAATACATTTGGATGCAATGATTACCTTTCTTACGTCACACACAATACGCTTCCGCTACTAGCAGGGTGTGACAATATGGCTACGCATCAATAGATACTATTCAACCGATGAGCCATTAAAGATGTCGTTGTCGTTCAAAGTCGTTTACCCCAGGCAAGTACCTCAACAATCAGGGAGTTTAGGAGATTGTGGTGTGTGTGTTTGCATTTTCATGGAAAGGTTGATCAACAAGGAACCCGTATATCGAGAAGAAAACACCGCTAAGGCAGCTTACCAAATGAGACAAAGGTTGGCTATCATGTTCTACGATAGTCTGTTACCAGAAAACTTTGATCTCGTCAGTAGTTGCCAGTCATTTGAAAATGATGTGGATGAACAAGTTGATGAAAAAGTTGTACATCCGTAAACAAGGTATTATGACATTGAACATTTGCATTGGGCCAGCCCATTTCTGATTCGCCCCATTTCTGATTCGGGCCAATTCTGATTCAGATTTGGGGCCCAATCCAATGGCCCAATTCTGATTTGGCCCATAGTCTGTCCACTGAATTTAAATTGTTCGATTGAAAAAAACTGTCATTGGGCCGGCCCACTCTGGTTATGCTTTAACTTTTGAAACATTGTGTTTTTAATGGTTTGTTTATTGTTTATGGCCCATATTACAGGTTGGGCCGGCCCAATTCTGATTCTCCCCAATTCTGATTTGGCTCAATTCTGATTCGGCCCAATTCTGATTCAGATTTGGGGCCCAATTCAATGGTCCAATTCTTATTCGGCCCAATTCTGATTCGGCCCAATTGTGATTCGGCCCAATTCTCATTCCATTAGTGCAGCAATTGTGAGTCAGATTTGGCATCTGGCCCTTTAGTAGGCACACGTACCCATTTTAAAAACGCCATTGGGCCGGCCCATTGGCATGAGAAGGGGTGCAGCAACAGCTTTTTCGGGCCATTTTAATGCACTATTCTCATGCTTAAAAATTATCAGAATTATGTAAATAATATAATAGATATTATATATAACCAAAACGGTGCATTTCTTACATATCTTAGATATTAAAAAAAAAACTTGTTAACCAAACTTGTAAATAAAACCAAAATCGGTTAACAAACGGGTGATCTTAGACATAATTGACGAACTATATGAAGATTTACAAGTAAATCTTCATAATCCCCCAAACAGAGACCCGATCGAAGTCTTCATGATACGTCAAGAGGTACTCTAGTTTTGCTTCCTCGATCACTTCTTGTTCAGTTAGCTTCTTCTCCTCCTTGGACGCTGCCTTTACCCTTCCATCGAACCTGGAACACATGCACCTTAGGTAGGCCGAACGGGTCTCCACCTCCTTCACATCTCATTCGGTTTCACCAACATGTCTACAAAACATTTTGAACACGCTGACCCAAAAGGCGGCATCCATAGTCGCATGCCGGCATAGGTGTCTCGTTTCAATGTAAGACATTGCAACGGCAATGTCTTCAACTTCGGTCCATGAATCATCCATATTCTTAAAGGTTTTGTGTAGAGCTAATAAAGTGGAATGATGAAAAAATGGGAGATAGTTGGCTATACATATAGGCATGGAGTAAAAGTAATTAAATGCAAATTTAGTGTGAAACAATTAAATATTAAATAATCTTAATTGTAACTTAAAGGTTAATAAAAGAACTAAATTGACATTCCATCTTTTGAAATTCACAATAATTAAATGCTAATTTTGTATAAGTTAAAAAATACCTTTAAATAAAAAAATAAAAAAAAAACAGATTCTAAGACTTTATAAAAAGTTATTAAATTATTTTATTAATATTTCCTTTACCTATTTTTAAGAAACGGTTTAAAAAATTATAATAATAGTATTAGTTATAAAAAAGAGGAGGTAGGTGAAAGTTATTATTGGTCTATAAATATAGACCATTGGTGGGAATTTCTTATTTCTTATTACCACAACAAATTTGCACAATAATGTTGTCAAAAGGAAGGCGTCAATCAAGCATTCCAGATTGTATAGAGAACACTGTTTGGCTTAATCGGGATGATCAATCTGTTTATTGGTCACAAAATGTTCTTGACTTTTACTACGACGGTGATAGCCAATTTTGCTATTCAACTTATATGGGGCAAACGCCATTAGACAGAGAGTGGTGGGGTGGAGTACTAGGGTAGTGTGGAGATGGATTTATGCAAGAAATGGTAATTAGATTATTTTACATAGTTTTATTATTTATATTATTTATAATTTCTAAATATGATCATTTAAAAAAATTTATAGCATGTCCGTGCATGGTGTAACAAGCTAATACAAGATAGAGAAACAGAAAATCGTCGAGGGACATCTTCATCAAATACTGTTCGTTGGACCATTCTACCCCCAAATTTTATAAACCTTCTGGCGGAACAGGATCAAGATGCTTACGTATACGCTACTGGCGATGTAGAACTATACCCTGCCTTTTGGGAAGTGGATACGGTAAAAAAAAATTACATTGTAAGAATGAGCAACATAGATATGCAATCACTAAATATTTACCGTATCTCCTTTTAAGGTTTACATACTAGTATCGCAAGACAAAGAAGGCTGGATAATTTTAAAGATAGATATGCACTCACTAAATATTACCGTTTATTTTACCAATAAATGTGA
Source organism: Helianthus annuus (assembly GCF_002127325.2). Classification (NCBI taxonomy): domain Eukaryota; kingdom Viridiplantae; phylum Streptophyta; class Magnoliopsida; order Asterales; family Asteraceae; genus Helianthus; species Helianthus annuus. The sequence goes on from NC_035442.2 coordinate 84,132,883, forward strand.
TGCACTTAATTGCGGGGAAAGATTCTGCGTTCACAGAAGGATACACCAAACTCTAGTAGAATTCGAGAGTCTCTTCTTATGGTTCCTCGGTCGTATACAATATTGGGAAAATGCTGGACTAAGTGAGGCTGATGCGTTGGAGTACACCGGGGATGTTGTCTGGCCTACATCTGAACATCGGGTTGGTCGGAATTCGGGTGTGATATTGTCTATGTTACTGCAAAATCTTGTCCAAAACAGTGTACTTCCAAACTGGCAGGAACGAAATATGCAAGATGCCTGTATATAGAAGATTTATGGCAGATCAACTCTATTCTCCACGTTTCACACCCCATTAATAATCTAATTAATAAATAATGCCTAGTGAAATTATTGTTTATTTAGTTAATTGAATCGAATTTTTTAATTTAATAATTTAATTAATAAATAATGACTAATAAATAGTTTAATTTAATTATTGTGAAATAAATTAATTGAATCAAAATTTTTGTTAATTGTTTATTTAGTGAAATTATGTTCTTTTTTTTTAAATTATAAAAGACTTTTTTTTGTGAATTACAAAAAAGTTAAAACAGAAAATTAAAATAAATAAAATAAGGATTGTAATATATCTTAAATAGGATATACATTTGGCATAAATTTATACAAAAACTTCTTTAATCATCACCCAAATTGTACGAGGGGTATGTATTTTGAAGTACATAATCCTGAAATTCTCCGGCTTCAACTTGGACGGGTGTGGGTTGTGGCTTAGAGACGCGGTGAGAAGAAGTCTTTGTTTTGGGCGGTGCTAAACAGCTCGCACGAGAATGCCCATACGTTTTGCACTTACCGCAGTATATGGGAGTGGGGTCCTCTCCTAGCGATAGGATGCGTTTGTTTTCTTTCGGACGTCCGGCTTGTCGTTTTGTAATAAGCGGTGGTTGCAGATTCACCAGTCCATCGGGTACTTCCCACTCTGATTTATCAGGGACTGGATTTATATGCTCCTCATAAGTGGATTTATAAACTTCATTACTGTAACATGACATCGCATAATGAGCACAATCTGGTTCACCTAAAAATCTAGATACCGCAATAACGTGCCCGCAAGGTAACCCAGATACTTGCCAAACCCGGCAACTGCATGTTCCATTAGAGAAGTCAACTAAACCTCTCTTTCCACCGTCATCAACGTCAAAACTGTCCTGAGCAATTCCAGCAACCACCCACGAACGAGAACCTTCAACTTTGCCTTGAATTTTTTTTTTTTGAGCCCACGTTGTAAGCAAGTGTTCCCCTTGAATTCCCTCGTTCCGTCGATCATAGAACCATTTTTGGACAGACTGTCTGAAAAATTCTATCAATTGGGTTATTGGAATTTTTCGGGCATGTTTTGATAAAGCATTCATAGATGCAGCGCTATTAGATGTCATGTAATGATATCTTCTGGCTGGACAATGTGCTCTTGACCATTTGTCAAACCCAATTTCTATAAGAATGTTCCGTAATCTTGGAACAGCGGCACATTGCGCGTCGAATGATTCTTGAAAATCGGATATCCGGTAAGATTTGCAAGTCTTCCACCAAAGACTCTCATATTCCTTTTTTTGACGGTAAACGTAGGTTGACCATCAAATGACGACAACATAACCCGTGAAAGCTTCTTGGAAACACAACACGTACGGCTAATTGTATAGAAGCTGCCCGGTCAGAAATGATTGCCAAATCTGGATGCTTGCCGATGCATTCTTTCAGTTTTGAAAGGAACCACGTCCACGACTCACCGTCTTCATATTTACCAATGCCATAACCAATAGGCAAAATCTGATTGTTTCCGTCCATGCCAACAACCAAAAATATTCTTCCTTTAAATTCACCCTTCAAGTGTGCGGCATCTATGATGATAAGCGGTCTTAAATTACGAACAAAGCTCCGAATATAAAAGCAATACGATAATGTTAGATTTTTGTGGAAAAATTTATTTATTGATTTATTGATTTATATTTTACTGTAACATTTAATATAGTCTTTCACTTACCACCGCACCTATGGCCACAAATAACATTTCAAAACGACTTTCAGAATCAGTGCGTATGTGTGTCACTGTTCCTGGATTAGCGTTCTCCAAGTTATAACAATAGACAGGAAGTTCGGCAAAAGAACTTGACAAACTACCTTGCAAAAGTTCTAATGCGTTACATTTCCCACGCCATGCTTGCATGTATGATAAATTGACTTTTTCTTTAATCCTAAAATCCTTTACAATTTCGGTCGAACGGTATATCCATCCACAATCTTTGAATTGTTCTTTTAATAAGCTACCCACCACCATTGGGTTTGCTTGTCGCATATGTGGATATGTTTGCGTCTTAGAACATGTATGTTTGTTGTTAAAATGTTTAACGTAAAAAACATCACAAGATTCCCAACTCGCTGCCTTGAAATTCCACTGGCAATTCTCATCAATACAAGATACTTCGTAACGAGTTTTGGATGATCTGTCTAGTTTATACGAAAAACTTTCGGAAAGACACATTTTTCCTAATTCTATTTTCATTTCCTGCTTGTTAAGGAAAATATAACCTATGTAAAACTGGCTTTTATTTTCAAGAGAACAATTAACATTATCAATAACTCCAGATTTATATGATGCGTTACATTCATCTTCAGAAAAAACATTTACGTTAAGATCGGGACATTTAAAAAAATTGGAAGAATCCGCAGATGAACCAACACCAAGTTCTTGCACCACATATAATTTAAATAACTCATGAGGGTTTCTTTCCGCAATATTGAAAAAAAAGTAAGATCGGAATCATCAATTATATCAATGGGATCGCTAAAACTTGACATTTTGTAAGATACACGTGATTTTTGAAGACCTGTTGACTCACTAAGATTTTTTAAAAATGTGTTATAAGAAAATGTAGTAGAAGTTTCAAAACCACGTCTAACAGAATCTGGTTGGACCACGTACTCTAGCCTCCCATCAACGACTTCCCACTTGCCACCACAGTAAACAACAAATCTGACTGCCATATCAATAGAGAAAAAAAAATATAAAGCTATTTTTTGTAAATATTTGGAGATGAAATTTTGTAAAATGTTTAGAGTATACTGGTACCTAGAATCTAATCTAAAAATAGAAACGTGTAATACATCAAATAAATAAAAACGAAAACTAATTTTTTTGTCTAAAGCGTCTCGAGACTCCTCCAATGCGTCTGTCAGTTCTAAAGAGTCAAAGGTGTACTTTTCTGATTACCGACGCATTACATGCGTCTAAACAGGTCTTCCGTTTGACACGTGTTGCGTCCCAGCCGCATAAGTAGAGGCGTCTATAGACGCATAAATAAACGTGAAAAAGCTGACAACCGAAGCGTCTGTAGACGCATACAAAGCAGCTATGAAAAAACTGACAAAGGAAGCGTCCATAGACGCATACGAAGCAGCTATGCAGAGGGGCATCCAAAAGCTGACAAATGGAAGCGTCTTCTAGACGCATAAGAAGCAGCTGCGAGGGGCATCCAAAAGCTGACAAATATGGAAGCGTCTCCTAGACGCATAAGAAGCAGCTGCGAGGGGCATCCAAAAGCTGACAAATGGAAGCGTCTCCTAGACGCCTTGGAACCGTCTCTGATTGACGTATAAAAACTTGTACCCAGCCAGACGCATCACACTAAGCCAGACGCAAGCTAAAGTGGATGCGTCTGGTAGACGCCTTCGAAGCAGCATAACTTTTCAGACCCAATCATTGACACACGTGTCGCTTGCCTATTCCCTGACGCATCCTTAAGACCTGCAGACGCATAACAACTCTCGAAAAATGTGATACCCTGCTCCAAGGAGGCATCAAATGGCTAATTTGGTAAGTCAAAGTTTTTCTTGACCAATTTGGTAATTTTCTCTTTTTAAAAACATTAAAATTTTATAAGTTATTATTAATGATCCAACTACATACAAAACTATGTGGAGCCAATTTGGGTTGCAACCCAAAGTCAAATCTACGACCCTCTCATTCAACGTTTTTTTTTTTTTCGTAATTTTTTTAATAATAATATAGTGAAGTGAGTACTCATGTCATCAATGGGAGTAGTCTTAAAAAGCATAGAAAAGTTAGTTTTGAAGGTACGATGTAAGTAATTTGTATTAATTTTGCCTTGTATATATTGATTGATGCAACTTCACACGTAGTTTGAATAATGTTGATAAAAAGGTGAAAATATCACGTAAGGAATTGTGACAAATATGTAACTTTTGATTCGAACATTCCTAAAAATGCACTATTGATATTATTATTAACTAATATAAAACACAACAATTTCTAATTCTGTGAATTGTGTCGGCTCCAATTTTAATTTACCGGCTTCTTGTTCATAGCTTTAATTTGAACCCACTCTGGAAACAGAGAGACCAGCGGGTCGGATTCCAACATATTTAAGGAATCAGTGGATAATTAGGAAGGGGGTTGGTTCCGGTACAAACCATATTTATCCTACAAACCGTAAGAACAGATCTTAGCACTTAAAAAAAGTTAAATTAGCACATACCGAAACAATACATACATAAAAGTAGCACTTTTGAATTATATTAGCACATAAAAATTAATCAAGATAACTGATTTTAGCACACATTTGGATGATATCAGCACTTTTCTTAATCAGCACATTGAAAACAAAAAGAAGATCTAAATAAAGAATTAATTGCGTGTTAGCATATTTATAGGGAATTCAATATAATTGATATTATTTAGGATATTATTTTATCATTTCTCTATAATGGGTTTGATGTCACGTGACACTTTTTAAATGGTTCTTACGATTTGTATGCGAAATGTAGTTTGTATTTGATCCTACTCCAATTAGGAAGCAAACTAATTAGTTTTTTTAGTAACTGTATCATATTTCAATGCAAGAATGACATCTATCTATTATGTCCCTTTCACTTCAATAATCGCGATTGTTCCCATCTTTTATCCTCGTCATGATCAGCGGTTGTTCCTAACTATTATTATTTGAGCTCACCCCAACGTAACCATATGTAAAAAATAATATGCAAGTATTCACAAATGATATATTTTCTATTTTATTTTTATGTATCCCATCTTGACAAAAAAGGAAAAATAACAATGAGAAGCCTAACTAACTAAATCAAGTCATGTGGATGCTCACCTTCTTCTGAAGATACCTATATATTTGAGGAGTGAAGGAATTTGGTTCATCAGCAGATTTTATGCAAAATCTTGCTACAGCTAGCAGTCCTTTAAGCTCTCGAGAATCATAATTGTTTCCAAGATCAGGGTCGATCATGTTATAGATTGATGTCGGGAAACAAGACTCTTCAATCCATTGGCTCAAATCCGTGCCCGTTTTGTCAGATGATTGACCCGTTATCAGCTCAAGAATCAACAACCCAAGCTCATACATTATGTTCCCATACACCTGCCCTGTCCACACAAATGGTCACAATAAATAAGTATTGGGTCGAGTCAAGTGACCCGCCAACATTCTTTCATCTATATTTTTTTTAAATAAAAATAAATCATAGACATTAAAAACTTTAAATACAACTTGACCAACTTGCAAATGGTCAAGTTGTATTTATTTAATAATTTTCTTTCTGAAACGGGTCAAAACTAAAAACATGCCAAGAGTCACAACTATCCTAATAATACAGTTTATCTTATTACATATTACACTTTATTTATACATAACTAAATATAAAAAATGGATAAAGCTTTTACCATTACAATTTGAAGTCCGTCTTGCCATCACGTGATCGCTGCTACCCGAACCAAGAAGTCCAACATCAGAGAGCTTCCAAAACAAATATGTATATAAAAATTGGTCCTAGGAATTGTAGCTTACCAAAGTATGTTTAAAAATAAGACTTGGATAGTGCATGTGATATGTGGTGTTTGTTCCTTCCTAGCTTTCGGAAATGACACCTCTAATCCTCACTTTTCACTCAGTTTTGGTCCTTGGAATGGATAAATATTATATTATATGAATTGAATTGACCAAAGTAACCTTACTTTTAGGACCAAAACCATAATAATTAATCCCTAAAAGTAAAACTGATTGGGTAATTATTTTTACCTTTGCATTGTAATTCTCATCAAGCATGATGGTGCTTGAACTGATGGAGACGTGATACACGGGTGGGTCACAGAAGAAATGTAGATATTCCTGCGTAGCAGCAGCAGCAGCAGCAGCGTAAGTTTAACGACTTTTGTAGGATAATAACTAAAAAGACTAACAAAAGACCGAAAACGTACTAAAGCCGCAGCCACACCAACAGCTATCTTTAGCCTGATTCTCCAATCCAATGGGGTCTTCAAAGGATCTACAATCAGCCAAACCAAACTTGAAGAAAAACTTCAAGATGAGTAACATGAAACATGCATTAGAAATTACCATTTAAGTGTTCCTTTAGGCTTCCATTTTCCACATTTTCAAACACAAGAAACCTGAAAACACAAAGCTAATAATAAATAACATTGGCTACAGAAATAAAAAGAAAAAAACAATTTGGGTTACCTTTTTCGTCCAACAGAAAATCCATCAAGTGCAACAATGTGACGATGATGCAAACGGCCCAAAAGTTGGACCTCCCTGTAAAAGGAATCATCATCTTGATGATCAATAAGATGTATCTCTTTGACAACAGCAACGCGACCATTTTGAAACCTGGCTTTATAGGAAGCCCCATGAGAAGACGTCCCTATAACTCTGCTGAAACCATCTGTTGCATGCTTTATGTCCTTATAAGAGAAGCGCCTCAAGAAAGTTACCGGGACTTGAAGAAGCAAAACAAAACAAAACACCAAGAGTTTTAGTTCAGTCAGTAGTTATACGTTGTAATTTAAGAAGATATCAAAATCTGCATCATGTCAGTGTAAAATCCCAAGCGAGCAAGCGTATAAGGAAGGAAGGAGGACAACAATGATTGTTATTTTGGAATACAACCAACCAACCAAACAACTACTCTTAATTAAAACCCCATATAGATAGATAGATAGATAGATAGATAGATAGATAGATATATCCATCCTGATTAGCAAGCAATTGATTAAAGTAAGTAGTAAATCTTGAATACCCATTCCATTCCAATTCCCTTAATTTCCAATTTCAACAGTTACAGATCTATCTATCTATAATTATTCTTCGTGGAGTAAAGGATCAAAGGAAGGAAGGAAGAGAAATTGTGTACCTGAACGAGATCGGAGTAGAAATCTCATCTTGAAGATGAAGCTATCGTTCATCTTGAGAACACGATTGTTAACTATGATTGATGATGATGATGATGTGATCTGTAAAATAGAAGAATCTATTATTCCAATTTTGTATGGTTGGTGTGTGTAACTGTCTGTTACGCCCAAACTATATTATATTCTACACACCGGACAAGCTTTGGGTAAGGTATAATAATAATAATAAACTCTCAAAATTGCCCCTATGGTTTCCATAAAATTGCCAGATCTATCCAAATTTTTTTTTTCTCCCAACTCGACTATTGAGGTTTTTAAAATCTAGCCAGATCCATCCACTTTTGTAACCATGTTAAATACTAATGTTAAAAAAACTTTTTGAATGAATCTGACAATTTTATCCAAACCTCATGGACAATTTTTGACAGTTTACTCTTTAATTTTTCTAATTTTTTTTACCTGGTTTGTTCCCCTTTTTGGATGGCTCTCGCAATTGTATCATGCTCAAAGTGATTAGAAAATTAAGTTAGGGGCTGTTTGGTAGCCTCTGAATGGTCATTAAGAGGTTACCTCTTAATAGAACCATTAAAAATTTTACCAATGAGAAGGTAAAAGAATGTGACATGTGATGATTTACCATTCAGATGTTACCTCTTAACCATTCAGACTTAAGGTTACCTCTTATTCATTCAGAGGTTTTAAACCATTAAGAGGTAGCATCTGAATGGTCACTAAGAGGCTACCAAACAGCCCCTTAGTAAGATTTCATAAACCATACAAACAGTCATAAAAGATTATACCAATAGTGAAAAATGACATACCAACACATACATAAGTCATTCAAACCAAACCATTATTATAAGTGAACAAGTGTCATAACACTTAATGGATACCAAAAAAATAGAACACTTAAAAAACTACATAGTTTAACAAAAGACCATCACAGTTTGACACAAACATACAGGCCGACTGACAAAAAAAGAAAAACAACCCAAATAACATTCCAGTTTGCGAGTAATCAATCCACATAATAAACACACAAGTAAAGCATACAAAACACACGTTATTACATTACTACTACTAATAACAACGTTTGCGATTTAGCGTGTTAGTCGTGATAAGCGTATGCGGGGGCGTATGATAACCAAACAAACAAACACGACAATTTAAATAGCATAATTCTATGTAATTCGTGTTGCATAAGCGTTGCGAATATAAAGCGTTTAAAAGTGTAGCGGTGCGGTGTGATGAAAAAGTATTTAGTTTAACATAACCCTTTGTTTATATCGAATCTCAGAGTTCAAGACGGTTACAAATCAAAGCAAAAGCAAACAGGCAATGATCCGAAAAGTCGGGTTGTTACACAAAACCTCAATTTCTTTTTGTCCCCTTTTCCTTTTATGTTAGCAAAGGTCCATTAATTTACAATATGTCAAAAAGGTGGGACCACCACTGGTTTGTGACAACTTGTATAAATCCCTGAACATTTCGTTTTACTGTGTAATTGAATGTACGTTAGTATCAGAGCCATTGGTTATAGTGAACTTGGTTTTAAAAAGGGGAAAAAACGTTTTTGTAAAACCAGACTACAACCGAACAGTTCTGAAAACGTGAATACGACCATGATACTCAGCTCCAGATTGCAAGGTTCGTCTCTTATATACTCATCGTACTGCATAACTAGTGAACACTTACATATGATATAGCATGTGATTGCACTTTTAGCACAACAAATGAATTCATGTATTACTTGCATGTGTTATGTAACTGATAGGGTGGTATTAAACACTATATAAAGAAGCAAGTTATTTGTGCATGTATGTCTTGTAAGTTATGCTTGGGGAGTTTTTCAAAAAAAAAAAATGGAAAATTTTCTTTTTAACCCAAAAGTTTTAATGTTTGACAATTTAAGTTTAAACTTCTAATTTTTGTTTTCTTTTAACCCTAAAGTTTTAATCTTTGACAATTTACCCTAAAGTTTTAATATTTAACAATTTAAGTTTAAAATTTTTAATCTTTGTTTCTTTTTTAACACTAAAGATTTAAACTTTGACAATTTAACTTTAAAGTTTTAATTTTTGGTAAGTTAATCCCTTTGATTAATTTGATTTTTTACTTCTAATTCAAAAGTTTCCATCTTTTGCGATTTAACCACTTTGATTTTTTTTACTTATGTGTTGTAATCTTGACTTTGGAGGTTTTTCAAAGAAAAAATGATTATGCATATGGTTGTTGTAACCTTGGCTTTGAGGTTTTTAAAAAAAATTGGTTTTTTTACTTTTCACCCAAAAGTATTTCATAAATTACTTTTAACCCAAAACTATTTGTTTTTTTTTACTTTTAACACAAAACTTTTTATCTTTTGCAATCTATCCTCACAACTTTTTTACTTTCAACTTTGGTCCTTTATAGTTTTCATTTTACCAAAATTTTTCGCTATATGCTTCGTTCTAAATTTTGTGACTTAACACATCGCACCGTGTGTCTTTGGTTTAGCGTTTTTACGTTTCGTTCTAAATTTTGCGAGTTAACAAGACATAATGTGTGTGTGTGGGTGAACATTTTTACATCATCTACTTTTTTCCCGTTTAACGGGTTCAACATAACGTGCTTATCCTAAATCGATTTAGTTATAACTAAAGAATCCCCGCCGCATTGCGGCGGGTCGTAATTCTAGTTTCCCTAAACATTCATGACTTACGTTTCGTGATGCTCTTTGGTTGCTACTCGAGTTTGAGGAACCATTTGACATGAGTTAAGAGGAGCTGAGATGAGCATGCAAATCACAATATTATTGTGGGTGCACACATAATAATAATGTGGGGTGCATGCGAGTCCCAGTGAGCCTTAACAAGTGGAAACGGGGTTCTGTCCCGTTATTCGAACAGTGTGAAATGTAACAAATCTTTAGGAGTCATAGCAGTGATTGTCTCCTACTTGAACGTGATCTTCTCACTCCTCACTGGATCCTTTCGAATCTTGACGTTATCGAGTATTACGTGAACACCCATCTGAACACCTAGCGAACTGTGTAGAATGTTAGGTGCTTGTACGAACATCCCCGAGTTGGATGTTACAACGATAATAATTGGTCTATATCTATCTCACCTTTCTTTGTTTGCTGGAAACTTAACGTATTGACGCCTTAGATCCCGAAGTGCGGTCACTTCTACAACATTCTCGTAACATATCGTGTATTACTCAGTCAACTTGCAAGAACGATGGACTTCAGCATTTGAACGGCCCTAGTTACCAACAATGAACATCAGCGATTTGACTCCAATCGAATCCTTAACCCCAGCCAGCGACTCATGGGAGTCAACTTTTACGAATTAATCGGGACATAAACGATGACAATCGACCATGGTATGGAACGTGAAACTGCCAGCACAAGGGGTAGCGCCTTAGAACGTGGCACGGAATATGAAAAGATGGACCCTGTCGATGAAAGATAGTAGAGCTCTGTTTCAAACAACAGCATTGGGGGCAACATTCACGGCAACATCAAGGTACTTGAAATGGTAACCAACAGTATGGAAATGAAGGTGCCTACGACATGGAATGGCCGTTGTTAAATCAAAATGACCACAACCAACGAAACGACGACCGTACTGGAAATCCCCGCAACGAGTACAACAACACGGGAAATGATGCTCATGGAAGGGCATTTAGGATTGGCGTGGGCGACGCCAGGATTATAATAACATGGTGGCCTACACATTCTTGGTAACGAATCACTTCGTCTCTGTTCTATATAACCCTGCTGCTTCTTGAAACCCAACCTGTTGTGGAATCGGCTGATGGCAAGTCAATTTAAACTTCATATGTTCGCTGGGATGCAAACTCGACCTTGTGGGATAAGTGTTCGACACCGACGTTTTTCTGCCATCCATGATAGTGTTGATGCAGTAGTCGGTATTGATTGGTTATCCATACATCGTGCAGATATACCCTGTGAGAAGAAAACTTTGCGTACCCTTCTCCCTAGTGGAGAATCGTCATCTGTCCAAAGTATCAGAGTGTGCAAAGGTTAGCATCAATTCTACAGTGAAACCCAGAAGTGTCTACGAAAGGATTACACCGCTACGTTAGCAACCGCTAGTGATGTGAAGGCTAGGGAAAAGAGGATCGAGGATCCACCAAATTGTTCGTGATTCCCTTCTGTAGGATCGTTCGCACGACCAAAACGAGTTGTTCAGAAGAGTTCTAATCAATACGAGAGGCAGAAACTAACGTATCGACTTTGAAATAGCTTGATATAGACTCTAATTATCTTGTTTATTGATAAAATAGCGTTTTACGGCCTGTAGACACTTCGGCAGCACCTCGGTACCGGAATCACAAAGTTACAAATGAAGATCAAGGCAGGTATTTATAGAGCAACCATTTCGCACGAAATAGATTCACACGAAATGGTTATTCCGTGCGGAATGAACTCACACGAAATGGCTTGTGCGTTTCGTACGAAATGGATACATCCATTTCGTGCGAAATGGCCCCATATCATATGTTTCTCATTTTCTCGATTAACGAGCCCTGATCTTTCTAATCTATTACAAGACTTGATACAAGACGAAGTCGACAGACATATGCACGAACAGACTCCCCCATGGATGTTGACGAAGTCTTCAGTGTCGAGTCTTCAAAGTCTTCAGTCTTTATCAGTCTTTTCTCTTTATCCAAAGTGTCTGACACTGTAAGCATCCTTCAATCTCTTTCTTCTTCTCTCTCTCTTTTCAGCATCAACAACTAACTTCCCCTTGGATGTTGTTCTAACAAATTTCAATTTCCTATTTTTTCTCACAGAATCGCTGACTCTATCTTCTCTTGATCAAATTTCTTGATTCCTTAAGTTCTTCAACATCAGCAATTGATGTAAACTTCAGGATCTGAATCTGGCTCTTCTATCTTCAGACTCCCCTTTACTGGTAGACTCCCCTTTACTCGTATCATTCCTTAAAACGCATCATACTTGGTACTCGTTCTCACCAAGAGTGCTTCTTGTTTTTGTATCCATCATACCATTTGTAAACATTGTAATAATTGTAACATGTATTTCACCCCTGAAGTTATAAAACTGAAAACAGTTAAAAGAAAAGGGGGAGCATGAACTCACAACTTTTGCGTTCCTTGCGTCGTAAACTTCACCGGACTTGCTTATTTAGCGTTGTGACCTATACGTGTTTTATTAACGTTAGTCACTAGACTTGTAACGCACAAGTACAAGTCACTATCTTTTGTGTATTTGCTCTTGTTTTAAAAATAATTTATATTTTTAACTATGTGTCCTACTTATATTATTTTCTTCAAAAATAAATATAAGTATCTCGTATTTTTGCACCCGAATTATGTATTTTGATCAAAGTTTCATTTCATGTTCATAACTTGTCCAAGTTATTTATTCTATCAAGTAATATATTTTCATAAATATATTTTCTTGTATTTGCCTAAGCATGTTGCATGTGTATTTTTGTATTTCTACTCTATTTTCAAGTCCTAATACACTATCATGTATAATACATACTACATACACTTACCACAAAATTTGGTGGTCAAATAATATATATATTTTTCTCAAAATTATACATACTTAATGTCAATTTTAACTTTGAAGAAATCATCATTTCTTAACACAAAATTAGGGAAACCTTGGTAAATGCTTTTAGGTACATTTTTAGGGAATAAGCTCCTCAAACCTTATATTTTTCTAAGTGTCAAAATTTATAGAAATTTTGACAGAGTTTCCCCTAAAAATGGAGGTTTCCCATGTTTTCAAAACATGTGTTTATTTTCTTTTAAATCATCATCAAGCATCAACAACTCATTCAAGTCTCACTACAAGCCAAAATCATGTAAATCACACCATATCATGAACTTGAAGTTTTTGTAAAAACTTGTGGTAACTTACCATGTTATTTAGTAGGTTTAGTTACCCTTTAAAGTGTGTTTATTTCTTCAAAAAACATATTCTTGAAAGATTTGAGTGTTCATAACTTGTAGCATGGTTTTTCTAAAATATTTCTTTACCATTTTTCTTGTTTCATAAGTGTTAATACACTTATTTTTCTAATAAAAACAGTGTAGTTTTATGTAAAAACCGAGATCTTCTAAAAATTGCATTTTAAACTTGGTTCTTTTAGGAAAACCACTCATGAATCTTAGATTCACAAATTACTAGCTTGCTTTGTTTAATATTTTTCCAAGAAATTATTCATTCATCAAGTTCATGTCTTAACAAGAGGATCATCGTCCTATGTTAGCACATAATCATCCCCTAACTTGCTAGATCATGTGTTTAATCACAATCTAGCAAGCTTCATGTAATGATCAACATCATCATTTCAACAAACAAGCATCATTCTTACACTAAACACATAGTTTTACCAAGTATTCTTCATGTGTAAACTTTATGTTCATGATTCATGTTCATATTCTTTAGTGTTCATAAGATTTTCAACATATCAAGTCTTTTAACCACTAAAAATAGGAGCAAATATGAGTGTTCAAGGTGCTTACCACTAGCTTGAAGCTAGGGAAGAACTATGATGAAGATCAAGTGGATAAAAGCACACGGAAGTGGTCCTTCAAGATCCGAGTCCACCAAACCTTCTAATACGGCCCCTTACACCTTGAGTGAAGCTTGGAATACTTGAGATTGCAACAAAAGAAGGGTGGTGTTCTGGGAGGAGTTCGGTCGAAGGTGGGCAAGGGAAAAGGGAGAAGAAATGGTGGTGATGAGATGATTAAGTGTTAGTGGTTATTCATAATCTAAAGCTTATTAACCAATGGGCGGGGGCCACATTACGTGAGCCGTAATATATGAGGGGGGGTCTTGTGTAAGTTTAAACCATAAGTTAGTTGGTTAGGTTGAAATCCAAGTATATTAGTTACAAGTGTTAGTTAATAGATATTCTAGTGGGTGTTAGGGTGTTCGGGAACCATGACTAGCTCAAAAATAAATAGGCAATGCTTCTAGTAATATTTTGATGTTTCGGGTAATGTCTGGTTGTTCGGTTAAATACCGGTTCATTAAAGTGCTAAATTGCACCGTTTAGTGTCCTTTAAGTCTCCTTTTGTAACACTTTCAATTCCCGACACTTAGGGAAGTATTCTGGATGATAAATCATGAATTTTGCATAATATTTATGTGTTTAAAAGCTGATTATAGCTGAATTTAATAAAATTCTGCACTTAAGGTGCGTTTCGGGTGATTTTTAGTGCGTATTTTAGCTTCCGGATGGTCTATATGTAAACCCTTGTATGTACTCTTGGGTTTTAATGTATTCTTGTCGTTGGACCTACACCTAGGCTCCAATTCTATTGTTTAACTGCTTTTTGCAGATTTTTTGGCATATTGTGTTTTACCGGTGAGTTTACTAGTATTTCTGACGCAACGCTCTTGTTCATGCATAAAGCAATTCTTGTAGTATAAAACGTGCATGAATTCACTTGTATATCATGTAATCAAACAATGTTGACATTTAAGCACATAATTGCAGTCATTAAATAAGAATCAAAGTGTACGGAAATTACCTGTTTGGTGCCAGTTGTCACAGTCTCCCCCCGTTAAAAGAATTTCGTCCCGAAATTCAGGCTGATCTATCTCTCGCAGGAGTTTTCTTGAACAGGTGGGGATACTTTTCTTTGAACTGGTCTTCACGTTCCCACGTGTACTCGGGTCCGTGCTTAGAGTTCCAACGTACTTTGACAAGTTTGACAGTGCTCCTCCTGGTCTTGTTGACTTTCCAGTCTGTAACCTCAATGGGTTGTTTTGTAAATCGGAGGGTGTCATCAATATGCACTTCATCCGCATGGATGATCACGTTTTCTTGTGTTGGACTCTTCTTGAGGTTGGATACATGGAACGTATCATGTACTCCATTAAGTTCTTCTGGTAATTCCAACTTGTATGCCACGATACCAATTCTTTCTAAGATCCTGAATGGTCCGATGTATCGTGGATTCAGCTTCCCACGTTTTCCGAATCTTACCACGCCCTTCCAAGGTGAGACTTTTAGCAAAACTTTGTCTCCCACCTCGAACTGTAATGGTTTTCGTCTTCGATCAGCGTAGCTCTTTTGTCGATCTCGAGCCGCCTTAATGCGCTCTCGGATCTGCATAATCTTGTCGGTTGTCTCTTGTACAAGTTCAGGACCAACCATGCGTTTGTCTCCAGCGTCTGCCCAACATAAGGGCGATCGGCACTTGTGGCCATATAGAGCTTCGAACGGTGCGACTTTTATACTTGTATGATAGCTGTTATTGTAGGAAAACTCAACTAAAGGTAGATGATGTGACAACTCGAAATTTAGAACCTTTCGTTGTAACTTGCTTGTACGTTATGTGATTAGTTGAATGATTAAACTTAATGATAACGTGAACCTTTATGTGATATGTGCTTTATTATGTGTGCGTTGGTATATTTATGTATGCGTTATATGCGAACCGAGAACCCAACACGAAACAACAAAGAACCCGACTCGAGACCATGAGGTCTCGAGTGAATAGTGACCGAATGGGCCTTTGGGCCGAGAACCTTTTGGCCGGTTGGGCCTTTGGGCCGTAAACCCCCACTCGAAACCCACTAAGGGTGCACACACTTGGAACTAGCCTATATATAAACCACCCTTAGTTATTTGTTACCATTTGTTGAAACATTACACCCACACACTCTCCTACTTCTCTCTCTCACTTAAACTCTAGAACACAAACACTTCATCATTCTCGGATTTGGACTTGGATCGGCTCACACACACACTCGGTTGGAAGCTTTACACACACACCCTCGAAACCCATCAACCGGTTAGTATTTCTTGTTGATTATGGTTGAATGCTTAGTGTTAAAATGTTCATATTATGTTTGTATGATGAGATTATGTGACAATATGATTAAGTTGTTGAGTTATACATAATGTTTTGAAAAAGAAATTGGTTCATGAATGTTTCTTGTTATGAGTTGAACTATACATATTTGATGTTGAAAATGGGTTCATGGTATGATAAAAAGGTGAATGATGATATTGGTTGCACTTGGATTTGATCCGAAAAGTTTGGGTGTTTATACTAAGAAAATCGGCTAATGAATATGTTTGTCAAGTAGGATGCATGCTAGTAAATTGTATCTTGATAGTTGTTCATGATTTTGGGTGAATAAGTGTTGTTTATGTTATGAAGAACTTGATGAATATAAGTTTGATTATTTGAAGAACACTTTGAATGATAGTTGAAGATTGAAAACCCTTGTGATTTTGATCCATCTTTGACTAGTAACCTGATTAGGAAAACTGTGAGTGGAATGCTATTGGTAGTTTCCTGATTTGGGCCTGATTATATTGTACTAATGGGACTGATACACCTGCATCAACACGTGAACTTGAAAACGACTGATACCGACTCGCAATCACACGGTTGCGACTCGCAACCACAGCGTGTCAACTCGAGACCACGCGGTTGCGACTCGCAACCATAACAGGACAAGCCGAAACCACAGGTTACGAGTCCCGTTGCGACTCGAGACCTCAGCATGATGAACCGAGACCACGGTTGCGACACCGGTTGCGACTCGCAACCACCTGAGATCAGCACACAGCATGACTCGAGACCATGTTTGCGAGTCCGGTTGCGACTCGAGACCACACTTTTGGGCCTTAGTTAATGGGCCAGACTGATGGGCTTCTGTGTTAACTGCTTTTACGTGTTTGGGCCTTAGTAGTTGGACTGAACTTGTGAACCGTATGTGCTACTGTTGATTAGGAACACTGTGAACTGTTACTGCTAAACGTGCTTGCCAAACGTGTTGAACATTTGTGCACTACTTGGTTCGAATCTGACTATAAGTGATATCCGTGTTAGGACGTAACTGACTACTTGCGACTTGATTGACTTTCTGTGATTAACTGCCGAGCAAACCAAGGTGAGTTCACACCCTCTACAAAGCATGGGATTCCCTGGGTTGGGAACGGGGTTAAGGAACGTGGGTTCCTCGTCCTCCTTGGGCAGGACGTCAGTGGTTCAGGAATGTGATTCCTCGTCCGGATGGACGGATAAACGTACTAGACTAAAACTCTATCACGAAGTCCCTCCTTTTTGTATCGACTAATCGCCGGGCCAATGGCGAGCGGGTCATTAGTTAGATAGCGCTATTTAGGTCTGACAAGCCTCACACCGTGCCGCAGAGGACGGGCGTGAACTAATGGATCTGGGGCACGTCAATGATGATAGACATTGATGTTTTCAGGGCACATAAACATGACTACAGTCAGCAGTCGATATGGTAACGAGTCTAGTGTACGCATGGGGTAGCCCCCACGGCTGGAGAGCCGGATGATGTACGCATGGGGTAGCCCCCCCACGGCCGAAATGCCTGATAACTACATGGGGTAGCCCCCACGGCCGGAGTGCCGGAGTAACTGGGAACGAACATGTCACGTTTTTTTAAACTATGGGGTAACCCCCACGGCAGGATGCCAGTTAAAGGAAAACTGTTTTTGAATAACTAAAATGAACGCCCACCCGTGAACTCACTCAACTAGTTGTTGACTCGTTACTACATGCTTTGCAGGACCATAGGTACTCAACTGGAGCTTGCATGGAGGAGGATCGTTGTGGGACACGGATTGCTGCGTGCTATGTTAAACTTGGAAACTTTTGAACTTATGTTATAACTTTAAACTTATGCTTCCGCTTGCAACTTAAACTTATTTGTTTTGGAACACCAATCGTATTGGTTAAACTTTTATAATTACTTATGTGCTTGTTCAGTATGATTGGTGGCTGGATCCTGGTCAGTCACGCCTCCAAGCGGTAGTACTCCGCAGGTGGGATTTTGGGGGTGTGACAGATTGGTATCAGAGCCATTGGTTATAGTGAACTTGGTTTTAATAAAGGAGAAACGTTTTTGTTAAAACCAGACTATAACCGGAACAGTGCTCAACGGTCCACAACGACACTTCGCTCCTCATGCAAGGCTCGACGTTCTAGGTAATATGATGTATGTATATTGCCTACTTGTTAGTTGCGTAGTACATTGCTCATGGTATGCTTGATTAGTAGGACTACTGTTGTTTGAACACGTGCGTGCTTACTCTGTCCTACTATCGTACTTTCGCGAACCTCTCTCACACGTGTTACTCTTATTATGAAGAACCATGTCTGGACGCGTTAACATGACACAAGCCCAGTTGACGGCTTTGATCAACGAACGAGTTGCCGCAGCGCTCGCAGCTGCACACGCAGGAGGTATATCCTGCAGTCCGAAATTGTTTTAGGATCATTTGGATCCTACTCTCGTGAACCAACCTTTGTGTTAAACTCTGTCTTTCTTTCACCTACCTTAGGTCAGTATGCTCAGGCACCGGTGTGCACTTTTAAGACCTTTATGGACTGTCGACCCACTACTTTTAGCGGAACTGAAGGAGCAGTAGGTCTCCTACACTGGTTTGAGAAACTGGAGTCTGTGTTCGAAATGTGTGAATGCCCTGAAGCGCGCAGGGTGAAGTATGCTACTGGTACTCTCGAGGGTTTGGCCCTCACGTGGTGGAATGCTCAAGTGCAGATGTTAGGGTTGGTTGCTGCCAACGCCACCCCATGGGAAACTTTCAAGGAAATGATCAGGGAGGAATACTGCAGTCGTGACGACATTCACAAACTGGAAGATGAGTTCTACAATCTCAAGATGTCGGGGTCAGAAATTGAGGCATACACTAAGAGATCGCATGAGCTTGCTTTGTTGTGTCCTACAATGGTGGATCCTCCGTATAAGCGAATTGAACTCTATCTCAAGGGCTTGGTGCCAGAGATCCAAAGTCATGTGACTTCAGCAAACTTGACTACTATCCAGCAGGTTGTACAGTTGGCTCACCGTCTCACTGACCAAGCGGTGGAGCAGAACAAGTTACCGAAGCGTATAGGTGCTGCAACTACTTCTGGTGCTTCTAGTGGGGATAAACGGAAATGGGATGGAACTTCAAGCAGGGGTTCAACTTCGGTGCAAACTCAGTCTCAGCAGAGAAAGACGGATGATCACAAGAGCCCCAGTCAGCAATCGTCTGGTGGTCAAAGTCATGGCGGATACAAGGGGAATCACCCCAAGTGCAATCGTTGCAACCTACACCACAGTGGGCCATGCACCAGGGGCAACTGTCATCGATGCAACAAGCCGGGTCATGTTGCAAAGGATTGCAGGAGCGCATACCCCGCCAATCAGAATCGTCAGCAACCTCAGCAGAACCAGCGACAGCAGCAGGGTAACAACAAAGGGTGCTTTCAGTGTGGAGCTGAAGGCCACTTCAAGAAAGATTGTCCCCAACTGAACCAGAACAACAACAATCAGGGGAATGGTAACAATGGAAACAACAACAATGGTGCTAGGGGACGAGTGTTCGTGATTGGTCAAGGGGAAGCAAGGAATGATCCCAACGTGGTGACGGGTAAGTTCCTTCTCGACGACTTTTATGTTACAGTCTTATTTGATTCGGGTGCCGATACTAGCTATGTGTCACTAGAAGTTAGTAAGATGCTTAAGCGTATTCCTACACCCCTGAGCGACAAACACACCGTAGAGCTAGCTAATGGTAAGAGTTTGGAAGCCTCACACGTAGTCAAGGGTTGCCAGCTTATTCTCGCTAATCAGACCTTCGCTATCGATCTTATTCCTATTGTTTTGGGTAGTTTCGACGTTGTCATTGGGATGGATTGGTTATCCCAACATCGAGCAGAGATTCTTTGCAACGAGAAGATCGTTCGTATTCCTGGTTTAGGTGGTGAACCTCTCATGATTCGTGGCGACAAGAGAAGTGCTGTTGAGAACATTATCTCTCTTCTTAAGGCTCAGAAATGCTTACGAAAGGGCCACACTGCGATTTTGGCTCTAGTTACTGATACCACAGAGAAGGAGAAGAAATTAGAAGATTTTCCCGTTGTACGCGACTATCCTGAGGTATTCCCTGAGGAATTGCCTGGTCTTCCGCCCCATCGCCAAGTCGAGTTTCAGATTGATTTAGCTCCTGGAGCCGCGCCTGTAGCCCGTGCACCTTATCGATTAGCGCCATCAGAGTTGGAAGAACTCTCCACGCAACTACAAGAACTCTTGGATAAGGGTTTTATTCGTCCTAGCTCATCGCCTTGGGGAGCTCCAGTACTATTTGTGAAAAAGAAGGATGGTACCTTCAGAATGTGTATCGACTATCGTGAACTCAACAAGGTGACTGTGAAAAATCGTTATCCTCTACCGCGCATTGACGACTTGTTCGACCAGTTGCAGGGGTCGAGCTACTATTCAAAGATCGATCTGAGGTCGGGATATCACCAGTTGAGAGTTCGAGAAGAGGATGTCTCTAAGACGGCCTTTAGAACTCGTTATGGGCACTATGAGTTTCTGGTCATGCCGTTTGGGCTGACGAACGCACCGGCAGTTTTTATGGATTTGATGAATCGAGTGTGCAAGCCGTACCTGGATAAGTTTGTTATAGTCTTTATCGACGACATCCTGATCTATTCTAAGAGCAAGGAAGAGCACGAGCAACATCTACGACTTATTCTGGAACTCCTTCGGAAGGAACAGCTTTACGCGAAATTCTCGAAATGCGACTTCTGGCTTCGAGAGGTCCATTTCCTAGGGCATGTGGTGAACAAGGATGGGATTCACGTTGATCCATC
Source organism: Helianthus annuus (assembly GCF_002127325.2). NCBI lineage: Eukaryota > Viridiplantae > Streptophyta > Magnoliopsida > Asterales > Asteraceae > Helianthus > Helianthus annuus. The sequence goes on from NC_035442.2 coordinate 84,153,731, forward strand.
CAAAGTGGAGTCTATTAAGAACTGGCCTGCGCCTCGCACACCAAAGGAAATTCGCCAATTTTTGGGATTGGCAGGTTACTACAGGAGATTCATCAAGGATTTTTCTAAGATCGCGCAGCCTCTCACGTTGTTAACACAGAAGGGCGTTGTCTATCATTGGGGAAATGCACAAGAGTTAGCTTTTCAGCATCTAAAGGATAGACTTTGTAGTGCACCTATTCTTTCACTGCCAGAGGGCACAGATGATTTTGTGGTTTACTGTGATGCATCAATTCAAGGTCTTGGTTGTGTATTGATGCAACGAGATAAAGTCATAGCCTACGCCTCACGACAACTCAAAGTTCACGAGAAGAACTACACGACGCATGATTTAGAGCTGGGAGCTGTTGTCTTCGCACTTAAACTATGGCGGCATTACCTGTACGGAACCAAGTGCGCCATCTACACCGACCACAGAAGTTTAGAACACATATTCAAGCAGAAGGAACTGAATATGCGGCAGCGACGATGGGTCGAACTGCTGAATGACTATGAGTGCTCTATCAGATATCACCCGGGCAAGGCCAATGTTGTGGCAGACGCCCTCAGTCGAAAGGACACTACGCCTAAGCGCGCAAGAGCTTTACAACTCACGATCCATTCTAGTCTACCTTCGCAAATACGAGCTGCTCAGATAGAAGCACTGAAACCAGAAAACGTTAGAGCTGAAGCTCTACGCGGGTCAAGGCAACGCTTAGAACAGAAGGAAGACGGTGCTTATTATGTAACAGGACGCATTTGGGTCCCACTCTATGGCGACTTACGAGAACTTGTGATGGATGAAGCGCACAAATCTCGCTACTCGGTACACCCTGGTTCGGACAAGATGTACCACGATATTAAGACTACGTATTGGTGGCCTAGCATGAAGGCCCACATAGCAACTTATGTCAGCAAGTGTTTGACTTGTGCGCGAGTCAAGACGGAATATCAGAAACCCTCAGGCCTACTCCAACAACCAGAGATACCACAATGGAAATGGGAGCAAATTTCCATGGATTTCGTTACTGGCCTACCTAGATCACAGCGCGGAAACGATACTATCTGGGTGATCGTGGATCGACTCACAAAATCCGCACACTTCTTGGCAATCAAGGAAACAGATAAGTTCTCCACTTTAGCGGAGGTATACCTCAAGGAAGTTGTTTCGAGGCACGGGGTGCCCACTTCTATCATCTCTGATCGAGATGCACGTTTTACTTCGGAACTGTGGCAGGCAATGCACAAGTCTTTTGGCTCACGTCTAGATATGAGCACAGCATATCACCCACAGACGGACGGGCAGTCCGAACGCACTATTCAAACCTTAGAAGACATGCTCCGTGCATGTGTAATCGACTTTGGCAACAGCTGGGAAAGACATCTGCCACTCGTGGAATTCTCGTACAATAACAGCTACCACACCAGCATTAAAGCTGCTCCGTTTGAGGCATTGTACGGACGTAAATGCCGGTCACCCCTCTGTTGGGCAGAGGTGGGGGATAGTCAAATCACTGGTCCAGAACATGTGGTAGACACTACTGAGCGGATTGCTCAAATACGACAACGCATGGCGGCCGCTCGTGACCGTCAGAAGGCCTACGCCGATAAGGGCAGGAAACCACTTGAGCTCCAGGTTGGGGAGCGGGTATTACTCAAAGTTTCACCCTGGAAGGGTGTGGTTCGTTTTGGTAAACGCGGCAAACTCAATCCACGATACGTTGGACCTTTCGAAATCCTTGAGAAAATAGGCAAGGTGGCCTACAAACTGAAATTACCAGCAGAACTCGGTGCAGTTCACAACGTTTTCCATGTGTCGAATCTGAAGAAGTGTCTGTCAGATGAGACGCACGTGGTTCCTCTGAAGGAACTCACGATCGACGAACAGTTGAAATTCGTCGAAGAACCTGTCGAGATCACGGACCGGGATGTCAAGGTCCTCAAGAGCACTAGAATACCTCTTGTTCGAGTTCGTTGGAACTCACGTCGCGGCCCAGAGTTTACCTGGGAGCGCGAAGATCGGATGAAACAAAAGTATCCCCAACTGTTTGAGAACAGTACAAACGCTACTGAGGCTGAAGCTACGGAATTTCGGGACGAAATTCCAGATCAACGGGGGGTGGATGTGACACCCCAGGAAAACCGGGAAAACCATGCAACTTGACTAGCTTCCTCAGTGAGTGCCATCAAATTTCGGGACGAAATTTCTTTCAACTTGGGGATGATGTGACAACTCGAAATTTAGAACCTTTCGTTGTAACTTGCTTGTACGTTATGTGATTAGTTGAATGATTAAACTTAATGATAACGTGAACCTTTATGTGATATGTGCTTTATTATGTGTGCGTTGGTATATTTATGTATGCGTTATATGCGAGCCGAGAACCCAACACGAAACAACAAAGAACCCGACTCGAGACCATGAGGTCTCGAGTGAATAGTGACCGAATGGGCCTTTGGGCCGAGAACCTTTTGGCCGGTTGGGCCTTTGGGCCGTAAACCCCCACTCGAAACCCACTAAGGGTGCACACACTTGGAACTAGCCTATATATAAACCACCCTTAGTTATTTGTTACCATTTGTTGAAACATTACACCCACACACTCTCCTACTTCTCTCTCTCACTTAAACTCTAGAACACAAACACTTCATCATTCTCGGATTTGGACTTGGATCGGCTCACACACACACCCGGTTGGAAGCTTTACACACACACCCTCGAAACCCATCAACCGGTTAGTATTTCTTGTTGATTATGGTTGAATGCTTAGTGTTAAAATGTTCATATTATGTTTGTATGATGAGATTATGTGACAATATGATTAAGTTGTTGAGTTATACATAATGTTTTGAAAAAGAAATTGGTTCATGAATGTTTCTTGTTATGAGTTGAACTATACATATTTGATGTTGAAAATGGGTTCATGGTATGATAAAAAGGTGAATGATGATATTGGTTGCACTTGGATTTGATCCGAAAAGTTTGGGTGTTTATACTAAGAAAATCGGCTAATGAATATGTTTGTCAAGTAGGATGCATGCTAGTAAATTGTATCTTGATAGTTGTTCATGATTTTGGGTGAATAAGTGTTGTTTATGTTATGAAGAACTTGATGAATATAAGTTTGATTATTTGAAGAACACTTTGAATGATAGTTGAAGATTGAAAACCCTTGTGATTTTGATCCATCTTTGACTAGTAACCTGATTAGGAAAACTGTGAGTGGAATGCTATTGGTAGTTTCCTGATTTGGGCCTGATTATATTGTACTAATGGGACTGATACACCTGCATCAACACGTGAACTTGAAAACGACTGATACCGACTCGCAATCACACGGTTGCGACTCGCAACCACAGCGTGTCAACTCGAGACCACGCGGTTGCGACTCGCAACCATAACAGGACAAGCCGAAACCACAGGTTACGAGTCCCGTTGCGACTCGAGACCTCAGCATGATGAACCGAGACCACGGTTGCGACACCGGTTGCGACTCGCAACCACCTGAGATCAGCACACAGCATGACTCGAGACCATGTTTGCGAGTCCGGTTGCGACTCGAGACCACACTTTTGGGCCTTAGTTAATGGGCCAGACTGATGGGCTTCTGTGTTAACTGCTTTTACGTGTTTGGGCCTTAGTAGTTGGACTGAACTTGTGAACCGTATGTGCTACTGTTGATTAGGAACACTGTGAACTGTTACTGCTAAACGTGCTTGCCAAACGTGTTGAACATTTGTGCACTACTTGGTTCGAATCTGACTATAAGTGATATCCGTGTTAGGACGTAACTGACTACTTGCGACTTGATTGACTTTCTGTGATTAACTGCCGAGCAAACCAAGGTGAGTTCACACCCTCTACAAAGCATGGGATTCCCTGGGTTGGGAACGGGGTTAAGGAACGTGGGTTCCTCGTCCTCCTTGGGCAGGACGTCAGTGGTTCAGGAATGTGATTCCTCGTCCGGATGGACGGATAAACGTACTAGACTAAAACTCTATCACGAAGTCCCTCCTTTTTGTATCGACTAATCGCCGGGCCAATGGCGAGCGGGTCATTAGTTAGATAGCGCTATTTAGGTCTGACAAGCCTCACACCGTGCCGCAGAGGACGGGCGTGAACTAATGGATCTGGGGCACGTCAATGATGATAGACATTGATGTTTTCAGGGCACATAAACATGACTACAGTCAGCAGTCGATATGGTAACGAGTCTAGTGTACGCATGGGGTAGCCCCCACGGCTGGAGAGCCGGATGATGTACGCATGGGGTAGCCCCCCCACGGCCGAAATGCCTGATAACTACATGGGGTAGCCCCCACGGCCGGAGTGCCGGAGTAACTGGGAACGAACATGTCACGTTTTTTTAAACTATGGGGTAACCCCCACGGCAGGATGCCAGTTAAAGGAAAACTGTTTTTGAATAACTAAAACGAACGCCCACCCGTGAACTCACTCAACTAGTTGTTGACTCGTTACTACATGCTTTGCAGGACCATAGGTACTCAACTGGAGCTTGCATGGAGGAGGATCGTTGTGGGACACGGATTGCTGCGTGCTATGTTAAACTTGGAAACTTTTGAACTTATGTTATAACTTTAAACTTATGCTTCCGCTTGCAACTTAAACTTATTTGTTTTGGAACACCAATCGTATTGGTTAAACTTTTATAATTACTTATGTGCTTGTTCAGTATGATTGGTGGCTGGATCCTGGTCAGTCACGCCTCCAAGCGGTAGTACTCCGCAGGTGGGATTTTGGGGGTGTGACAGATGAGTATCCCAGCTTCCGCCTAGGTCCATGACGCATGCGCGAAGCATATCTTCTAATGTTTGTATGGTTCGTTCGCTCTGGCCGTCTGTTTGTGGATGGAATGCCGTGCTCAGATCTAGTTGAGATCCAAAGGCTTCCTAAAAGGATTGCCAGATTCTTGAGACAAAGCGTCCATCTCTGTCTGAAATAATTGAGATAGGCACTCCATGACGTGCCACAATTTCTTTTAAGTATATCTCAGCAAGCTTTCCTGTGCTGTCTTTTTCTCGAATCGGTAGGAAGTGCGCAGACTTCGTTAACCGATCGACTATCACCCATATCATATCGTGCCCTCTCGGGGTCTTGGGTAATTTCGTTATGAAGTCCATCGAGATTTGCTCCCATTTCCACATGGGTATCTCTAGTTGTTGAAGTAGGCCATACGGTTTTTGATATTCGGCCTTAACCTTAGCACAGGTTAGGCATTTTCCAACATGAACAGCAACATCGCTTTTAAGTCTTGGCCACCAATAGTATTCTTTTAAGTCTTGATACATCTTGTCCGATCCTGGGTGGATCGAGTATCTCGATTTATGCGCTTCATCAAGGATGACTTCTCGAATACCGCCATAGAGCGGAACCCAAATGCGCTTCTTAAAGTATAAGGCTCCTTCTTCATTTGGCACCATATATTTCAACATACCCCGGAGGTATTCAGCTTTAAGGTTTTCCATCTTAAGGGCTTCTTGTTGGGCATCACGAATGCGTGCTGTGAGGTTCGTTTGAATCATCATTTCCAATGCTCGAACCCTGAGGGTCTTAACCCTTTCTTTTCGACTTAATGCGTCCGCTACAACGTTTGCCTTTCCAGGATGGTACTTAATCTCACAGTCGTAATCATTTAGCAGCTCGACCCATCGTCGCTGACGCATGTTTAATTCCTTCTGATCAAGTATGTGTTGTAAGCTTTTGTGATATGTGAAGATCGTACATCGAGTATCGTATAAATAATGTCGCCAGATCTTCAAGGCGAATACCACCGCACCTAGTTCCACGTGCGTGGTGTAATTCCTTTCATGTACCTTCAATTGTCTTGAAGCATAAGCGATGACTTTCTGGCGTTGCATGAGCACGCAACCTAAACCTTGTCGCGAAGCGTCGCAGTATACCACGAAGTCTTCAGTACCTTCGGGTAAAGATAGGATTGGTGCATCGCATAGCTTATTTTTAAGTAGCCAGAAGGCTTCTTCCTGCTTGTCACCCCAGTCGTACTTCTTGTCTTTTTGCGTGAGGGTGGTTAGCGGTTGAGCTATCTTTGAGAAATTCTCAATAAACCGTCGGTAATAGCCCGCTAAGCCCAAAAATTGTCGAACTTCAGTTGGGGTTTTGGGGGCTTCCCAATTCTTTATAGCTTCAATCTTGGATGGGTCTACATGAATGCCCTTCTCATTCACAATGTGACCGAGAAATTGTACTTCGCGAATCCAGAATTCGCACTTTGAGAACTTTGCATATAGTTTCTCTTTCTTCAGTAGTTCCAGTATGGTTCTGAGGTGTTGCTCATGTTCTTCTTTTGTCCGCGAGTAAATCAGGATATCATCGATAAATACAATCATGAATTTATCGAGATATGGTTTGCATACGTGGTTCATTAGATCCATAAATACCGCTGGTGCGTTCGTCAGTCCGAATGGCATCACGAGAAACTCATAATGCCCATAGCGTGTTCTGAATGCAGACTTTGGTACGCTTTCCTCTTGTATCCTTAACTGATGGTATCCAGATCGAAGATCGATCTTGGAATAGTAGCTTGATCCTTGCAACTGATCAAATAAGTCATCAATCCTCGGTAGTGGATACCGATTCTTCATTGTGAGCTTGTTCAGTTCTCGGTAATCGATACACATCCGCAGAGTTCCATCCTTTTTCTTCACGAACAATATTGGAGCTCCCCAGGGCGAGAAGCTTGGCCTTATGAATCCTTTATCCAACAACTCTTGGAGTTGTGTAGATAATTCTTGCATCTCAGATGGTGCAAGCCGATAGGGTGCCTTGGCTACAGGAGCGGCTCCTGGAACCAAGTCTATACGGAATTTGACTTGTCGTTGCGGAGGTAGTCCTGGCAGGTCTTCGGGAAAAACATCAGGGAATTCCTTCACCACAGGAATGTCTTCGAGTTTCGGCTCCTCAGCCTTCTTATCTACAACGTGAGCTAGGAAAGCAACACATCCTTTCCTTAAGCACTTCTGTGCCTTAATGCAACTGTTGATTCGTAGAGGCGCGTCTCGCTTTTCCCCATGTACGATGAGAGTTTCATCATTCACCAAAGGGATGCGAATGATTTTCTCATGACAAATAACTTCAGCTTTGTTCTTGGATAACCAGTCCATTCCGACCACTACATCGAAGCTACCTAATTGAATAGGTAAGAGGTCGATGCTAAATCTTCGTTCACCAAGTTCTAGTGTGCAACCTCTAACAACTTCGCCCGATTCAACAAGTTTACCATTGGCTAGTTCTATGGAGTAAGGAATATCCAATCTACTAGATTCTATCCTAAGCATAAGTTTTAATTCCACAAACATGAAACTATAATCGGCACCAGTGTCAAATAATATGGATGCAAAGTGATTGTTAACGAGAAACGTACCGGTGACCACGTTAGGGTCCTCGCGTGCGTCCCTTGCTCCAATCACAAATGCTCGAGCCTGAGCGTTGTTTCTCTTTGGGCAGTCTTTCATGAAATGCTCATTGCTTCCACAACTGAAGCATCCTTGGTTTCGCCCAGCTTCATTCCCAATCCGGTTACCATTGCCATTTCCGTTTCCACCGTTGTTTCTATTACCAGCACCGTTGCGATTTCCATTTCCGTTCCTGTTTCCTTTTCCCCAACAGTCTTCAATTTGATGACCCAACCTACCACATTTGTCGCACCTTGGAATGCGACAAGCTCCTTCGTGATGATACCTACATTTTTGGCATTTAGGCAGGGTGCCTTGGTATCCTTTGGCTGCAGTATCATTTGCTACTGCAAGGGTTCTTGCCTCCTTAGGTGGGTTGGTATCACGCTTCTTGTTGGAAACCTTGTTGTTACGAGTTGCTTGATTCAGATTTGTATGTTTCCTTTTCTTGTCGCCGGACGACTCAGCATGCGTCTCGGTCTTTTCTATTGGGTTTAGTGATAACTTCTTCATACGAACACAATCTTCAGTAAGGCTGACAACCAGAGTTACAGCCTCGGTGATTGTTTGAGGTTTGGCCGAAGTTACCATGCCACGGAATTCTGAGGCCAGTCCCCAAATGTAGCTTTCAACGCGCTTAAATTCCGGAGTCACCATATAGGGGATCACCCTAGACAAATCATGAAACCTTCGAGTATACCTAGTAATGTCTGCACCTTCCATAGTCAAGTGCCAAAACTCAAGTATACCTAGTAATGTCTGCACCTTCCATAGTCAAGTGCCAAAACTCAGTCTCCAGCCTTTGGAGTTCAGCACGTGAGCAATACTTCTCTCTCATTATTTCTTTCAGTTCCTCCCAAGTCATGCCATACGCGGCATCATCACCCAAAGTTTGGACTTGCAAGTTCCACCAAGTCAGAGCTTCATCAACAAACAACCTAGTAGCAAAAGTGACTTGCTGATCTGCGGTACACTTGCTCATGCGAATAGTGGCTTTAGTCTTTTCCGTCCAACGTACAAATGTCACTGCACCTGCAGTGCCATCGTAGTTCAGTGGTTTGCAGTCAAGGAACTGCTTGAAAGTGCAGCCTGTAATTGATCCAGCCAACTCACATGTGAGCAATCGAAGAAATAATGAAACAAAGACCGTTCATAAATTTCTCCATGCTTAGCAAATTGTTTTAAGGTTACCTTAAGCTGCGTTTCCTCCAGATGAATCTCCATTCCCATTGCGTCTAGCATTGCTTGGTCCTCCACTTTGTTCAGTACGGTTCGCCTCGTACTGGGCGATAGCTGCGGAGATCCTTTCTTCCAGTAGGGCGTTCAGCTCTTCAGCAGTCTTTGGCAGTGGGGGAGGAGGAGGTTGATCACGAGCGTTCACAGCTCTTCTTGGTGCCATATTCTGAAAGAACACAACACAATAGGGTTAGACATTTGTTTGATATCGTCATACGAGACAGTAGTAGTAGTATATATATATATATATATATATATATGCAGGCATACACCACATAAGTGACATCAAACAACCCGCCAAATGTATAAATCAATTCATACAACAACAAGCATGTATAATTAGGTAAACACCTTACTTCACATTGGCGATTTTTGTCTTTATACCCTAAGTTATTACTCTAAAAGAGTATTTATTAGGAAGGGTGTTCTCATTTGCCCTTTTCTTGCACTGAGGGAATCTATACATGACAAGACTTGATGTGGTTTCTGTGCACTGAATTCCATAATTATGTATGCATCCATAATTACGTAACTCCTTGCACACTCCGCACAGTTCGTTCCATCCCCGTATCTCTTCCTTCAGACAGGTCACTGTTTCCAGGCAAAGTCACATATACCTGTGACATTCTACTTCTAGTATATGTATATATCAATTATCACACATAATTGCAAGTAATTCTTAATCATAGACGAGTGCTACTCTAGTGCACCCTAAGTCTCGTAGTGTCTCTTCTTGACTCTTGTAAACAGTTTCAGGTAGTGGATGCCGCGGGAAGTTTTATGCAATGAAAACATTTTGAAAATTGTTTTCGTGATAGGATCCTAGAGATTGTAGACTAGACTCGAGAAGGAATCCTGGTTCACTACAATCGCAGCTCTGATACCAATCTGTCACACCCCTTTCTAAGGCGGAAGCACGAGGTGAGATCATGAAAGGTTTTCATTGCATACGATTGGTAAACATACTACATGCTCATAAAAATAACTTCAAACAACATTACCATTAGATAACGGAAAGCATAGTTAAGTGTTTACAATCACGAAACGACATATTGTCTGAAAGTTTTACAACTTATTTAAGACAAACATAAACGACATCCACGAGCATGAGTAAGACCGCGCGCACCATCCACTTTAGTTACCTGAAATACATGTGAGTTTTGGAAAAACGTCAACATAATGTTGGTGTGAATTCATGCAGTTCTTATATTGAACGTTTGTATACTTTGTATGAAAAACAAGGTATGTATCTTGTGAAAATCAAGTATTCATGTATAAATCAAGTATTTGTGTATGTATCAAGTTGTTAATGGGTTGCAAGGCCATTAACATGTGACACGACATAGGAAGCAACCAAACCTTAGGCATTTTTCTAGTTGGCATATTCTGAGACACAAAAGCACTGCTTGATACTCGTTCTCACCAAGAGTGTGGCTGCCGAAAACCCGTTAGATCTAACCCTTTATTCTACGGTCTAGGTATATTGTTGATTAATGGTGCTTATGGTACCCTATTCGTGACACGATTTCTCATATCATTCCTTAAAATGCATCATACTTGGTACTCGTTCTCACCAAGAGTGCTTCTTGTTTTTGTATCCATCATACCATTTGTAAACATTATAATAATTGTAACATGTATTTCACCCCCGAAGTTATAAAACTGAAAACAGTTAAAAGAAAAGGGGGAGCATGAACTCACAACTTTTGCGTTCCTTGCGTCGTAAACTTCACCAGACTTGCTTATTTAGCGTTGTGACCTATACGTGTTTTATTAACGTTAGTCACTAGACTTGTAACGCACAAGTACAAGTCACTATCTTTTGTGTATTTGCTCTTGTGTTAAAAATAATTTATATTTTTAACTATGTGTCCTACTTATATTATTTTCTTCAAAAATAAATATAAGTATCTTGTATTTTTGCACCCGAATTATGTATTTTGATCAAAGTTTCATTTCATGTTCATAACTTGTCCAAGTTATTTATTCTATCAAGTAATATATTTTCATAAATATATTTTCTTGTATTTGCCTAAGCATGTTGCATGTGTATTTTTGTATTTCTACTATATTTTCAAGTCCTAATACACTATCATGTATAATACATACTACATACACTTACCACAAAAATTTGGTGGTCAAATAATATATATATTTTTCTCAAAATTATACATACTTAATGTCAATTTTAACTTTGAAGAAATCATCATTTCTTAACACAAAAATTAGGGAAACCTGGTAAATGCTTTTAGGTACATTTATAGGGAATAAGCTCCTCAAAACTTATATTTTTCTAAGTGTCAAAATTTATAGAAATTATGACAGAGTTTCCCCTAAAAATGGAGGTTTCCCATGTTTTCAAAACATATATTTATTTTCTTTTAAATCATCATCAAGCATCAACAACTCATTCAAGTCTCACTACAAGCCAAAATCATGTAAATCACACCATATCATGAACTTGAAGTTTTCGTAAAAACTTGTGGTAACTTACCATGTTATTTAGTAGGTTTAGTTACCCTTTAAAGTGTGTTTATTTCTTCAAAAATCCTATTCTTGACAGATTTGAGTGTTCACAACTTGTAGGATGGTTTTTCTAAAAATATTTCTTTGCTATTTTTCTTGTTTCATAAGTGTTAATACACTTATTTTTCTAATAAAAATAGTGTAGTTTTATGTAAAAACCGAGATCTTCTAAAAATCACATTTTAAACTTGGTTCTTTTAGGAAAACCACTCATGAATCTTAGATTCACAAATTACTAGCTTGCTTTGTTTAATATTTTTCCAAGAAATTATTCATTCATCAAGTTCATGTCTTAACAAGAGGATGATCGTCCTATGTTAGCACATAATCATCCCCTAACTTGCTAGATCATGTGTTTAATCACAATCTAGCAAGCTTCATGTAATGATCAACATCATCATTTCAACAAACAAGCATCATTCTTACAATAAACACATAGTTTTACCAAGTATTTTTCATGTGTAAACTTTATGTTCATGATTCATGTTCATATTCTTTAGTGTTCATAACATTTTCAACATATCAAGTCTTTTAACCACTAAAAATAGGAGCAAATATGAGTATTCAAGGTGCTTACCACTAGCTTGAAGCTAGGGAAGAACTATGATGAAGATCAAGTGGATAAAAGCACACGGAAGTGGTCCTTCAAGATCCGAGTCCACCAAACCTTCTAATACGGCCCCTTATACCTTGAGTGAAGCTTGGAATACTTGAGATTGAAACAAAAGAAGGGTGGTGTTGTGGGAGGAGTTCGGCCGAAGGTGGGCAAGGGAAAAGGGAGAGGAAATGGTGGTGATGAGATCATTAAGTGTTAGTGATTATTTATAATCTAAAGCTTATTAACCAATGGGTTTCTTGTTCCCCCAAGGACAAACATATCTAAACAAATCTTGGAGTGGGGATTATGAAAGATTTAGAAGGATTTACAAATCTTGGGTGGGGGCCACATTATGTGAGCCATAATATATGAGGAGGGGGGGTCTTGTGTAAGTTTAAACCATAAGTTAGTTGGTTAGGTTGAAATCCAAGTATGTTAGTTACAAGTGTTAGTTAATAGATATTCTAGTGGGTGTTAGGGTGTTTGGGAACCATGACTAGCTCAAAAATAAATAGGCAATGCTTCTAGTAATATTTTGATGTTCCGGGTAATGTCCGGTTGTTCGGTTAAATACCGGTTCGTTAAAGTGCTAAATTGCACCGTTTAGTGTCCTTTAATTCTCCTTTTGTAACACTTTCAATTCCCGACACTTAGGGAAGTATTCTGGATGGTAAATCATGAATTCTGCATAATATTTATGTGTTTAAAAGCTGATTATAGCTGAATTTAATAAAATTCTGCACTTAAGGTGCGTTTCGGGTGATTTTTAGTGCGTATTTTAGCTTCCGGATGGTCTATATGTAAACCCTTGTATGTACTCTTGGGTTTTAATGTATTCTTGTCGTTGGACCTACACCTAGGCTCCAATTCTATTGTCTAACTGCTTTCTGCAGATTTGTTGGCATATTGTGTTTTACCGGTGAGTTTACTAGTATTTCTGACGCAACGCTCTTGTTAATGCATAAAGCAATTCTTGTAGTATAAAACGTGCATGAATTCACTTGTATATCATGTAATCAAACAATGTTTACATTTAAGCACATAATTGCAGTCATTAAATAAGAATCAAAGTGTACGGAAATTACCGGTTTGGTGCCAGTTGTCACAGGATCTAAGATTGTAACCAGGCTCTTTGTATCCACAGGATCCTCAGGAATCTGGACCTTGCTCTTTCCAAGCTTCATTCCTGCACATCCTCTACCTCACAATAAATTTCACAAATTTAAAATTTGACAAATCTAGAATCCACTTGTAGAAATCATTCAAAATGATTTAACAATTATGATCTCTGATGAACCAGTTGTAAGAATACCATTTTTCACTTCAAATTCAATTTTCATCTCAAACAAAACTCTCCCAACCCTTTGTTGTCCATCATGTTTAGCACTTGGAATTTTGAAAATCAGCTTTTCATCATCAGTTGTTGAAAATAAGATGAAATAAAATCTTTTTGGATTTTTTGTTTTAAGGAAATGCAGTAAAGAAATATTTACAAACCATATTTTTGTGAGTTTGTGTAAGAGGATCATATCAGTTTATGAGACAAATCACCAACACCGTTAAGCTTTAAACATTTTAAGTTCTAAACGATTCACTTAGATTATCAGTATACTAATCCACTTAAATTTTCACACAAAGTTCAACTGCTTCGAGATACGAGATTAGTGTTTTAAGCACTTAAACTTATTCGCGTGTCCCACCTCAGAATATACTCCCGTATCCATACTTCTATATTCATTCTTACATGTGAATGTACACTAATGATATATGTAAACGGGTAAATGCGAGACCATGAGAGCTCAGGCTATTGCTTCCGCAAAATCAGAGGGATGATGGATCATCTTTAGGTGTGTCCCGTTTGGGGATCTTTTCTTCAACAGCACATGATTAGCATTTTGCAATGTTTCATCATTTTTTATGCTGAGGGAGGGCTTTACGATTAAAGCAATGCAAATCATTATACGAGGACTAGGCTATTGCTTTCGCAAAATCAGAAGTCCAGGTATAATACCCCAGATATCATCGCACAAAGACCTAGTATGTCAAAAATAGAAAGCCCTTCAAACAAGATTTCGGGGGTTACCCATATATCCGAGAGATGTTCCCCACGAGATAAGCAAGTTTGATTATTAGGTTTATATCTCGAACACAATCTACAAAATGTATAAAAACCTACTGGCATATTCGCAGTGAGATCGTTTATCACATTTGACTTTCCAATTCTTTAGCATGCTGTGATAGTACATTGATGTACTATCATTTCCTCTTTTTCACAACAAAACTCATTTTTGTTTTATTATGTTTTTGGCTTTTTCAAATTTTCTAATGTTTTTGGATTTTCTGAAATTTCTTACTCCCCCTAAAATTCAAAACCATTTAAAGAAAATTTTGACAAACCAATGTGAATCGCTTCAATTCTCCATTCATTTGGCATAAACAACCAGAACTCCCCCTGACAACAAACTATTTTCCCATTATGATTTCAAAACACTTAAGTTTGTTTTAATCAAAATGGTTTTTCCGGATAATTAGTTTGTTTGATTCACAAACCACTTGAAGGTTAGGGGATAAACTCATCACATTGTTTTCTCAATCATTTGTATGAATAGTTTAAATCAAGGCCAACTTAATGACCTTGATTAACCACTTGTAAGTGAAAACCTCTTTTCAACCACTTGTAGGTTCACTCATCACCCATACCAATACCAAATTTTAAAATATGACAATTATAAAATTCTAAAAATACAACATGTAGGACGAAATTTCACAGATGTGAATTTCTCAAGAAAAATGTTGATTCCTGCTCCACGATTACCAACTTGGAAGCTCCGGCAAGTCAGGAATTTACATATGAAATACAGACACCCAAGCCTGAGTAGCTTTGGGTGTGACCCTTTCAGTTTCACTTGGGGTTTCATCATTTCTTTTTTTTTTTCATAAAAATCTTTCACCCCTTTGGCCTTACCCTCGACCATTTTCCCAAAAATATTTTTCACTTTCTCATTAAAAGCCTTTTCGACATCAAATTCTTTCTTTTCAGAATAGAATTGATTCGAGATCTCAACTTTACCAACTTTCTGTTTAAAATTTTCAGTCCTCAATGGTGGAAAATTGACATCATCCATCGGAGGAACTGAATTATCACTTTTAACCTCAACTTGTGGCTCCTCTGACTTTGACGAATCAGAATCATTGCCAGATTTCACATCAGATTTCTTAACAACCCATGTTTTATTATTAAGATTTACCCTCCTTTTGTAAAATCTTCTTGAACTCTCACCAACTTCATATGTTGAGTTTTTAAACACTTTGATTTTTTCAGTGGGTGGTTCAGTTTTGTCAACAACTTTTTCTTTTAGTTTAGAAGAGACTCCCTGTTTTGTTTTGGTAGCCATTCGACAGTTCCAGGCTATATGACCAACTTTTTGACATCGGTAACAGGTTCGTGTCTCCTTTCTCTGATGAACTCCATTCTTCTCATGTTTCTGTTTTTCTGCAAAGAACATTTGTTCGATTGCTTCCAGAATGAGCTCTTTGCTTCTTCTTCAGAACTAGACCCTGAAACAAATATTGTTTTTGTTTTAGAAATTTTCTCATTTTTATGATTTTCTGGTGAAGTAAAACCTAATCCTTTCTTTTTGAAATCACTGTTATGGTTTGGTTTCTTTTGAAAACCAGAACCAGAATTGTAACCCTTTTTCTTGTTTAGCCTTTGTTGAACTCTTGAAGTGTACTTTTTAGGTTTTTCAGTAAGATTTACATCTTTTATTTCAGAAATATTAATTTCTGTTAATTTGAAAACCTTTTTGATCTTTTCACTTTGAACATTTCTTATTGGAAATTCCTCATCAGAAAATAATTTGTCTGAATCATTCAAAGTATATGCCACTTTGAATGTTTCGTCATTCAAATTATTTTTCGACAATAGAAATTCTTTATTGTAAACCCTTTTGACTGACGACTTTGAACTGTCAACTGATGAACTCGAACTCTCCGATTCGGACTTTGACTCTGACTCCTCATCTTTATCCAACACCTGATTGACCACTTTCTTTATTAACTCAGACTCATGATCAATGTCAGACGATGTAAACGTGACGTCAATGTTTTCTGGTAACTCATCAGTTGTTTCAGACTTTAATTTTATATTGACTGCCTTTTTGACTTGCTCCTCATTTGGTTTTCTGGGAGAATAACCTTCCCAGATTGGAGGCGGACACTTGTTATAACTGACACTTTGTTTCTTACCAGTATCCTTCTCTTTTGGCTTCTCATCTTGAAATGCTTCAAAACCTGCAACAGTTGGATAAATTCTATCAATCAAATAATCAGAAGTTGAATAACTTTGCAACAATCGTCTGATTCTTTCATTTTCTATCTTTTCTGTCTCCAACTCCTGCTTCAATTTTGCACATTCTTCAATATAGTGATTGATAGCCTTCTGCTTGGACATCATTACTGCATTCATCATGGTTAAGGCATCTTCTCTTTCTGAGTTTGTCTTTTGCAAACTATTCACCGTTCTGTTCAACACATCATACGACTATTTCCCGTAATTAACATCGAACAACAATTTTTCTTTCATCTTCTCCAACTCACTATACTTCTCATCTTTTTCTTCACAATGTTTGCATGGTTCCAAACATTTTAGACAAGGTTTCATGATCTCAACAACTTTTTCAACTTCGACTATCTTTTCAACTTCAACTACCTTCTCAACTTTAACCACCTTCTCAGCAATTTTAACTTCTTCACAATGTTCAAACATCTCTTCCTGTGCAACATTCTTGCATTTTACCTTTTTCTGTTCTTTCGCTGCTCGCTTCTCCTTTAGCTTCTCCAGTCTATCTGCAAAATAAAATTTGAAACTTTTAGGAGATAATTGAGTTTTTCCAATATTTATTTGTATTTCTTCCTCATCATCGTTGTTATCAGTTGATGATTGATCAAACACTTGTGTCTGTTCTGAACTATCATCTGAAGAAACAGACTCTCCATCTTGATTCTTCTCATCATTAGCAAACACTTTCATCCATTCCTTCATCAAATCTGGCTCTTGAACTATTTGTGCAATGAATGCTCCTAACTTTGAATCAGGTGGAATGTATTTGTCCCAGCTAAAACCTTCTGCCACTTTTTCATCATCTTGATCTATTATACCATAATAAGCTCTGTTTGTTGACTCTTCGATCGCCTTCTTAGCATGTGCAGTTTGTGGTTCTTTTTGTTGATACGGTTGTTGAGCAACTTGTTGATATATAGCTTTATGATAATAATCATTATTCCCGAATGGATTCTGAGCTCCTCTTGCTTCACGGTTGGTACATTCCCTCTTGAAATGTCCTTTTTCCCTGCATCGAAAACAAGTAACTTTAGATTTATCAAAACCTAAAGTAGAAACATTTGCATCACGGAAGTCATCTCTTCCTGTAATCAACTTAAATTTCTCAGCTCTCCTCAACACACTTGCTAAACACCACTTAATATCCATAAGCTCCATTTCCTCAGCATCGATTTGATCGTAATCCTCTTTGGTCAACATAGGATTTCCGATCCTTCCTGCAACCAATCCCTCATATGATTCTAACACTGTAGCTAGTAATGCCATATGACCTTTAGCAACTCCTTTAGAAAAATTTTGACCATTTTGACGATGCAACGCGATGTTGCAGTGTAACAAATGACCATTACTGTTGTTTGAGCTTTGGAACTGATGACTTGGAGTTGAAACATTCGGATTAACACTTGAGTATGAAGAAAAACCACTGTTGCTCATTGGACTTTGATTAACTGATCTAGATGTATTTTCTGCGCTGAAAGTAGTTTGGATCTTCGGACTTGCTTCAACATCCTGAACACTCCCTTTGTAATACATCTTGATGTCTTGTTGACCGCTTGAATTGTTCATTCTATCAATCTTCTGTTGTTCAAGATCTTGTCCTTCAAGCTTTTCAATGAACTGAGAAATTGTCAATTTATCATATTCTCCAGTGTTCTTTAAGATCATCAAATATGTACCCCATTCTTTCTGAGGTAATGCATCAGCCAGTTTTTCAACCCATTCTTCTCGATCTTTATGTATTTCTAACAATGACTTTGAACGCATTAAATGACAATATCTCTCAATCAGTTTCTTTGTAGTTTCACCCGGTAAAATCTTAAACAAATCAAATTCTTTCTTTAACAATGATTTCTTACTCCTGATCATCTTCTCACTTCCCTCAAATTTAATTCGAAGTGCTTCCCAAATCGAACGTGAAGTATTATCGTGTTGAAGCAATATGAAGACGTCTTCTTTCACAGCTTGCTGGAGTAAACTAATCATCATTTTTTCTGCTTTATACATGTCTCGTTCTTTATCCGACAATTCAGAAATCGTTTTGTTAACTCCCAAATCTACGAGGTTTAACATACTTTTTCTCAATTTACTCCCAAGACCTCAGATGATTTGCTTGAACCCAATTTTCAAATCGATCTTTCCAACCATAATATTCTTCAATGCCCATTAGCTTCGGGGGTTTTTGCAAAGTTCCTGTTTCATTTTCCATGTTCACGCTCTGAGCAATGGTAACTGGAGTACTCGGGGCAGTAGCAAACGCGTTATAAAACTCTTTTTCCATGATTCGATAAAGATTTTTACAAAATCAGTCTTTCAAACGAAATGGTACTATTCAAGCGAAAAGGATTTTGGTGCGGAATGGACCTTTCAAGCGGAATGACCTGCTGGACGATTTTGTACGAAACAACTCACATGAAATGAAAACTTTCAAACGAAATGGATGATTTCGTGCGAAATGGACCAAACTCAAGCGAAATGAATGATTTCATGCGAAATGGATCTAATCTCAAGCGAAATGATGATTTCGTGCGAAATGGAATGTTCAATTCGTACGAAATGCTGCTGATGTCATGAAATCGGCCATGAATTTGTCAAATTGATCAGGTTTTAGATTGATTTTAGGTCTAATTCTTTCAAGGCTTTGTTAAAAAAGTGTTTCGCATATAATGTGTGAAAATCAATCCATTTAAACCGTAAAATCTTGTTAATTTTGGAAAAGAAGGTGTAGAAATCAGAATTTTGATGAAATCAAGCTGAAATCGGTAAGAACTCTTCCTCCTGAGCTCTGATACCACTTGTAGGACCGTTCGCACGACCAAAACGAGTCGTTCAGAAGAGTTCTAATCAATACGAGAGGCGGAAACTAACGTATTGACTTTGAAACAGCTTGATATACACTCTAATTTTCTTGTTTATTGATAAAAATAGCGTTTTACAGCCTGTAGACACTTCGGCAACACCTCAGTACCGGAATCACAAAGTTACAAATGAAATGATCAAGGTAGGTATTTATAGAGCAACCATTTCGCACGAAATGGTCATTCCGTGCGGAATGAACTCACACGAAATGGCTTGTGCGTTTCGTACGAAATGGATATCCATTTCGTACGAAATGGCCCCATATCATATGTTTCTCATTTTCTCGATTAACGAGCCCTGATCTTTCTAATCTATTACAAGACTTGATACAAGACGAAGTCGACAGACATATGCACCAACACCTTCGGTGTGCTACCCAAGGAGCTTACGGGCTCACCACCACAAGTATTAGGCAGAATCTCAGTTTGATCTCACGCCAGAGGCAGCCCTGATTACTTGTACTCCATATCGTCTTGCACCAGAAGGGTTGCAAGAACTATCTAATCAACTACAGGAACTATTGGATTGGAATGTTGTTGGACATAGTTTTTTCGTTTTGGGGAGCCAAGTTATATTCGGGAAGATAAAGCCTTTTCGTATGTGTACCGATTATCCAGAACTCGGCAAAGTGACAGTCAAAAACCGTTTACCTCGACCATGTATTGACGACCTGTTGACCAGTTGCGAGGGTCAAGCTCCCGTTCGAGGATTGGCTAATAAACGAGCTATCATCAGGTGGAAGTCCCAGGGGAGGATGTTCCTAAAACGACATATTGAACGCAATGCGGCCATTTCCAGGAGACACGGGAAGAATTATTCCATGACCTATTGGGATAAACAACACACCAGGAGAAAACGACATGAACCGACCATGCTTATTGTTGGTGTGTTGAATCATTTCCAGGAGAAAGGAACATCATGGATGGCATTTGTATCCTATTTAAGAGCTCCTGAGGGAGAAGCCCCTAAGCGCGAAGTCTTGTTAAAGGTAATTTCTGGATTCGGGAGGTACATTTTTGGGGCATATAAACAACGGAGTGGAAATACGCATGGATCTCGCTAAGATCCATTTTATTAGGAACTGATCAACACCAAAGATCTCTTCGAGGATACAGCAATCTCTTTAGCACAGCAGGGTGCTGTGTTCGTGGAAGGCAAGACAGGAGGACGTCTTTTCAGCTTTCGAATCCCAACTCAACAATGCACTGAACATCGTCTTCACCCGAGGGTACGGGTGATCTAGCGGCACACCATAATGGTTCGGATCAGAGTCCCAGTTACACGCTGATGTGGCACGAGAAGGTAACAATTTACGTAGTGGATTTACAAGAAGAATTGCACAACACTCAACTGGCGGTGAAAACTGTGGCCTTGGGATTTTTGATGGAGGCATTACTTGGACGGTACCAGATGCGTTATTTAGACCGATCACAAGAGCCTCCCGTGTACCTTGGCTTCGACAGAGCTAAATCAGTTAGTGGCATCACTGGAGGGAAACTTTAGGATAGTTACAACTATGAAACTTGAACGTGCGCGAGCTTTGTAGCTCACTATCGACTCTAACTTATCGGATCAGACTCGCTCTGTTCAAACTGGAGAATTGAAGGAAGAGGATTTACAAGTTGAACCCATGCGAGGCATGGAGAAGCAACCGGCTTCTGTAGGGAACTGTAGGGAACTCGTGTTGAGCAAAGCACATCGGCTTCGATATTTTAATCGTCTGGGTTTTGATGAGAGGCATTAGGATTTATAAACCGTGTATTGGTAATCGGGCATGAAGGCCCACCTAGCTAGGTATGGGAATGATATTTGACTTGTGGGTAAGTCAAGGTGAAGTGTTAGCAACCAGAAACACCTATATGGAAAGCGAACACAGACTGCCATGGATTTGGTCGCTAGTCTACTTACAACTTGAAACGGAAACAATATCACCTGGATAATCATTGATTGTCTCACGTAACCAGCACAATTTCTAGCCATCAAGGAAACGGATAAGTTTTCTACACCTGCAGTCATCTACCTGAAAGAAGCGGTTGCTAGGCACGGGGTGCCAACCTCCATTATCTCTAATTGCGACCCACGAATTGCATCCGATTTGTGGCAAGCAATGCACAAATCCTTTAGCTCACGTCTAGACATGAGCACGGCATATCATCCACAGAAAGATGGGCAGACTGAACGCACCATCCAAACTCTTGAAGACATGCTTCGGGCATGTGTAATCGACTTTGGTAACGGCTGGGAGCGGCATCTACCTTTAGTGGAGTTTTCATATAACAACAGTTACCACACCAGCATCTAGGCTACTCCATTCAAGGCATTGTACGGACGGAAGTGCCGACCATCTCTTTGTTGGGCAGAAGTTGGAAACAGCCAAATCACTGGCCCAAAACTCGTCGTAGTCACAACAGAGAAGATTGCTCAGACACGACAACGAATGGCGGCAGCCCGTGACCGTCAGAAAAGCTACGCTGATAAGCGCAGGAAGCCACTCGAGTTCCAGGTTGGGGATCGAGTACTACTTAAAGTCTCACCTTGGAAAGGTGTAGTTCATTTTGGTAAACGAGGCAAACTCAACCCGCGATGTAATTTCATGATATTGTCAAATCAAAGTGGGAATTATGAAAACCCTAACTTGTCACACCCCCAAAATCCACCCGCGGAGTACCACCGCTTGGGAGCGTGACATGACCAGGATCAAGCCATCAATCATATCAAACATAGCATTTAATAATAAAAGTAATCAATGTAAATCATCATGACATGATTGATGTTCCAAAACCAAACATCGTCTAAATAGCGGAAGCATAGTATGTAATCTCAAAATAATTATACGAGTTATGAGTTCAATTAAAGTTCATGATCCGTATCCCACAACGACCTGCTCCTCCTTGTGCAAGCTCCATAATGTACCTAAGGCCCTGCAAGGCATGCAGCAAATAATCAACAAACTAGTTGAGCGAGTTCACAGAAAATAAGTTCATAACATAGTGCATAAGTATAGCTAGTGGGGGCTTCCCATACTAGTGTGTACTAAAGGTGGGGGCTTCCCAAACCTTGTGTTCATAAAACTGGTGGGGGCTTCCCATGTTTATCCTGGCTAATGAGGGCTTCTCATTAACGGTACTTACTAGACTAACTTCCGACCATGTGTTCTTCTTTACCGAGAACAGGAAAACGTACAGGGTCACGTAGGCTTTACGTGACGTGCCCTTCCCCGAGGACAGTGGTACGCGTGGGGGCTACGTAGGCTTTACGCAGCGTGGCCTTCCGACCTGGAAGCCAGTGGATGGTATTGGGTTACGTAGGCTTTACGTAACGTGTCCTCCCGACCCGGGAGACAAATGGCAATTATACTGAGTTACGTAGGCTTTACGTAACGTGTCCTGACTAACCTGAGGACGATGGTCTATAGTCTAGAGAATGCGTAAGTACGAGTAACTCTTTTAACAATAACATATCCAACCCAATTCCCAACCCGGGAATCCCATGCCTTGACTGTGTGAACTCACCTTGGTTTGCTCGGCAGATACACAAAGGAAAGAGGGTTCTTGAACTAACAGTGGTCAACCACGTCCTAATAGGGTTACCACACAAGTCAGGTTCGGTTCAAGTAATTCACGTATATATATATCGTAGCAACACGTAATGCACGTAAACAGTCAACATGTCGTAAACATCACTCGTGATTTGAATGTCTAAACCCAAACTATACCCGGCCCAGAATTATACAAGTCCAATCATGAAGGTCTCGGCCCAATAATATACGCAGTCCAATAACAATCAGTCATAAGTCCAATTAGCAGTCAATCGAATTGGGCCCGTGACAAGGTAGACCCAAAACAGTGTACGAGTAGCTAGTCTCGAGTCGCAACCGGCGATCTCGAGTCGCAACCGGTGGTCTCGGTTCATCATGGCCCGGTTACGAGTCACAGCCGGAGATTACGAGTCGCAACAGGAGGTTGCGAGTCGCAACTGGTGATCTCGACTCATCATGGTCTGGTTACGAGTCGCAACGGGACTCGCAACCGTGGTCTCGGCTTGTGCTGTTTGTGGTCTCGAGTGGGGTTCCGACTCGCAATCTGAGTCGCAACCGTGTGTAACAGTTTTCCTGATTTCATGCAGTTCAGCTATACGCAATTATGCAAATCAATTATCAGTTTCCATAATAACTAATATTCCGTGATATCAGCAAACACTTTAGGCACTTTCATATTTCGGATCAAACACAGAAGTTTAACAGGTTCATCTTGACAATAACCCATGTTCATAGCAAAATTCATGTTATTAAGAACAGTAATAATTCATTCAAGCAACATGTAATCGGATTACCATACCAGCCTTATACCGAATCCTTAACTATCATGCAACCTAGCCGATTAACAACATATTCTCGGACCAATTAGTGTACATGCAGCCGGTGATTCCCATTCCTAACATTAACATCGTACAATTTTCCACTCTATAATGAAATATATATATTATGTATGCAAACCGGTTACCACAAACATTAAACCTCAACATTCAATAAACAACAATCAATCATAATCAACATACTAACCGAGATGAAAACAAGAACGGAGCCGAGAGCTTCAAAGGGTGTGTGTGTGATTGCCGGTTCCGAGTCGCAAGAGGGGGAGAGTTTGTGTGTGTGCTCTAGGTTGCCAAATTGTGTAAACAAAAACCCTAAGGATGTGTGCATGTATATACGTATAAGAGAAGTGGGCCGAAGCCTCACTTGGGCCGGTTTGTGATCTCGGGTCCATTACATGGACCGAGTGGGTTTGCAAACAATAGTAAAGCCCAATTGATTTATGGATCGGGTGTAGTGTTGTGTGGTCCAATAACGCAACATTTAAACATTTAACCGTAACATTCATCCAATTAAACATATACTTTAGTTCACATATGCACATAGCGTTACACAAAGCAAGTCTAAAGTTCGAGTTGTCACATTATCCCCAACTAATTGGAAATTTCGTCCCGAAATTTGGTATGCACTCACTGAGGAAGCTAGGTAAACTGTATTGTTCACTGATTTTCCTGGGGTGTCACATCCTCCCCCCGTTGATCTGGAATTTCGTCCCGAAATTCCGAAGTAGTAGCTTCAGCCTCAGTAGTGGTAGCATTGGTTTCGAATAACTGGGGGTACTTTTCTGTCATCCTGTCTTCGCGTTCCCAGGTGTACTCTGGACCACGTTTGGAGTTCCAACGAACTCGGACAAGAGAGATTCTCTTGTGTTTGAGGACCTTCACATCCCGGTCCGTGATTTCAACTGGTTCCTCGACGAACTGCAACCGCTCGTCGATAGTGAGTTCCTTAAAAGGAATGATGAGGTTTTCATCTGATAGGCACTTCTTTAAGTTCGATACATGAAAGACATTGTGAACTGCCCCGAGTTCAGCTGGTAAATTCAACTTGTAGGCTACCTTGCCAATCTTTTCTATAATTTCAAATGGTCCGACGTACCGCGGATTTAGTTTGCCCCGTTTGCCAAAACGAACCACACCCTTCCAGGGTGAAACTTTCAATAAAACCCGGTCCCCGACCTCAAATTCCAATGGCTTTCTACGCTTGTCCGCGTAGGCTTTCTGACGGTCGCGTGCTGCCGCCATGCGTTGTCGTATCTGTGCAATCTTTTCTGTGGCGTCCACTACAATCTCTGGACCCGTGATCTGACTATCCCCCACCTCTGCCCAGCAGAGGGGTGACCGGCATTTACGTCCGTACAATGCTTCGAATGGAGCGGCTTGAATGCTGGTATGGTAACTGTTATTATACGAGAACTCCACCAAAGGGAGATGCTTTTCCCAGCCGTTGCCGAAATCTATAACGCATGCCCGAAGCATGTCTTCAAGTGTTTGAATCGTACGCTCAGACTGCCCATCCGTCTGAGGATGATATGCTGTGCTCATGTCTAACCGTGAGCCGAAGGATTTATGCATCGCTTGCCAAAGCTCTGACGTGAATCGTGCATCGCGATCCGAAATGATAGATGTGGGCACCCCGTGCCTCGAAACAACTTCTTTAAGATAAACGTCTGCGAGAGTGGAGAACTTGTCCGTTTCCTTAATCGGCAGGAAGTGTGCAGACTTGGTGAGTCGATCAACTATGACCCATATTGTATCGTTCCCACGCTGGGATCTAGGTAGGCCTGTAACGAAATCCATGGAAATTTCTTCCCATTTCCACTGAGGTATCTTAGGCTGTTGAAGTAGGCCAGCTGGTTTCTGATATTCGACCTTGACTCTCGCACAGGTCAAGCACTTTCCAACGTACGTAGCGATGTGGGCCTTCATACTAGGCCACCAATAAGTAGTGCTGATATCGTGGTACATTTTATCCGACCCTGGATGTACCGAGTAGCGAGACTTGTGAGCTTCGTCCATTACAAGTTCGCGTAGACCGCCATAGAGAGGGACCCAAATCCGGCCCGTTACATAATAGGCGCCGTCTGCCTTCTGTTCCATCTGTTGTCGTGAGCCGCGTAAGGCTTCAGCCTTGACGTTTTCGGGCTTCAGTGCTTCTACCTGAGCATTTCGTATCTGTGCTGGAAGGCTAGACTGTATCGTAAGCTGTAGCGCTCGCACGCGCCGTGGTAGAGTGTCTTTCCGACTGAGGGCATCAGCCACAACATTGGCTTTGCCTGGATGGTACTTGATAGCGCATTCATAATCGTTAAGTAACTCGACCCATCGTCGTTGACGCATATTCAAATCCTTCTGCTTAAGAATATGCTCGAGACTCCTGTGATCGGTGTAAATCGTGCACCTGGTACCGTACAGGTAGTGTCGCCATATCTTAAGCGCGAAAACAACAGCTCCCAGCTCTAAATCGTGCGTCGTGTAGTTCCGTTCATGAACCTTGAGTTGACGAGAGGCGTAAGCGATAACCTTGTCACGCTGCATTAACACACATCCAAGTCCCCGAATGGATGCATCACAATAAACCACGAAGTCATCTGTGCGCTCTGGCAATGAGAGGATAGGTGCACTGCAAAGTCTATCCTTTAGGTGCTGAAAAGCAGTCTCCTGGGGCTCTCCCCAGCGATAGGTAACACCCTTCTGTGTCAGTAGCGTAAGCGGCTGAGCAATCTTCGAAAAGTCTCTAATAAACCGTCTGTAATAACCTGCCAGACCCAAGAATTGGCGTATTTCCGTCGGTGTACGCGGTGCAGGCCAGTTTCTGATCGAATCTACCTTGGATGGATCGACATGGATCCCATCCTTGTTCACTACGTGGCCTAAGAAGTGGACTTCACGAAGCCAGAAGTCGCATTTAGAAAGCTTGGCGTATAGCTGTTCCTTCCGAAGGAGTTCCAAAATAAGACGAAGATGCTGCTCGTGTTCCTCCTGACTCTTGGAGTAAATCAGAATGTCGTCGATGAAAACAATGACGAACTTGTCGAGATAGGGTTTGCACACCCTGTTCATAAGATCCATAAATACAGCAGGCGCGTTCGTTAACCCAAACGGCATGACGAGAAACTCGTAGTGACCATAACGAGTTCTGAAGGCTGTCTTGGAGACGTCCTCATCCCGGACTCTCAACTGATGATACCCAGACCTTAAGTCTATCTTCGAATAGTAGCACGACCCTTGCAACTGGTCGAATAAGTCGTCTATGCGTGGAAGAGGATAACGGTTCTTCACCGTCACCTTGTTGAGTTCACGGTAGTCGATGCACATCCTGAACGTACCGTCTTTCTTTTTCACAAAAAGTACTGGGGCTCCCCAAGGCGAAGAGCTTGGTCGTATGAAACCCTTTTCCAAGAGTTCTTGCAGTTGTTTTGACAGTTCCTCCAATTCTGATGGAGCTAAACGATATGGTGCGCGAGCTATGGGTGCTGCTCCTGGAGCGAGCTCGATCTGAAATTCGACCTGACGATGAGGCGGTAAGCCAGGTAAGTCTTCAGGAAACACCTGAGGGTAATCACGTACAATTGGAATATCCTCCAGTTTCTTTTCTTTTGCTGAGGCGTCTGTAACGAGTGCCAGAATGGCAGTGTGCCCCTTTCGTAAACATTTCTGAGCCTTCAAGAAAGAGATGATGCCAACCACAGCACCACTCTTGTCGCCTTGAACTTCGAGAGGTTCCTGACCAGAACGAGGAATGCGAATAATCTTCTCGCTGCATAAGATCTCTGCCTGATGTTGGGACAACCAATCCATCCCAATCACGACGTCGAAGCTACCCAAAACTATGGGAATGAGATCGATAGAGAAAGCTTGACCAGCTAGGATAAGATTACAACCCTGGACTACGTGCGTGGCTTCTAAACTTTTACCGTTAGCTAACTCTACTACATGTTTGGTGGGTAAAAGTGTTGGTGCACGTTTTAGCAGTTGACACATTTTCACAGACATATAGCTTGTATCCGCACCCGAATCAAACAAAACAGTAACGTAAATATTGTCGAGGAGAAACTTACCCATAACAACGTTGGGATCGTTCACTGCGTCTCCTCTTCCTAAAACGAAAGCTCGACCTCTTGCCTCGTTGCCATTATTGTTGTTGTTCCCGCCGTTGTTGTTGCCGTTGCCCTGGTTGTTGTTGTTGTTGCGGTTCTGGTTCAACTGAGGGCAATCACGTTTGAAGTGACCTTCAGCCCCACACTGGAAACATCCCCGGTTTCCACGCTGTGGCTGCTGCTGCTGCTGCTGCTGGTTCTGTGGAGCGGGTTGCTGCTGTTGCTGATTCTGATTCGCAGGACGAGGGCTCCTACAGTCTTTGGCCTCGTGGCCCATCTTAAGACACCTTTGACAGCGACCCTTGTTACACGGGCCGTGGTGATGCCTGTTGCAGTTGTGGCACCTAGGTTGACTACCCTGATATCTCCTCTGTCTGTGACTACCAGAGGATTGCTGACTAGGACTCTGGTAGTGGTCAATCTTCTGCTGCTGAGCTTGTGGCTGAACAGTCGCTGAACCCCTGCTGGAATCTCCATCCCATTTTCTTTTGCTTTCGCTAGTAGTAGCAGGAGTAGCTGAAGGAGTGACTGTAGCAGTAGCGTTGACACGCTTGGGCAGTTTATTCTGGTCCACTGCCTGATCGGTGATACGGTGAGCGAGGCGTTGGATTTCCTGGATGTTTTCGAGGTTAGCCGACGTCACGTGGCTCTGAATTTCTGGCGCCAATCCCTTGAGATACAACTCAATGCGCTTGTATGGAGGGTCCACCATAGTAGGACACAGAACGGCCAGCTCGTTCGACCGTTTAGTATACGCTTCGATTTCTGATCCAACCATTTTCAGGTTATACAGCTCGTCTTCCAGCTTGTGAATATCTTCACGCGTACAATACTCACGCTTGATGAGTTCCTTAAAATCGTTCCATGGGGTGGCGTTAGCAGCTGCCAACCCTAAGATCTGAACTTGGGCGTTCCACCAAGTCAGTGCTATCCCTTCCAAAGTGCCGGTGGCAAACTTGACCTTGCGAGCCTCAGGGCACTCGCACATTTCGAATACTGATTCTAGCTTTTCAAACCAATGGAGGAGTCCCACTGCCCCCTCTGTGCCGCTGAAAGAATTTGGACGACAGTCCATGAAGTTCTTGAAAGTGCAGACTGGCTGCTGCGCGTGTTGACCTATTGTGTACGAATAGGACGAAGTTAAATACGAGAGTTAATGTAGGTTCTAAAGATCCTAGTGTGTGCCTATACTGCAGGATATACTACCTGCTTGAGCTGCTGCCACTGCCGCAGCAACTTGAGCTTGAACGAGAGCCTCTAGCTGGGCTTGTGTCATGTTGATTCGTCCAGACATGATCTTCATAGTAAAAGTAACGTAAATGAGAGTGGTTCGCGAGTAGGGCGATGACAGAAAAGTGTAAGCACGTAGGGATTTTCATGCTATAGTATCATGCGTATCTAAACGTAATGCGAGCAAAGTTCTAAGCAGTTCTAGCAAACAGGCAATAAACATACCCTTATTACCTAGGATGTCGAGTCTTGCACGTGGAGCGAAGCGTCGTTGTGGATCGTTGAGAGCACTGTTCTGGTTATAGTCCGGTTTTAATAAAACGTTTCCCCATATTAAAACCAAGTTCTCTATAACCAATGGCTCTGATACCAATCTGTCACACCCCCAAAATCCACCCGCGGAGTACCACCGCTTGGGAGCGTGACATGACCAGGATCAAGCCATCAATCATATCAAACATAGCATTTAATAATAAAAGTAATCAATGTAAATCATCATGACATGATTGATGTTCCAAAACCAAACATCGTCTAAATAGCGGAAGCATAGTATGTAATCTCAAAATAATTATACGAGTTATGAGTTCAATTAAAGTTCATGATCCGTATCCCACAACGACCTGCTCCTCCTTGTGCAAGCTCCATAATGTACCTAAGGCCCTGCAAGGCATGCAGCAAATAATCAACAAACTAGTTGAGCGAGTTCACAGAAAATAAGTTCATAACATAGTGCATAAGTATAGCTAGTGGGGGCTTCCCATACTAGTGTGTACTAAAGGTGGGGGCTTCCCAAACCTTGTGTTCATAAAACTGGTGGGGGCTTCCCATGTTTATCCTGGCTAATGAGGGCTTCTCATTAACGGTACTTACTAGACTAACTTCCGACCATGTGTTCTTCTTTACCGAGAACAAGAAAACGTACAGGGTCACGTAGGCTTTACGTGACGTGCCCTTCCCCGAGGACAGTGGTACGCGTGGGGGCTACGTAGGCTTTACGCAGCGTGGCCTTCCGACCTGGAAGCCAGTGGATGGTATTGGGTTACGTAGGCTTTACGTAACGTGTCCTCCCGACCCGGGAGACAAATGGCAATTATACTGAGTTACGTAGGCTTTACGTAACGTGTCCTGACTAACCTGAGGACGATGGTCTATAGTCTAGAGAATGCGTAAGTACGAGTAACTCTTTTAACAATAACATATCCAACCCAATTCCCAACCCGGGAATCCCATGCCTTGACTGTGTGAACTCACCTTGGTTTGCTCGGCAGATACACAAAGGAAAGAGGGTTCTTGAACTAACAGTGGTCAACCACGTCCTAATAGGGTTACCACACAAGTCAGGTTCGGTTCAAGTAATTCACGTATATATATATCGTAGCAACACGTAATGCACGTAAACAGTCAACATGTCGTAAACATCACTCGTGATTTGAATGTCTAAACCCAAACTATACCCGGCCCAGAATTATACAAGTCCAATCATGAAGGTCTCGGCCCAATAATATACGCAGTCCAATAACAATCAGTCATAAGTCCAATTAGCAGTCAATCGAATTGGGCCCGTGACAAGGTAGACCCAAAACAGTGTACGAGTAGCTAGTCTCGAGTCGCAACCGGCGATCTCGAGTCGCAACCGGTGGTCTCGGTTCATCATGGCCCGGTTACGAGTCACAGCCGGAGATTACGAGTCGCAACAGGAGGTTGCGAGTCGCAACTAGTGATCTCGACTCATCATGGTCTGGTTACGAGTCGCAACGGGACTCGCAACCGTGGTCTCGGCTTGTGCTGTTTGTGGTCTCGAGTGGGGTTCCGACTCGCAATCTGAGTCGCAACCGTGTGTAACAGTTTTCCTGATTTCATGCAGTTCAGCTATACGCAATTATGCAAATCAATTATCAGTTTCCATAATAACTAATATTCCGTGATATCAGCAAACACTTTAGGCACTTTCATATTTCGGATCAAACACAGAAGTTTAACAGGTTCATCTTGACAATAACCCATGTTCATAGCAAAATTCATGTTATTAAGAACAGTAATAATTCATTCAAGCAACATGCAATCGGATTACCATACCAGCCTTATACCGAATCCTTAACTATCATGCAACCTAGCCGATTAACAACATATTCTCGGACCAATTAGTGTACATGCAGCCGGTGATTCCCATTCCTAACATTAACATCGTACAATTTTCCACTCTATAATGAAATATATATATTATGTATGCAAACCGGTTACCACAAACATTAAACCTCAACATTCAATAAACAACAATCAATCATAATCAACATACTAACCGAGATGAAAACAAGAACGGAGCCGAGAGCTTCAAAGGGTGTGTGTGTGATTGCCGGTTCCGAGTCGCAAGAGGGAGAGAGTTTGTGTGTGTGCTCTAGGTTGCCAAATTGTGTAAACAAAAACCCTAAGGATGTGTGCATGTATATACGTATAAGAGAAGTGGGCCGAAGCCTCACTTGGGCCGGTTTGTGATCTCGGGTCCATTACATGGACCGAGTGGGTTTGCAAACAATAGTAAAGCCCAATTGATTTATGGATCGGGTGTAGTGTTGTGTGGTCCAATAACGCAACATTTAAACATTTAACCGTAACATTCATCCAATTAAACATATACTTTAGTTCACATATGCACATAGCGTTACACAAAGCAAGTCTAAAGTTCGAGTTGTCACATAACTCTCTCTCCTTCTGGCGATTTTGGTTCCATCATGAAATCCTTGTTTTTCTTTGTGATCTGATGCATAACAGTCTGTGATTAGAGGTTTGATTCTTCAAAACTCTATAACGAACTCGTTAGCATTTGGGATCGATCTAAAACTAGGGTTTGTTTCTGTTTTCTTTTCAATCGCCGCCTTAGTTCTTCAATTCGAAACCCTGATTTATTATACTGGTTGTTATTGATTGCGGTTAACTGAGATTAATTTAGCTAGATTGATACTCTGGTATAATCAATTAAGGGTTGAAGATTGACACTAGGGTTTAAAGGATTAGGGTTTTAGTTTTCTTATTTGTTGGTGTTTGTGGTGCTAAGGTTTTCTCGTGCATGCTTGGTTGATTCTGTGTTTAATGGAGAGAGGAGGTGAAGCTGGTTTGTCTGATCGTACAAAGCCTAATGGGAGAGTCTTGCATGATCGTGGGAAGCCTCCTAATGTTAGTGAGGGAATCGCTAGTAAAGTGGTGAACATTGACAGTAACACTATACTCCCTCGTAGGGGTACTGTTTTGAATCCTCAACCTAAACCAAAGAAAATTAATATTATTGACGAGTTGATTAAGGTTACACAGCCGGTGGTGAACGATATATTAAATCCTAATCTAGTTCAGGATGAGCTAATTAGGGCTGATGTCAGCAAGTCTGTAGAAGATAACCAGATTAAGCCGCTATCCTATGCAGATTCGTTGAAGAATCAGAATCCCCAAAAGGTTAAGTTCAGGTCTCTAGCTAGTTCTATGCATCATGATGATTGTGACGTTGTTCTGCCGGTAGAATCGGTTAAGGTAGTTCAGGATAAGTTAGCGAATACTCTGTATGACTCTTCTTTGGTGATCGCATTGCGTATCCTGTGGTCGAATTTTTTGCAAAAAATAACTGGAAAAAGCATGGATTGCAAAAGTCAATGATGAATGCAAACGGTTTCTTCTTCTTTAAGTTCGCTGATCAAAAGGGTATGATAGATGTTCTGGCTTCGGGTCCATGGATCATACGGTCACAACCATTCTTTCTTCAGGAATGGATGCCAACTACAAAGCTTGAGAAGAAGGAAGTTAACAAAATTTAGGTGTGGGTAAAAGTCCATGAAGTTCCGATAGCTGCTTATACGGAGGATGGACTTAGTATGATCGCGATGGCCATTGGTGAACCAAAGCTCCTTGACTCATATACAACGTCGATGTGTGTGGACAACTGGGGCAGCAGTAGTTTTGCTCGAGCTCTTGTTGAAGTTTCGGCTGATAAAGATCTTAAAGAGAAAAATACTATGGCTATACCTAAGATGAATGGTGAGGAGTTTATAAAAGAGACAATGCATGTTGAATATGAATGGAATCCTCTCAGGTGCTCGACTTGTTGTGTATTCGGTCATTCTAATGACTCATGCCCAAAGAATCCAAGGAAACAAGTTCCCTCAGTTAATCAGAAGATTCGTAGGCAACCTGGTAACCAAGGTAATTCACAAACTAAGATGGCTCCTCGAGTTGATGATGATGGATATACGGAAGTGCAAAACAAAAAGATGGCAAGGAAATCGGGTATTCAGATTACTAAACCAAAGCCTAAATTTGAATATAGGCCGATTAGCAACAAGCAGAATCATGGTTTGAACATTAAGTCGGCTAACCCAACGGTTGGGAGTATCAAGAAACCTGATAATTCGAATTCCCTGGTGTCTAGTAATCCCTTTGATGTATTAAGAGATGAAGTTGGGGAATCTAGCAAACCGGTTCGGATAATGGATGATGGAACAAAATTTTCGGATGACGAAGAGGTGATGGAGGTTTACAATGAGATGAATGATTTTCTTAAAGTCGATCCAAGCTATGATGTTCATAAAAAAGGGGCAAGCACTCCTTCTTCAGGGGTGTCTCAATGATTAGTTTGGCTGTTTGGAATATTCGGGGGTTGAACCGCCCTCTAAAACAAAATGAGGTTCGTCAGGTTGTGAAAGATAATAAGCTAAGTCTATGTGTGATCTTAGAATCTCATGTAGGTGTGGATAATCTTCGTAAGGTTTATAAGGCTGTGTTTCGGAGATGGGATTGGACCTCTAATGGGGGATATTGTAACAAAGGAGCTCGTATTATCTTGGGTTGGGACCCGATGGAGGTAGATGTTATGGTTCTGGCGCAGGCAGCTCAAGTCTTACATGTTCAGGTTTTTTGTAAGGCTAATAAGAGTATGTTTTTTTGTTCTTTGGTATATGCTGCGAATTATTATGTTTCTCGTAGGGATCTCTGGCAGAATTTATGATTGCATAAAGGCCTGGTTCATGATAAACCTTGGGTGATTATGGGAGACTTCAACTCTGCTCTTAATATTGAAGATAAATCGATTGGTTCTTCGTCCATTTCTCCTGGTATGCGTGACTTTAAAGACTGTGTTGAGGATATTGAAGTCTTTGATATAAATCATACAGGGTTACACTTCACATGGAGTCAAAAGCCCAAAAAAGGTATAGGATTGCTGAAAAAGATTGACAGAGTCTTGGGCAATGCTCCGTTTGTTAGTTCTTTTCCGGATTCAGTTGCTGTCTTTAGGCCCTATGGTGTTTCGGATCATTGTCCGTGTGTCCTAAAGTTGTTCTCGGCTGGTAAATCGAAACCGAAACCCTTCAAGTTTGCTAACTTCTTGGTTCATAAGCCGGGTTTCTTGGATATTGTTAACTATAAATGGGATGTGCAAATTAATGGAGTTCATCAGTTTCGTGTCATTAAGAAACTAACTCTCATGAAACCCTCTCTTCGGGCTCTCCTGTTTCAGCAAGGGAACCTTCATGAGAAGGTTGCCAACCTTCGTGGAAATCTTGAGGCCATTCAGCGTGACATTGATAGGGAGCCATTAAACGACTTATTACGTTGTCAAGAAGCATCCGTGCTGCGTGATTTTCTGGAGGCGCTACTTGATGAGGAAAGATTCCTTAAGCAGAAATCTAAAGTGGAGTGGCTTCGAGCAGGTGATGCTAATACGACGTTTTTCCATACATCCTTAAAATGTAGAAATCATTTTAATCGTATTGAGGTGATTTCGGATTCGAGTGGAAATCTTTTTGAAGGAGACAACGTGGCTACGGCTTTTGTCAGCCATTACGAGCATTTTTTGGGTTGTGAAGGTCAAGTTTCTTTAGTACCTTCGCCTAATCTTTTTTCTAATAAGCTGAATCCTGAAACTGCAAACTATATGGTTCGTCTAGTCACTTTGGAGGAAATCAAATCAGCTATGTTTTCGATTGGGAATGATAAGGCCCCTGGTCCTGATGGTTACACGGCTGCATTTTTCAAGAGTTCTTGGCATATCGTGGGGAGTGATGTTTCAAATGCTATTCTAGATTTCTTTAACACTGGAAATCTGCTGAAGCAACTTAATCACACGTTAGTTGTTCTGGTTCCTAAGGTATCGTCCCCTACAAGAATTACTGACTATCGTCCTATATCCTGCTGTAATGTCATTTTTAAATGTATTAGTAAGGTGCTGGCGGATAGGCTGAAAGGTTCGTTAAGTCAAATTGTGAGCATAAACCAATCAGCTTTTGTTCCTGGTCGGAAAATTTCGGATAATATTCTTCTTACGCAGGAGTTGATGCATAATTACCATCGTCATTTTGGTCCTCCAAGATGTGCTTTTAAAGTAGACATCCAGAAAGCTTACGATACGGTAGAATGGGGATTTCTTAAAAATGTTTTGGTAGGTTTTGGTTTTAATGGTATTATGGTCGATTGGATCATGCTGTGTGTGTCTACTGCCTCTATTCGATATGTGTCAACGGGAATATTCATGGGTATTTTAAAGGGAAAAGAGGTTTAAGGCAGGGTGATCCACTATCTCCCTATCTTTTCACTCTTGTGATGGAAGTTTTGACTTGTATTCTCAACCATGCCACAAGGATTGACTCGTCTTTCAGGTTCCATAATAAATGTGAGAAGCAGCAAATTGTTAATCTTTGTTTTGCAGACGATTTATTCCTTTTTGCTAGAGGAGACGTGGCTTCGGCTAGGTGTATTATGTATTCTCTCAATCACTTCACTCGAATGTCAGGTTTGATTCCTAGTGCTCAGAAGAGTACGGGATTTTTCTGTAATGTCCCGAATAATGTTAAAAGGGAAATCTTGACCTTCATGCCGTTCGTGGAGGGTACGCTTCCAGTGAGATACTTGGGTGTTCCCCTTATTTCCTCTAGACTGTTGTACAAGGATTGTAGAGTTCTTGTGGAGCGTCTTGAAAATCGGATAGATAATTGGAAGAACAAAATGTTATCTTTCGCTGGCAGGTTACAATTAATCATATCGGTTCTTTCAGCTCTTCATGTGTACTGGTCTTCGGTCTTTATTTTACCAGCTAGAGTGATTAAGGAATTGGAAGCCAAAATGCATAATTTTCTTTGGGCTCAATCCTCCTCTCAGCGTGGTAGGGCGAAAGTGTCTTGGAAATCGGTTTGCGTGCCTAAGCATGAGGGGAGTTTGGGTATTCGTCGGATCGCTGATGTCAATAAAGCTCTTATGGTGTCGCATATTTGGAGTGTTCTAAGTAATCGAAACTCTTTATGGGTTGCTTGGATCCATTCTTATTGTTTAAGAGGTCGAAGCTTTTGGATCACAGGATTCCTTCTTCTTGCTGTTGGAGCTGGAGGAAGATGGCTCAGATTCGGCCTTTAATCCGTCAGCATGTTTGGTCTCAGATTGGTGATGGCAGCCGTACGTATGCTTGGTTTGACTCGTGGAGTAGTATTGGTCCGTTATGTAGTTTCTTATCGCCTAGAGTAATAACCCGTGAGGGCTTCTCTTTGAACGCCAAAGTGGCGGATGTTTATGTTGATGGCTCGTGGCTTTGGCCGGCTGCATGGAGAGATACATACCCCGTTCTTATACAATTAGATCTTCTCCAACGGAACTTAAATAATCAGGATCGGCTTTTGTGGAAGGATGGTGATAAGCTAGCCGAGCACTCTTCTTCAGGGGTTTGGAATTCGGTTCAGACTAGGGAGCAGGAGGTGAATTGGGCTAGCATTGTTTGGTTCTCTCAATGTGTCCCTCGGCATGCTTTTTTGATGTGGCTTATTGTGCGGCGTAAACTCTTAACGCAAGACAAAATCTTGCAATGGAGCTATACCCGAAGAAATAACATGAACATGATGTGCTGCCTCTTGTGTTATGAAAATGTGGATTCGCATGATCACTTATTTTTTGAATGCAAGCTGTTTACGCAAATTTGGCATATGGTTCGATCTAAAGCTGGTATGGATAAAGTGGAATCAAGATGGACCGATATTGTGGAGTGGTTGGGCCATCGTTCTCGGTCAAAATCAGCGAAAAAACCTGGTTTGTAGATTGCTAGTTGCAGCTTTGGCGTACATTATTTGGCAGGAAAGAAACAATCGTCTTTTCAGAAACCATGCGAGGCCCCCGGATACCATTTCAAAGGCTGTTTTAGAAAGTGTGAGGTACAAATTGATGGGGCTCAGATTCAAGAACACAGTTAGAGTTCGGGAGTTGCTGGAGAGGTGGGATATTCAGGATGCTGATTTAATTATGGATAACGGCTGAATCATTTGTCTAGTGTCGTGTTTCTCTAGATAGTTGTCTAGTGGTTGGCTTTGTTTTGGTTTCCTTTGTTGGTTGTTTCTATTTGTCATACTTTCATGAGGGTATGTCTCATGTCTGAACTAGTAAGGATGTTACCTTAGTACTTGTTTTAATTGTTTGTGAATATATAAAATCACCGGGGTAACCCTTTACCCAAAAAAAAAACCCGCGATGTTGGACCTTTCGAAATCACAGAGAGAATTGGCAAGATGGCCTACAGATTGAATCTACCCGAAGAACTCAGTGGAGTTTACAACGTATTCCATGTGTCGCATCTGAAGAAGTGTCTGTCTGATGATACCCTCATAGTTCCTTTCAAGGAGCTCGCCATCGATGATCAGTTGCGATTTGTCGAAGAACCAATGCAAATCTTGGACTCGGAGGTCAAGATTCTCAAACACACCAGGATACCTATTGTTCGAGTTCATTGGAACTCCCGTCGTGGCCCAGAGTTTACCTGGGAACGAAAAGACCAAATGAAACACAAATATCCCCAGTTGTTCGAGAACAATGAAACCACTACTGAGGCTGAAGCTACTGCGGAATTTCAGGGCGAAATTCCAAACCAATGGGGGATGATGTGATACCCCAGGAAAACGCACAACACAACTAGTTTCCTCAGTGACTATGTGCTAAATTTCGGGACGAAATTTCTTTCAACTTGGGGATGATGTGACAACTCGTATAAATCCCTGAACGTTTTGTTTTACTGTGTAATTGAATGTACGTTAAATGAACTGAATATGGTGGTTGATTTTATTTGAATGATTGTGTGTTTGGTAATGTGTAGTGAACCTTCGTGAAACCATATTTATTTTCACGTAACAACATGTTATTGATGAACCTATACCTGGAGCGTATAGTATATCTTAACCTAAATTTCGAGGATGAAATTCCTGTAATATGGGGAGAATGTGACAACCAGATATTTTTGACCCTGGTTAATTACGTAAGGTTACCGGTGAAAATAATTATGTGGAAATACGCTTCTTAAACTTACGATGCGCGTAACGTGTTGTTTAACCAACAACTGTAGCCAAACGATATTGATTCAATGTATATTATATGTTTTATATATAATATATATTCATTTTAATTAGATAAATAAATAACTTTTTGATATAGTTATTTTGTAATTT
Source organism: Helianthus annuus (assembly GCF_002127325.2). Lineage (NCBI taxonomy): Eukaryota > Viridiplantae > Streptophyta > Magnoliopsida > Asterales > Asteraceae > Helianthus > Helianthus annuus. The sequence continues at coordinate 84,191,894 of NC_035442.2, forward strand.
AATGAACGAAATATGAACGAGACTCGTGACGTTTAAGCGGGTTCGCATTCGCAGTGTGCACTTAACCCACCCATCTAAACCCTAGCTATATAGTTATTTCTCCCAACACAAGCATAAATATGCATATTCAAGAGAGAGCCAGAGGAGAGAGAGATAGACGCGGAGGGAGTCTCCGGTCAGCCACCCTTATCCACGATTTGTAGATCGCTCATAAACTCTTAAGCAGTATTGACTTGGAGGTCACTAACTAAACACAAACATGTTAAAAATGGAGGTTAGTGCAATAAACAATAACCAACATAACCGAGGGACTTATCTAGCCATAATATGAAAGTTATTTAGTTAACTTTTCAACCAAGCATTAAATACTTGGAACTTGAGGGACCATCTTGCAAAAAAAAATATTATAATAAGTTTAAAACCTAAACCCTACCCGTTTCCCCCCATTCGCCGTCCCTCATCTCTCTCGTCGAAACCCTACGGCGACCGAACGACCACCACCACCTCTTTCTCCATCTCATGCAACCCTTAACGACCAATTAGCCCCTCAAGACCACCACCATGCACGGCGACGGTGTTGGGTACCGACATCATCAGCAGCAGCAACATTATCACTGGAAGTTTGGACTTGAAGCTTCAGCGGTGGTGTAGCTCTCCGATGAAGAAGGATGGCAGCCGAGAAGATGGCATAGGTCGCTGAAGATGGTGATGATGGTCATGCGACGGCTCTACGACGGAACGGTAGTGGTGTGTTTTCGATTAGATGAAAGCTGAGAAGACGACTGATGATGGCGGCAGATAAACTCACCGGCGACGGCGGACTACCGACGCTCCGATTCAGGCTGTAGCGGTAGCAGTAGGGCACCCCCTTGTCTCGAAGCCACTTGGTCAGTAGTGTGTTATCTTTGGATGTTCTTGTTTCGAATCTTGATTGAAAATTTATGTGTATTATCGGTTTGGTAACATAAGGATAAAATGTGTATTAATGTGTACTGATGTAATATGATGACGATATGATTTTAGTTATAAGATTCCTACAAGTTACCATATACTGATTTGGGTGATTTAATGTTAAGTTTTGATGTAAATTATGGTGGCAATGTCTAACTGATGTATTTGGTCAAGGGTTTATTTGTTAACCGATTTAGGTTTATTAAAAGTTGCTAGTCGTATCAAATATCAAAACAGTATAAGAGCTGTTATATATATATCTGAATAAATCTGTGGAGTATGATTATAATTTAAATGAAATATGTGATTGGCATTTGAATTATGACATGCCATGATTACAATTGTGAACGTGTATCCATGTTAGAGTAACATGCAATTTGAAACACTATGTGTTAGATACGTGATGTTACTTGCTTACGAACCTAACAAATATTGGTAACCATAATATGATGTGGTTGACCAACATAGGAGAAACGCTTTACCTATCGAGCAAATCAAAGGTGAGTTCACACTCTTAAGGCATCGGATTCCCGGTGGGTTGGGAATGGGATTAAGAAGCTAAGATGAAACCTGTATATTCACCACTAATAGACTACATTTAATCATGCGTATTCTCGGATTGGGAAGAATATGTACCTTCGTCCTCGGATTGGGAAGGACGCCTACACTAAACCTGTGTATTCTCGGATTGGGAAGAATACGTTCCTCCGTCCTCGGATTGGGAAGGGCACCTACATTTAACCTGCGTATTCTCGGTTGGGTAGAATACGTACCTCTGTCCTCGGACTGGAAAGGACGCCAATATATATAACTAGTCTAGTGGTTTACAACATGGGGTAGCCCCCACTGGTTATGGTTTGGGAAACAAGGAACTGATTAACTACTGGTTTTCGAACGAACTTATGGTTTTTGGAACAACTTAAAAATAGACAACCAACTGTGAACTCGCTCAACTATGTTGTTGATTCGTTGTTACATGCCTTGCAGGCCTTTAGGTGCATATTGTTGGAACTTGCTGTCTGGGAGGCTGGAGTGGTCATGGGTCGAGATACATGGAATCGCGACACAAGACTAATGGTTTTTACATGTGGTTTATAAACACTTAACGAATGAATTACGCTTCCGCTATATACTGCGAATTATTTGTAACGTTGTAACACTTAATGTTAATAAATGAAAGTTTTATTTAAATATACCTATGAGTTCAATGTGATTGGTGGCTAGATCCCGGTACGTCACACGCCTCGCGGGGTTTTCGCATGTGGTATTTTGGGGGTGTGACATGGTTATTTTTGAAGTTGGGATGTTGATATTATTAAAATCCATTATTCCTTTTAATTAAACTAATAACTGTAAAGGACTGTAATGAATATTTTCAACAAACCACGCTGACGAAAAATGTAATTAACTCTTTGATATAATATTGAATTTTCTAGCTTTTTCTAGACCGTATTTATATAAAAGTTTGTTGTTCAAAATAAATTTAAAAAAACTTAAGGGGCTGTATGGCAACTTCTGAATAATTAAGTGATGAACCAGTAAGAGATCTGAACCATTAAGTGTTGAACCAGTAAGAGGTCTGAACCATTAAGAGCCAGTATAATGCTTGACCGTTCAGAGGCAAATGTCTGACCAATTAAGATTAGAGGTCTTAACCATTTAGGGTATGTTTGTCAAAAGTAGCTGGTGGCTGGAAGCTGGTAGTTGTAGCTTTTTAGATATATTTGATGTCTGGCAGAGTAGATGGAGCTTTTAAAAAAATGTATAAAATGAGCAAAATGGACATAATTAAAATTTTAAAAAGTTTGTGCGTAAAAAAATTCATTATCTTTAAAGGTTATAATATTTATTTTTCTCCAAAAGCTTGTAGCTCCTTCTAAACGCTACCAGTAGGAGCGTTCAACCAAAAAGTTCAAGCTTCTAACCTAAAAGCTTCAAGCTCCTTCAACCAAATAAGACTTTTTATTGAGTAGGAACTTTTTCTTAAAAGCTTAAAGATAGAAGCTACTAAGGCTATAGGGTGTGGTCATGTCTCTCATGACCACCATGATCCTCCATATAGGCACCACATCATCCATCTTTAGTCCATCATTCAAAACCACTACCCTAAGGGTGTGGTCATGACCCAAACCACTATCCCCTTTATTTTTTTAATTTATTTTTGTCTTAAAATTATCAAATGAGAGGGTCATGGTAATCGTGGTTTAATCCATGGGAACCACCATCAATCAAGGAGGGGGATGGTGTACCATTTAATTAATGGTTCTATGTGGAAATAATGTTCCAATCTATGACCCCCACACCCTAAAAGCTCCATACCAAACATACCCTTATACTGAGTATAATGCTTAACTATTCAAAGGCAAATGTTTGAACCATTAAAAAACAAACAGTATAAACCATTAAGTGATAAAGTAGTAAAATGTTAGGGGCTGTTTGTTTTTTATGAAAAGCACTTCCGAACCTCTTATGTCTGCCTCACGCAGACCACACGCAGACGTTTGAGTCTGTAGTGTGTTTGTTTTCTTGAAGTGCTTTCATTAAAAAAGGTTTTCAAGACCTCTTCCTCAAACAGATGTGAACTATTGTCTTCAAAGGTCTTCTGTCCTCTTCTTTCCTCTCTCTGCTCTTTCAAAACAAATAACCCTAGCATCCATCCAGCCAACAGCTTAATTGATCTCCACCTCCACACATGGCAGCCATCTTCCCATTGTAATACGTACGCCACCGTCGAAGCCACCACACCACCGTCGAAGCCACCATACCTCTGTCGAAGCCACCACACCTCCGTCGAAGCCACCACATCGATCTCCATCTCCACCTCTGTTCACCTAGCTGTGCTCGGTTTCCCACATCTCCTCCGCCACTGTGACAACCCTCACCAAATCAGGTATCCGTACAAATTAATTAATATTTAATTAATGCTTAATTACTGTGCTTGCTTACAATTGTGGTTAAACTGCTACTTGAATTCTGGTACATACATATACATGCATCATACTTTATTAACTGTCACTCCATTATTTACACAGAACTATAGTGACAAACTTGATGCACAATAGCACAGTAGCACAATGAACGGATAACCCAGTAAACGTGCTGACATAGCCAGCACCAGACAGACACTGTCTCTAAGGCCAGTATGAGCCGGGAATAGATTACTACACTAGTAGGGAGTGTAGGGAAATGAGGATTGTAGAACTGCGTCACTAGGCATTAGTTATAGTGACCGGATGTGCCTAAAACATGTTTTAAACACAAAATTCTGCACTTTATCACTAAATTCAGCATTTAAACTAACTAGTAAAGTGCAAAAACATGGGAAAATAATACTAGGACTAAATTACAAGTTTTGTCCTTTATGTTTACATCAAATTGCAGGCGCTGTCCTTTAGCGCAAAAATTGACAGGCGTTGTCCTTTACCTTTCAAAATCTTGCACGTTTTGTCCTTTAGGCCAAACCCAGTTAGATTTTTTAGTTAAATCTAGTCATGTACAAGGCACATGAGGGTACTATTGGAATTTCACCATTCAAGTGGTTATTGTGTAAGATAAATTATATCAAGGGGCTATTATGTAAAAATAAAACAAAATAATTTAAAATATTATTTTTATAACCATATATATATATATATATATATATATATTTCTGAAATTAGTAATCACTTATCATCACCATCCTCCACCACCACCCTTCACCACCACCACTACCACCCTCATCATCTTATTTCTGGCACACGTTTTCTTAACATGAAACACAGACTCGTTCTTCACTTCCACCTCTCAAAATTACCGAATAAAGATTTCAAAAGCAATATCAAAATAGTGAAAATACATTAAACCTCCAGACTTTCTAAACCAAAACACCTACACTAATCAGGTATACATATTTAATTCAACTTTATAGCTTGAATTATTCTCCCACCAGGTAAACCTCCCACCACCGCTACCCATCATCACCGTCGCACCCACCACCGCTACCCATCATCACCGTCGCACCCACCACTCGAAACTCCTATCTCTATGACCTAAAAACATAAAAGGCTTACTCTTACTATTAATCTCACCCCTAACTTAAATTCTTCAAACAAAACAATCTGACAGTCAAATCCTTCGAACCGGCTAACAAATACCTCTCTGTTAGGGCAGAGGTTGATGAACTGGCAACGGCCGTTGTCGTCGACGGCGATAAGGAAGACGTCGTCCGGTGAGGCAGTGATTCTGGAGATGAGGAAGACGTCGTCCGGTGAGGCGGTGATTCTGTTAGGGTTTCAGATTTGAGGAGGTCGGTGACGGAGATGCGGTTACCGATTGGGGAGATTAAGAGAGTGTTGTTGGAAACGACGGCGTTTTGTGCTCCGATTGGGGAGATTAAGCGGTAGTTCATGGTGGTGGTTAAGGGTTTAGAGGCTGAAGAAAGTGATGAAGTGTGTTTTGTGCTCCGATTGAAGAGATTAAGTACTGTTTTTTAAGTTATATATATCATTTTCATTATATTACACAATAGTCCCTAGACATTAAACATTTACACAATAGTCCATGTAGTGGTAAATAGACAAATATGCCCTCATGTGCAATGCACATGACCAGATTTAACCAAAAAATCTAACCGAGTTTGGCCTAAAGGACAAAACGTGTAAGATTTTGAAAGGTAAAGGATACCGCCTGTCAATTTTTGTGCTAAAGGACAGCGCCTGCAATTTGATGTAAACATAAAGGACAAAACTTGTAATTTACTCTAATACTAGACACTTTCCAAAGTGTCGGGAATTCTTTGTGTCACTAAAAATAACATTAAAGACACTTTAAATGCTTGTTAAGCACTTTAACGGATCAGTATCCAACCGAACAACCGGACTTTACCTGGAACATAAAAATATTGTCAATGACACTATTTTTCCTTTTCTGAGCCAGTTAGGATCCCCAAATACCCTAACACCCGCTATAATACATAACACACTAGTAAATAGTTTAACCTTCTAACTAAACATAACTAAACTCTAAATATCAAGTTCTAAACAAACCAACCCCCCCCCCCACCTTGCAACCGAACGGTTCCCCATAGGGGACACCACCCTTACAAATTTAATTATTTTAATCTTGCTTATCTCATATCTAGTGAGCACTTTATCTCTTGGTTAATCAAGTTAAATGGTTTATAAATATAACCTTGAGACCACACTTATCATTCACAAGACACCATCACAACATTACTCTCTCTCTTTCCCTCTCCTTACATCGGCCGAAACCATCATCCATCCTCCAACAATTTTCGAGTTTAGATCTTGCAATTCCACATACATATCACGGTGCTAGAGTTCACATAAGGAGGCTCGGTGCTTACGGAATCACAAGGACCTCTCTACATCGCTATTAACCACCTTGTTTTCGCTTGATTTCTTCCCTAGCCTTGAGCTAGTTGTAAGTGCTTCTAATCACTCTTTTGTTCATGTTTGAAGTGGTTAATAAGAGATTTAACGGGTAAAAATCATAAACACTAGAGATCAAAACTTAAAGTCTTGTGAAAATGATGAACATGGTGGTTAATGAGTAACTATTAGTGTAAAACTCATAAATCTTGTTTAGTTATGGTTATTTCATGTTGTTGATTGCTAGTAGTGGAATGGATCGTCATCTAACCATGCTAGTTCATGTTCATGGAACATGAACTAGTGTTATGTTAAATAGAAAAGTTACAAGATGACGAACCCTTTCATACGGAAACATGAACTTGTGTAAAAACGATTTTTCTTATGAAATGGAGTTCTAAACTAGTAGATCTAAGGATCTACAAGTGGTATTTTTGAAGAACCAAGTGTAAGATGAAGTCATGTTTAAAAAGTCGAATCTTTCTTGAAATAAAGACATTTTTGTGAACAAACAAGTGTGTAGACACTTGTGTAACGAAAGGATTTAACAAAGAAATATTTTCGTAATCCTTGGACGAGAAGTTGTAAACCTGTACTTTCTTTAAAAAATAAGATTTCCAAAAAACCGATTTTATTTATAAAGATAGAAAGATTTACTAAAAATAGTGAAAGGTTACTACACACTTTTACATAACCTACAAGTTCATGTGCTTGCAATTTATGTATATTTTTGACTAGTTTGATGTCTTGACATTGTTTGTTGATGATGGAAAATTGTTGATTGAGTTGTTAAAAGAAAATGACACGCTTGTAAGCGTGGCCACCTCTAGTTACAGAGGAAACTCTGGCGAAATTTTTTCAGAAATATAACACTTGGAAATATTTTGTGACAAGTGTTATAAATATATTTTTAACTTGTTTTCAAAGTATAAATTTCGCCATGATTTTTATTACAAAATAACCAAGTGTCGGAGGTGGGATTTTCATAAATAAAACTTGCTAAAATATATATTTAGAATATATATTTTTCATAGTAACACTTGTGTAGTTTTATGATTATTTTGTGAACTACATAAATATTATTTTTAGAGTAAAAATAATATTACTGGAATATACTGAATAGTAATGACTCCAAAATAATACCAACGCCTTCACAATGAATATTTAAGTTACACCGGTATTATTATTACCACACGAACGTTAGACTGTAACTTATGTATTTTCCGTAAATACTCTTAAATGCGTATTTTGATAAAAGTATTATTTTGGAAATTATATGGAATAAAATACAATATTTTTGGGAAAAATATTTATATTTTGGAGATAGAATGTTTTGGACGAATGAATTAAAGTATATTTTATTAAGTGGGACTTAACAATAAAGTCTTGGAATTATATAAACGCACATGTATTAAAACCCCCATCCTTGGGAAGGAATATGATTACTAAATAACTAAAAAGTGTACACACAAAATAGTTGTCTAACTATTATTCCAGAACTAAATACAATTATATTATAACTTGGAATAATACCAGAATCGTAACTCAAAAACACAAATACTAAGCCAAGGCACTACCCGTTCGTCTAATAGACAATAGACCATTGTAGGTAGTCGTGATTGCCGTGGAGATTTGGTTTACGAGTACGAAGACGCAATACTGTGAGTTCATGCTCCCCCTTTTCTTTTAACTGTTTTCAGTTTTTAAACTGCGGGGGTGAAATACATGTTACTACGATTACGATTACGAATACTTTACACATGGTATGATTAGCGTAAGGAGGGTTACTACTTAGATCATGTGAGTGGATAGGCGGGAACTGAAGGCCATTAATCCTCAGTGTAGGACCGAGGGACAATAGGGGTAGATCTATCTGGGTGTAGCGAGCCCTACCCCTGAGTTCGCTGAATGAACCAGGTGGTGACTTGGTACCCGACGCAAAAATCTGCTAGGTTTGAGTCTTCCTACTGCACTTCACACATATCATTGGCCTTGCAACCCAATGGTGATCTCTTTTTCCTTATTTGCTACATACCAGGGATTTTTATACATACAGACATTTTTACAATGGGTTATACATACCCACTTACACATGAACTCGCTCAACTTTATGTTGACTTTTCAAACTACATGTATTTCAGGAAACTAACGGATCTGGCACGGTATGCACGTATTTTCAAGCTGCGTTTGAATAAAGAAGTCATCCAGGGTTTAGAAGGTGTAACCTCTTCCTGGACGGGTTACACATCCCTAAGCCTAGTATTGTTTAAAGTCTTTTGCTAAGTCTTTATGAACTCAATTAAATCAAGTTAAGGTTTGTAACTTATTTTGTAATTGTAGAAAGTGGGATTTTTTTAAACTTTATTAATGGATGAATATCTCATGTTTTTATCATATAGCATTGCTATGATTGTTGCTATGGTATTAAGAAGTCACACCAAATAAACCCACGCTTCCGCAAAGCCAGGGTGTGACAGCCACCCCACATCTCCGTCGCATCTCTTCCTCCGGCGACCTCCCTTCGGTGATAATTGGGTGAAATAATGCTTAAATCGAATTGGGTTTTTTGATTTACAGCAGATTTTCTTAATTGGGTATGGAATTGAAGGTTGTGATCGTTAATGGTTAACAAGAACTCATCATCTTTCAGTGGCTTTTGATAATTTAATTGAAGATTGTGAATTAAAACATAAAAATTTCATCTTTTTCTGCAAAGGAGGTAATCTTTTTAGATTTCTTATTAATTTCCATGATTTTTTTCTTTCTATTTAGGGTAATTTCAATTATTTTTAGTAATATGTGTAGAGATTATTTTGATTCCAAAATTAGTACTTTTCTGGTCATTTGTTGGTATACTATGATTCAATTCAGGGTTTAAAGTTGATGCTGATTCTTGCTGTAAATTGATTGATTCAGTTTGAAATTATGCTAATTTTTGTAAATTATTGTTAGAATTTTGGAGTTATGCTGATTCTTGTTGTTATTGGATTAAATTAAGTTAAATAAAATCAGTTTATTTCAGCAGCTTTCAGTAGTTAAAAAACAAACACTCTTTTTCTTGCAGACTGTAGAGGTTTGGTCCACCTCTTCAGCTGCAGATGTCTGCAGATATGATTCGCAGACTGCAGACGTTTTACCTCTGAAAAAAACAAACAGCACCTTAGAGTCTCGTTAAAGCTAAACAAACGGCCAGTTAGAATAAAATGTAATAATGATAGTGCACAAGTATTTCTGATGAAAATTTCTACAATACCGATTTGGGGGCAACGAAAAGCCCGGTGTTTCAAAAGCGTGTGAGCTACGATAACTGCTGCTGCTGATGATGATGATAATAAAGAAGAAGAAGAAATTGGTGGGCAGGGTTTTGTATTACTCGGCAGAAACCCTAAGCCCTAATCTGTACCATAGGCTGATTGGTTTTCATGAGCCTTCGATTGTCCCGGTTCTAGACCAATGGGTTGGAGAAGGAAGGCCCCTTGATCGACCAGATCTCCACAAGATTCTCAAACAGTTCCGCAAATTCGGTCGCTACAACCACGCTCTCCAGGTTCTATTCTATTCTATCTTTCGTTTCTATTCATAAAATGTGACCCTGATAGGCTGATACATATCTAGTTTTCTTAGACACTTTTGCTTCTACATATAACTTCTTTCCTTCCTTCCTTCCTTCCTTGTACATTCATTGTTCCTGTAAATGATGCTCTCGCTTCATGCCCCAAGCCTTGGTTTTCTAATCCACGGTGTTAGTAATCAGTGGCGAAGCTTGAGATTTCCGACCGGGGATCGAAAAACGTATATACCAAAAAATTTCTATAAAACGGGGGGTCGAAAACGTATACACCCAAAAATTTCTATACGAAAACTACATACTCTGCACTACTGAGCGAAAAATTCGGAGGGTCGGCCGCCTCCTACCGCACCCACTATGCTTCGCCAATGTTAGTAATCAACATTATACAGCAGCAGCAGCAGCAGCAGATGTTATGTCTTTCCTTTTGTGTTGTATTAGTTTTTTTCTTCAATTCAAATGGCAAAACCGTAACCTTTTTCATTTCATTCATGCATACTGACAAAATCCCATTTCTCTTAGTAGATATGCCAGTGGATGGATGACAAGTCATATCTTGATAATTCACAAAAAGATGATCCAGTTAGGCTGGATTTGATATCAAAGGTTCACGGTATAAGGCAAGCAGAGGAATATTTCAATAAAATTCCAGATACTTCAAGGGTCTGGCAGCTTTATGGCGCCCTTTTAAATTGCTACGCGGAAGCACGATTATTAAATAAAGCAGAAGCCACCATGCAAAAGATGAGAGACTTAGGGTATACAAAGTCATTGGCCTACAATGTTATGATGGGTTTGTATTCTGCTACAAACAAATATCAGAAACTTGACCTTTTAATCGAAGAAATGGATCAAAAAGGCATTCAGATTGATAAATTCACGTATTGCATTAGATTAAATGCGTATGCAAAAGCTTCTGAAATCCAAAAAATGGAGATGCTTTTGTTGCGAATGGAAGCTGACCCTGAGGTCAGAATGGAATGGCATGCTTACACAACGGTGGCAAACGGATATCTAAAAGCAGGTGACACAAAAAAGGCGCTGACCTGTTTAAAAAAATCTGAGTATCTCATAAAACCGAGTCAACGAAAGTCAGCTTATGAGAATCTACTCACTCTTTATGCAAGTGCGAGCCGAAAAGATGATGTTTATCGCGTATGGAATCTTTACAAGAATCTTGGAAGGCTTTACAATCATGGTTATCTTTGTTTCATGAGCTCACTTGCTAAACTGGACTGTATTGAGGATGTTGAGAAAGTATATCAGGAGTGGGAAGTGCGCTACAAACGCTTTGATCTCCAAGTTCCAAATCTTTTGGTTACAGTATACTGCAAAAAGGGTCTTCTTGAAAAGGCGGAAGCAACAATACAAGCCCTTACAGAGAGTGGAAATGAGCCAAATGCATCCACGTGGTCTCGTTTGGCATTGGGTTATGTTAGAAATGATGAAATGGACAAGGCAGTGGAGGCAATGAGGAAAGCTGTTTTGAGCGGTTTTCCAAGGTGGACTGTTGACACCGCCACTTTGTCTGCGTGTTTAGATTATTTGAACCGTGAAGGGCGTTTAGACGAGGGAGAGGAAATGATCAAATTACTCAAGGAAAAAGGCCATTTATCGGAAGAAGTTTATAAGAGTGTAGTGAAATTTGTTTAACATGTTAATGGTCGTTGGAGGATAAAGTGATTGTAATGGTCATTTAGACCAGACCAAATATGTGAAGAAATCTTGCATTTTGATTAGAGTATCACACAACACCTGGCTGGCAGCAGGGAGGAATTTTGATCTTTTTAATTTGGGTTGCAACTTAGGAATAAGGTGTTGGTTCTTATGGAGAAAACTGAAGGAGAGACGATTCTTTTTTGCTGTTATCATTTATTTAGTGAGCTGTTGTCCGGGAAGTTGTTTATGCTGCTGGTTTATTTGGTAAACAGATCAACTTTGAATAACAAAATTTTTGTTCATGTCCATTTATTTAGATTCTTTTCCATTCGTTTATGTTGTTGATGGTTGTTTATTTATATTCTTTTACATATTTGTTTAAGATTATTTATCAGTTACCCAGTAATCATAATTGGCTAGTCTTGTATTAGACCATCCGTAATGGGGCGTTTTCTATAAGTTTTTTTGCCCCAAAACGCCCTATAACGCCCTCATCCCCATTACGGGGGGCGTTTTGGGGCGTTATAATTCAAAAAAATTGATTCCGGCGTTTAAATTAAAACGCCAAACCATCCATCCATCCTCCAATCAACGGTAATATCTCCAACGGCTAGTTTGACCATTTTTTATTTTTTTAAAAATCTATTATATATATATATATATATATATAAACAATCAAAACTCATCCATTTTCAACAAAAACACTCTCAAAACCTCTCTAAAAAATCCCACATTTTATAAAAAAACTTGATGGATTCTCCTAGTTCTTCATCCATGATGAATTTTTACTACAACGAGTTTTTTGCGGATGGCGATAGTTCGACCGATGAGGAGCTTGAGCAAGAGGCGGTTACGAGTGCATGTCAACTAGCGGTTCATTATGTCAACCATTCTCGTCGGCCCGAAGCCCCAAAAAATAAAAGAAGCTATGTTGAACGAGACCGACGCGCGGCACACGAGCGTTTGATGAAAGACTATTTTGACGAGGCGCCGACATTTTCAAACGAAGTTTTTAGGCGTCGTTTCCGGATGAGTAAACGGTTGTTTCTACGCATAATCAACGACTTGGAAGCCAACTACGATTATTTTAAACAAAAACCGGATGCGAGAGGGTACCTTGGATTCACCGGTATCCAAAAGTGTACGTCGGCATTACGAATCCTTGCTTATGGTAACACCACCGACATCAACGACGAGTATCTAAAAATGGCGGAGAAAACAACACGAGATAGCTTGGAACATTTTTGTCGCGGTACAATTTTTTTTTTTTAGTTTTAATTTTTTTAAACGACGCGTATGCTTAGAATTTTTTTTTTTTTGAATCTTATGTTTGTCTATATTTTTTTTTATAAAGGTATAATTGATGTGTACGGTGCACGTTATCTTAGAACGCCTACATGGGAGGACCTTCAAAAGATCTACGAGGTACATAATGCCGAGCATGGTTTGCCTGGTATGATCGGGAGCATAGATTGCATGCATTGGCGTTGGGATAACTGCCCGACTGCATGGCGAGGCCAACACACACGTGGTGACCAAAAAGGACCCACTATTATTCTTCAGGCGGTTGCTTCACAGGATCTTTGGGTTTGGTCGGCTTACTTTGGCGTGGTCGGGTCATGCAATGATATCAATGTTTTAGAACAATCGCCGTATTTAGAGGAGTGGATTTCTGGCAAAGCTCCAAAAGCGTCGTTTTACGCAAATGGAAACTACTACCCCCATGGATATTATTTGAGCGACGGAATTTATCCTAGGTATTCGATTTTTGTGAAGACGTTTAGTGATCCTATTGATGAGAAAAGAGCATACTTTAAAAAGGTTCAAGAGTCTTCACGAAAAGATATTGAGAGATGCTTTGGGGTTCTTAAACAACGCTGGCAATACTTGAGAAATCCTTGTCGTGCATGGAGCAAGCAAAAAATGAGAGATGCTATGTACGCTTGTATAATCATGCACAACATGATTTTGGAAGACGAAGGAAAGGCGATATGCCAGAATTATGTGCCAGAAGCCGTTCACCAGGAGCATCCGCAGGCGTCAATGGAAGAAAGAGTGAGTAACGCGCGAGAGTTGCGTTACGAACCGTACCATTCCCAGTTAATGGTTGATTTGGTACACCACGCATGGTCGGTTCGTTACGTACCACCTGAGGGAGAGGAAGAAACGGAGGACGAGGAAGACGAAGTTGGCGAGGGTGACGAAAGCGAAGACGAAAACTAGTTTTTTTTTTCTAGTATTGTATTTTTTTTTTTCTGTTTTTTTTTTATTTTCGGTTTTTTTTTTCTGCTTTTTTTTTATTTTCGGTTTTTTTTTTTAGTTTTTTTTTATTTTTTTTTCATGGTATGTAATTTTATTTTTAAATTAATGAAGTTTTTTTATGTTTTAAATTTAAAAAAATAATTGGGAAATGATTGTAAAATGATTGAATGGGGCATTATGGGGCATTATACCACTACACCACTTTTTCTATAATGCCCCCATGCTGACTAGGACGCCACATGGCGCAAAACGCCCCATGGTGGGGGCATTATAGTGTATCACCACTACACATGGTCTTAGTAGCCAAATCAAGTCTTGGGTATTCAACTGATGAATGAATGTTCATTTGCTTCGTTTACATCTTCTTAGAATATTAAAGAACTGATATAAATGAACACGAACATATTTATTTATTTATTTAACAAACAATATAAAAGGAAACTCATTAGTTTAAGTGATCGTGTTCATTCGATTAAAGTTAAATTGGTAAACACAACAAAGTCTTGTTCGGTTCGTTTGCAGACACATCCAATACGCATTTGATTTTAAGCAGCGAATCATAAAAATCCCATAACATTGGTGTTGTATTTTACCGGTTATTCTTTAATATTTTCATTTAGGTTTTTTTTTTTAAATATTATTTTTATTAATTAATCTTATATTTCAACACTTCTATACAAAAGTCTCCCCTATTATCCCAACATGTCTCACCACTCACAAGTCATTTCTTCAATATTCACTCTCACATGCATCCTCCCCTAAACAGTTTTTGGGTTAAGGGATGGAGATTCAAGAATGAGAAGAACAGTTTTTGGGTTAAGGTGATCAAAGCCATTTATCGTCTTCGTCGGAGCTGGGAGTTCTTACCGATTCGGTTCTCTCTTAACGGAGTTTGGAGAAATATTTATAAGGTTTGCTCGAACCAATTGGGGGATGGCTCTTCTTTAAAAAGTTTTATGCGTGGTAAGGTAGGTGACGGGCAGGATATTTTGTTTTGGTTGGATCCGTGGTTAACATCCAAGCCTTTAAAGGAGGAGTTTCCTAATTTGTTTCGGCTGGAATTACACAAGTCGTGTTTGGTTAAGGATCGTATAGTGAGGCCGTTGTCTGAAGCCTTTAAAGGAGGAGTTTCCATGTCGATCCTCTTCAATTGTTTACCCTAAAAACACTAATCGTCATATATATGGTTAAGAATTGAAGACAAAGGATCGAATAGTGAGAATATTGGTCTGAATTTGGGTTTTGATAGATTTCAATCAACTACGATAATACCTTTGATTGTAGAGTTTTGAATTATCTTCTAGGTTAGTCTCTATTTCAATCGATTCTTATTTTTTTTATTGGTAATCATATAACATGTTAATTTTTTCTTAAATAAAAAAGAAAACTATAATAATATTCTTACCAAAATTAAGAAGAATAAAATACTTGTTTTTATGGTGTAATCTTTTAATAAATGTTAACGTCTGAAAAATTATGATCATTTATGAATCGTCAGGGAAGTTGCTTTAATATCAACAATGTATTTTAAAAAATTGTAGCATATTAAAGTCTTAATACTTATGTTAAATTACCTTTTTACATTTGTATAAAAGTTGATGCTATATGACATTCACCTATTGATTTACAAATATTTATCCAACAATTTTATAAATTAATATGTGGGAAATTACCTTTTTGATTTCGTATAATATAGTATAGAAATAAAGTTAATTTGCTTCTTTTGGAGGTTATGGGTTCAAATTCAGACAAGAGGGGATTTTAATACTAACTACTAACCTGGTTAGCGACATCTCAACCATACGCCGTTGAAAACAGAAAACTCTATTTCCAACCTAACTTTTTTTTCTAGTTTGTCGTATATGGTACTAATAAGTAAGGAAACTTAAAAGAAAACTACAAAAAGAAATTACTAGCAAAAAGTTACATATACGTTTACGAGTGACATTTATGTATATTGTAAATTATGACATAAATGTGGAAAAAAATTACATACATGTAAAATTTTGATACATGATATTTCTTTTTATATTTTGTTAAATTTTCTCTGTCATTAGTAACATACACGATTAAAAAAAGAAAGTTCAATTGAAAAGAGTTTTAAGGGTTTCCACATTTAAAGTGAGTTTTCAACTATCTTCCACACACATATTATAAAGATGGCGACACCATTTTCAAGTGTTGAAAAATTACACATAATAAGTTGAAAATTAAAAGATACCTATGGATATCCTTAAAACTTAATTCAAGGCAATAACTTCATCCACTTGAGTTTACAGCTAAACCAACTGTTGAATTGTTTGCAGATTCCGCTAAACCCTCTGTTAATCTTGCAAACTCCTTTGCTACCTTCATATCACCCTTGTTTTCCAAGTATCTAACACATGCTATCAAAGTAACTTGATTTAAACTCCAACGGTCGTCATCAATACATGAAATCGCCTTCTTCATTGCTTCCACCGCTTTCTCCATCTCTTCGTACTTGCAATATGCAGTTGCCAAACAATCCCACGTGCTTTTCGGAGGTTGTTTTCCCATACCCACCAACCTCTCGACATAATCTTCCGCTTTCTTCCAATCACCCTTCCTACTATACCCATTGACCAAAACGTTGACTACCCAAAAGTCAAAGGAGGTCGTCGTCTTAGATTCCCATTCAGTCAAAATCTTCTCTGCTCCTTCAATGTCGTCCAGTTTCACCAACGAGCTTGCCATATGGTGATACATTTTATTATTCACTTTCCTACATGCCGTTTTATACAAATCCCATATGCGATAAACATGGTCTTTTTTAGCAAGATTAGCATACATGGTGAGAAGGATTTCATAAGCAACTCCATTTGTTTTCTCATGGACAGATTGCTCTGTTTTCTTTAACATTTCTAAACACTTATCATTCTGACCAAAATTTAAGTAGCCTTTTGCAGCAATGATGTAAAGATGCCAATCGAGGGTAAGATCAGGATTGGTTTCCATGTAACCAAGAAGATTCTCCATTGCCTTGATGTCAAAATAAGCATACGCACTTAATAGAATGTAATAAGTTGTTCTGTTATAACGAACCCCTGTTTTCTCCATTTCTTCCACGAGTTTTAATAGCTTATCATGGTTTCTGGTTTTGGAATAGAGATTTAGCATGGTGTGGTAAGAAAGTGTAGTCATATATCCTAATTGTTTCATCTTTTCCATGGTTTCTTCTGCTTTTTCTAAAGATTTCTTGAAAGCGTAACAGTTTAAGAGAGTTCCATATACCTTGAAATCCTTTAAGGAGTCCGGTATGGTATTGAAGTACTTCTCAGCCTGTTGTAGACCATACACTCTTGAAATTAAATCCAAGTGAACTGCCATGTTCCCAGATGATTTCTCAAGGTAACTTCTCTGAGTCATCCATTCATAGAGCTGAAATCAGAATATAAGCATTCAGGACAATATTTAATAAAGAAAACTATAAATTTACAAAGCGTTTCTAGTTTTCTTTCATTTCCTATATACTAACTAAGACTGAGTGGTGTGGGCTAGCGCCCTCACCAAGTCACCCTGATGGTGCCCCAAACACCGCCCCGTGGGCGCTAGCCAACACAATAACGAGTGCCAACATGTGGGGCCCACCAACCAGAATCATTCCTTTTATACTTTCCTTTTTTTTGTTGTTTCTAGGGGTGTTCATCGAATCGAATTATTCGAATTTTTATTTTTTTACATGAATTCGTATTCGATTCAATTAGTATTTGAAACTCGAATTCGAACTGAATTCGAATAGATTCGATTTAATTCAAATTCACCCTAAACAATAAATTATTTTACTTCCATTTTCTAAAACTACTACAAATAATTATATTCAAGAGTGAATTGCAAGAATTGTCCTTTATATTTATGCCTCTTTGCAGGCGGTGTCCTTTATGTTTAAAATTGACGAATTTTGTCCTTTATGTTTAAAAATCAAGCACGTTTTACCCTTTGGGCCTAACCCAGTTAGTTTTTTTCGTTAAATCTTGTCATGTGCCTTGCACATGAGGGCAATTTTGTCATTTTATCTCTTAGGGACTAATTATATAAATAAGTAACAATTTTATTAAAAAAAAACACTTTAAAAGAAAGATTAAAAAAAAACAATTCTCCCTCTCTACTCCATTTCCCTCCTCTGTACTCCATCTCCCTCCCTCTGTATTTCATTAGACAACCACCACAACCTCCTTCATCACCACCACAACCTCCTTCCACCTGTTTCCACCATAAGCGCCACCACCACCACCACCACCACAACCTCCTTCCACAATCACCACCACTACCACCAAAACCTCCTTCCACCACCGCTGCTAAAGCCACAGCCTCCTTCCACCACCGCCACCTGTTTCCACCATAACCACCAACCCACCACCGTCGCAATGGCACCATCAGCACCCATCCACCACGCCAAATTTACACAAACCCCCAAATTTCCAGATTCAATACAAAACCCTAAAATTTTTCAGATTCAACTCAATTCAACAAAAATCCCCTAAACCTCGGAAAATAACCAAATTCTACCATCCCTTTCAACGATAAACTCATCAACAAATCACTCGAATCACGCACGAAATCGGATAATACTTAACAATGTTTTCAGAACAGTCGATTCGCAAATCGGACACACGAAGCAATAACGCGTCGTTGAACACTCTATACATTGTATCATGATCGGAAACGTTAGCACTCAGCTTTTCAATCAGAATTGAGGCGTTACGACGAGCAAAAACGTTAAAAGATATCCATCGTTAACAGGAGGATTTGGAGAATTTTGGTTCTGTTCGCAGGTGAAATTGAGTACAGGAAGCAGAGTCCAGAGATTTACCCAACGTTTTGAGAGGATTGAAGATTGAACGGCTTGTTTGGTGTCGATGTGAGAGAGAATGGAGATTAAGAGATCGTCGGAGAGTGAAGTGAGTCTGTCTTCTGGCTGTTGTTCACCGCCATAGCCGTAGGTGTGGCCGTAACCGTAGCTTCCTCTGGCCATTCGCTTCATGGTTTGAATGCAGGAGTGTATAATGTCGTCTGCTATTTATTGTTTGACTTAATTAGCATATGATTGTTTTTTATTTTAAATAAAATGGTTACTTATTTATATAATTAGTCTCTAAGAGATAAAATGACAAAATTGTCCTCATGTGCAAGGCACATGACAAGATTTAACGAAAAAACTAACTGGGTTAGGCCCAAAGGGTAAAACATGCTTGATTTTTAAACATAAAGGACAAAACTCGTCAATTTTAAACATAAAGGATACCGCCTGCAAAGAGGCATAAAGATAAAGGACAATTCTTGCAATTCACTCTATATTCAACATAAAATATAATAATCTGCAAAATTAATTAACTATCAATATGTCAAAACACCAAAATTTAGAAGATAGGTTGATTACTGGTAGCGATTTAAATTAGGTAAAAATTTGGAAATAAGTAGTATGGGCTATTTGTTAGAAGGTTTGATAATGTTATGAATAATAAACTATCAGTTATGGAGGTAGTTCATACTTTGGCCAAGTTTAGAAGTTATATGTGTGTATATATATGTTTGTGTGTGTATATACATATATTAAAAATTTATATATAAATTGAATTCGAATTTTGAATCGAATATCATAAATTCGTATTCGATTACTGGACTCGAATACGAATCAACTCGAATTTGAATCGAGTCGAATTTCAAATTTTTCGAATCGGAATCGAATTCTGAACATCCGAAAGGGGGCGTTAGTGAATGATAAAGCCTAAGGTTTATTTATTTCAGTTTATTTGTTCTGCGGCCTTTGTGTTTGACGAAGGAAAAAGCAAGAAAATGGGGGTTAGTAAAAACATCTAAGCTTTCGAAAACCATACCGGAAGTCTGTAAATGTTGTTAGGTATTCAGAATTTGAATTTTCTTTGTTTCTAAGCTTTAGATGGCTTTGAAGTAAAACCAAATGAAATCTAAGAAGACAGACAGGTAAAAGTCAAAAATGGCATTTAGTAAGTAACCAACCTGAAGAGCTTGGGAGTATCGGTTATAATTCCTGAAAACTTTGACCATGTTTCTGAGCTGACCAACATTGATATGATTACCCTCTAGTATCCATTGATCCAGTATGGGAACAACGGAAGCCCAGGGCCTCAATTCCGCCGGTGAAAGCATCTTATACACCACATTGCCATTTCCAATTGAAGCTGTTTGTTCGCTCGATAAGGAACTGAAGAAAACCCTAGAAAGTAATGGCCTATCATAGAGCTTGCAGGAGCGAAGACCTACCATTCTCTTTAAAATCCTGAAACCCAACCCAAGCCAACTCAGGAGTTAGGGTTCTATCAAGGAACCCTTGATTAGATTAGACTGCTGAGCGGGTCGGGGCTTTGCATGCACGCACTTGGGGCTCCATCACTTCACGCCTAAATAAAAGTGGGATGCGAAAGCGACGTGGGTTAATGATGCGGGGGGGTCACATGGATAGATTTTTATTTTTATTTTTTTTGTTTTTTATATTAACCAAAGAATTTAAAAAAGTAATTTTAAAAAACTACAATAAAATCTATCTATACTATATAATAAAAGAAACCTGTTTTGGGACACTTGTCATTCTCTCATTTAATTGACTAAAATTATTAATAATACTAATACTAATAATAATATTTAATCTAAATTAATACAAATTCTTATTATTAATAATATTTAATCAAATCTAAAATCTAATCTAATACAAATTTTTATTATCAATAATATTTAATCAAATCTAATAATAATTCATACAAATAATTAAAGAATCCAACAAACTGCAAGCCACCATTCTACAAGTAGGATCCAAAAGGCTATAAACTCTAATTTTACGTACTTACGGTTAAAAAAAGTCTACATTAAATATAAAATCGTTTCCATATTCAAGATTTTGAATTGTAGAGAAGTGAGAACAATTTAAAATGATTATATTGATCAGATTGATCGTTTATTTCAAAGTCGATTCAATCAATTAAATTATTTTTATTAATTAGTCATGATTAAATTAATATATGATAACAGTTTAAAAATGATTATATTGAACATGAAAAATCATTTGAAAGTGGTAATATTTAGATATTGCCAATGGTTATCTTATTTTTTTTCCTATAAACATTCCAAATTAAAACTTTACACACTCAGTGTTGAAATATATTAAATATAATTTGGATCAATCAAATGCATATTATAAATTAACTAAATAACAAATATCATACAAAATTGAATTAATCTATATCTATATCTATATAATAAAAGAAAGAGTAAACTTTTGTTTTGCTTCCTGTGGTTTGGTCACTTTAACGGTTTTGTTCCAAACCTTTAAAAATAGCCATTTTACTTCCTGATGTTTCGGTTTTTTTGCCAGTTTGCTCCCCGCCTCTAACTCCATCCAAATTGTTTGTTTTTCCATTTTGCTCCCCGCAGGGAGCAAACTGTCAACAAAACCAAAACATCAGGGAGTAAAATGGCTATTTTTAAAGGTTTGGGGCAAAACCGTTAAAGTGACCAAACCACAGAGAGCAAAACGGAAGTTTACTCTAAAAGGAATCAATGAAAAAACAAACCAATGAAAAAACACATATCATTCATTGAAGCTATCTGTTTTTATAGATAATTAATATCAATTAAAAGATAATTATACAATTAAATTTAATATAATATTTTAAAATATTCATCAGATTTCAAAATTATTTATCTTGAAATTAATGTAAATTATTTATTTATTTTATTAAATTAAAGTAGTTAAGGGTATTGGTTCTATATTTTTATTTTTGTGTTCAATTCTCAACTCAAATACGGTAATCACTATGTTTATGTGACATTTATAAGAATCATCACCGTAATCACCCCATCAATCGTATATCGAGTATAACCGTTAGTTTTTTTAAAGATATAAATTTTTTATTATATTCATTCAACCCGTGTAATAAATGAGATTTTGTAAAGATACATCATTTTTATTTTTTTAGAGTAAATTGTCATTTTATTCCCTGAATTTTTGTCCAAGTAGTCATTTTAGTTCAAATAGTTTTTTTCTCCTCTAGGTCTCTGACTTTTCCTTTTTCTTTCCATTTTGATCACATTGCCTAACTTAGTCTAAAAACCAGGTTATAATCAGGGGTATTTTTGGCATTAAATTATTATGAGGTTTATAAATTATGTTGTAAACTACCCCTTGTTATCACTACACAACAGTTATGCCAAAAATACCCCTGGTTATAACCAGATTTTTAGACTAAGTTAGACAATGTGATCAAAATTGCAAGAAAATGGAAAAGTCAGGGACCCAGAAGAGAAAAAAAACTATTTGGACTAAAATGACAATTTGGACCAAAACCTCAGGAACTAAAATGACAATTTACTCTATTTTTTACTATACAAAATTACATTTATGCAACTCGTGTAATACACGGGGTTTTAAAAATATAACTTTT
This sequence comes from Helianthus annuus, assembly GCF_002127325.2. Taxonomy (NCBI): domain Eukaryota; kingdom Viridiplantae; phylum Streptophyta; class Magnoliopsida; order Asterales; family Asteraceae; genus Helianthus; species Helianthus annuus. The sequence continues at coordinate 84,214,138 of NC_035442.2, forward strand.
TTATTATGTAATATATAAAATTAGATTTATTCAATCCATATAATACCCCATGTTTATAAAGATATAACTTTTTATTGTTTGGTATATAAAATTACATGTGCTCAACCCGTATAACACATGAGGTTCTTAAAAATGTAACTTTTTTCATTATCTAATATTTAAAATTAAATTTATTCAACCCGTACAATACACAGAATTCTTAAAGATATAACTTTTTTTATTATTTAATATATAAATAAATTTATTCAAAAAATGTAATAAACGAGATTTTCTAAATATATATTGTTTTATTATTTGGTATATAAAATTGCATTTATTCAACCCGTGAAATAAAAGAGATTTTTAAAGATATGATTTTTTATTATTTGGTATATAAAATTACATTTATTCAACCCGTGTTATACACGGGGTTCTAACCTAGTTATACATTAAAAAAATCAATCATCTTCATCTTCATCTTCCATTTAGTCGAATCTAGGAACACGTTGTATCAAATCAGCTCGAATGTTTGAACTTATTTGTCTTAACTCGATTAGATTTTGGTTTTGCGTTCTCTCTTCGTTACTAATGTCTATTTGATGCGGTCTGCTCGCCATAATATTCAACTATTGCACACACTTCATCCTCTAAAATCATGTTGTGTAGAATGATGCACGCGTACATCACGTTTCTTATTTGATCTTTTTCATACAATCTACTAGCCATGCTCAAAATGCGTCACCTTTTCTGCAAAACACCAAATCCTCGCTCGACGTTTTAGCGTGCCGCCATCTGAACTCTGTTAAACTTTATTCTTTTAGGATCTAGGGTTCCCTCTCTTGAAAATGATTTCACAAAAACAGCCCACTCAGGGTAAATTCCATCAACAAGATAGTACCCATACTTGTATTCAACGTCATTTACAATAAATTTTCCTTTTGGTCCAACACCATTTATTAGATCATTGAAAAGAGGCGAGTGATGTATAACGTTTATATCGTTATGTGAACCTAGCATACCAAAGAATGCATGCCAGATCCAAAGATCTTGTGATGCAACAGCTTCAAGCATCATAGCCGGCATTCCATGATATTCGCTTGTGTCAGAGCCTTGCCATGCAGTCGGACAAAGTTCCCACTGCCATTTCATACAATCTAAACTACTTATCATCCCGGCGAGACCATGATATTCAGCGCGATGTTCCAAAAGTTGTTGCATATCACTAAACGTCGGTTTTCTCAAGTATATTTTCATATATAGTTCAATAATATACGCACAAAAATTGGGAAGACTTTCCCTAGCCACTCGTTCCGACATTTTTAAATAGTCGTCAATTATGTCAGAACTATTGTCGTAAGCCAATTGTCTTAGGGCGGTCGTGACCTTTTGCCACGTGGTAAATCTGATCTTACCACGCGCATCGGATTTTTGTTGGAAATAAGGATAATTATCCTCTAAATCCTTTGATATTCTTTAAAAATAAATTTTTACTCATACGAAAACGACGCCTAAACATATTTTCATCATACGTTGGTTTGGGTGAGAAATAATCTCTTACCAGGAAATCGTTTGCGGTTTCACGTTCACGAACTATATACTTCATCCGTTTGGGTTGGGGTTGGGAAGTCCCATCATCTGAATCTTCAACAATAACTTTCACGACTCGCCACTGTTGATAATAATATTTCCGCTCTGTCGATGAGGATGACAAAACAAATCTATCATACGAATCACTTGAACTTGAAGAATCCATTGGAGGTTGGTAGTGGTTTTTGAATTTTTTGATAGTAAAAATGGTAAGTATTGTTTGATATATATATATATATATATATATATATATATTATATAAATAAAAGAATTTTTTTTAAAATTGTCATTGGCCAATGGCTATGCCAAACGGCTAGCCCAACGGTCATATGCCACAGCCAATAGTAGCCAGCCAAGACAGCTCTCCCCCCGCCCCACGCCGGGCTTCATAACGACGCTGGCTGGGCAACGCCAAAACCAACGCTGGCAAGGAGTGGGTTAGCCAGTATTGCTTGGCTTCCCCCGCCCCACAAACGCCCCCACTCCCCGCAGTAAAAATTTAATAAATCAACTTGGTTACCTTTGCTTTCTTTTTTTCTTTTTCGAACTGCCAAATCATTTCTACAGATGGGTACCGGCATACATCCGCCTCTGAATTGAGAAAAACTCTCACCTAGGCCCGAAGCTTGTGAACATTCATCCGAAGGCACGATAGTGCGGTGAGATAAAACTCGTTCAGTTTAAGAATCGAGCTAGCGATCGCAGCCTACTCACCTAGTCTCCTATCATCACCCGATGCCACCAAAACTAATTGAGGGAACATGAATCGAACATGAGTCACTTAGAAGGTGGTGTAGTCCAACTGGTTAAGTCTTGATTAACCTTTCCTAGGTTAGAAAATATGAATTATACGATTAAAATATTTAATAGTTAACATATAAGGCTACGTGTAAGACTACACTGAGACTTAGAAAAATATTAAATGATATTTTGAGGTAACATATAAGGCTATGTATTAGATTATCCAGAGTGAGGTGTTGAGAGGGGGAGATGAGAGCCCCTCCATGCTCCTATCCTACTCTGCCAACCCCTCTTAAGGAGGAAGGGGCATCCAAGGGTACTGCCCTTGTTCCGACCAATCAACCGGAGCCATGTCAAATTCTTTACAAAGTACCCTTGCACTATAAAACACTGGCGACGCCTAACCCTTGCACTATAAAGTACCGTTGAACCATGGATCCCACTATTTTACCCCACCCACTAATCACACATACTTCATTTAAGAAATGGACCCCACCCTAAAACCCCTTCTCTCCTTACCCTTGCGGCTTGATGTACCGTGGAACCAATCCGCAACCCTTATCCTTAGAGGGTGACGACGATGTTCTAGCAAAGGTTGGAACCCCAAGCCTCTACTCGTGAGGTACCCCGTCCCACCTTAGAGGACGGGCCTTGACCACTTTTTTTTTTATTTTAAGAAAAATAGCCGTTGAATAGCTAGTACATTATTTTTTTTAAATTGCTTTCTTATATAAACTTATATATCTCCACAAAAACAACACCAAATTTTATCACCATGATATTCCTCATCTCTTTAAAAAATGCAATCATCAAGTTCATCATCATCATCATCATTAGACGAATTCATTTTATCATTATCTGACGAGGGAGCCAAGCTAATAATATCATCGGTTTAAAGAGTCGTACAGAGTATTGTTAAAGATGTCGGGAGTTCACAACCCAAAAAGAGAAAATATATAGTACGTGATCGGGTCGCCGCACATGAATTGTTGGTATGTAATTATTTTTCACTCCCCTATACGATCATAATAATGGTGGACGATACTATGTATGAGCCAAAAGTTATTTCTAAGAATAGTAAATGATTTTGAACAAAAATACGATGTGCCTGGTGATATTGGTTTTAACCTGTTACAAAAAATTACGACCGCTATTAAACACTTAGTTTATGTGTTAGGACTCTAAAAAGTTTAAGCAATTATATATTGGCTTGATTTTGTAATATCTCAAGATCGTGCTTATAAGATATCAAGATGTGTTGTTAATGGGTTTCGGGTTAAGGTTACAAGTGGTCTTTATAGGGTTGAACATCTAGGGTGATATCGAATTTGTATCGGATGATTATATCTTTCATATGCAAGTTCGATTTTACATTCTATTGTGTTCATCATTTTGTTTCATCTTATTTCCGTCATTGAATCAGTTTTGGTTGTGTGATTCCGCCATACAATCAAAACCACATTGATATCATATTGTAGTGATCCAGATCAGGGACATACAAGTGGTATCAGAGCCTATTAAACCTATTTCTAGCCACAATTCCTCTCGTGATTGCTTTTAAGTTTGCTTCCAAATCCATAAACAGTTTCTGGGATAGTTTGTGATTTGAATTTCTCAAAATACCATACCCCAGATACTAAGTTTTTAGGGGAATCACATTAAAACCATTAGTCTTTGTAGATAAGCAAACTAAGAGGGCATGGAAAAAGAATTTCATTTCTGGTGGGAACTTTGGTTTATAAAGTGTTGCTCCCACCAATTAACCTTCATAGCCCCTTTCTATGAACTCATTTTGCAAGTCATTTTTGGGGTAAGTTTCCATACCTGCCAAATCCTCTAGTTTGAACATGCTGGAAATGGATTCTGTAGTGATTTCAACATGTTCTGAATCTAGGGTTTGCTTAACATAATATGACATGTTTATATGAATATTAGATCTGAGTTTTAACACTTGTGAACAAATACTGATTATCACAATAAAATTCACAAGTAGAAAGTCATCATCCACGATTGTTTTTCAATTATAACTCAAAAGATTACAATATGTTTTACAAACGTTGACTCTACAGACAAGAGAGAAGGTGATGTGTGTGATAGATAGATAGATAGATCACTAACATGTGTGATCTATTTATACTAAGTACGAAAGAACTATTGGGTGATTGGCTGACATCACCCTGGTAGTAGTGACATCTAACATTTCTAACAGAAAAGATTAGACAGATGTCTGCGTTGCAAACATCTGTGCAAATCCTAACATCTGTTCTAACTAGTCTATACACTGTTACAAGATAAATACTGTTACATTGGGAAACCGCTGTCTAAGCTATCCTCTATTCCAGTAGTCCAAACATCTGTTTGGCCAGACAGATGTTTGGTCTTTTTCATCAGACCTTTGATTTCAACAGACTTTAGCCTTCAAAAGATGTAGTTTCTTCTTAAACAACAATTCCAAGGCTTGAACATATGTTTGCCTTGTTCTTCAACAGATGTTCTGATTAGGTGTTCAAGATTTACTATCTTTGGGGAGAGACTGGTTCAAACCTTTGTTTATTTCTTGATCAGTTGTTCATGTTTTGGCTTTTCAATATTATCTGTTCTTTTGTAGATCCAACAATGAATAAATACGATGTCATTCACTTATTTGTATTATTATGTTAGCTACCTTACGGGAGTGTCTTTTTTTTTTTTTTTGCTATTGTATATTTAGTTTGTGGCCACGCTTGCCAAAAGCCTTACATCTGCAAAGAATCCAAGACGCCTTCACTTTAAGAAGACATAAATCAGCTATTCATCTATACCAACGTTTTGAGGGCTGTACCAGGGACCGTAGACATTGTACGTGCACCTGTTGATGATAAATGTTGGATTCTGCATTATGAAGTTTTCTTCAGGGTCTAATTTATAATTGAAGATAAGTTCTAAGTCCATTATGTTTTGTCAGAATTTGTTAAGATGTAAAGAAGTCCGAATATGTTATAAATTCGGATATCCTGGTAGTTTTATGTTATCTGAATTTGATTAGGGTTTCTTGGTTGTCCGAATTTGACATATATGTTCGGACTTGGTATGTTAGTTTTGTATAAGGTCCGAATTTTGTGTGTTATATTTGGACCTTGCTTGTCAGGACTTATTAAGTCCGAATTTGTCATTGTATATAAACTTAGTGAATGAATGCAATGACACGACTTTTGGAGATTTATCTTTCTGTGCAAGTTTCTCTCTAGTCTGTGAAGCAAAACCCTTGCTACCGTGTGTTCTTGTGTGTGTTGATAATTTGTTAATACTTTGTGGATTCACATATTGACACTCATCTCTGTTCATCTACACCTTCTGCATCGTGACCTTCGTAGCGGTTTGCATCACGTGGTGGATTGCGCACACCGCGTGAGTCGGGTGTTCGTGTTAGTGATCCTGTTCGGGTGTTCGGGGTCCGTAGGTTGGCTTACAAACATGGGTGGTCCTGTTGGGGTGATGGAACCATTTTGACTAAGGTCGGTCGGCCGGACCGGTGGCAGGCAATCAAACCGGGAATTCGGTGGTTTTCTCCGACCAGGCCAATTCTAGATCGATGAGATGATGGGAGACGGATGAAAGGCAATGATCTCAAATAGTTGAAACGTACTAGATTATGTTTATGTACGCTACCATTGTATTCTTTTTCTGTTTAACTAAAGGTGCGTCTTCATGTCGAACCCAGATCTGGGTGTGATTTCCATATGCTTATCTGTTCCTTATCATGCATCAATTAATAGGTATTATATTACAAGATTACATAAATAGCCGATACAAAATGACAATTTAATTTGAAAATGTTGTATTTGGGATCAGTCATAAAATGTTTGGATTTAACATTAATTTATGCTAAAAATATTCAGTTGTGTTTGTTAAAGTGGTATTTGCTTACTTTTACTACAATCGATGTCAGGTGTAATGGGTATGTAATGTATTTATCAGAAGAGAAGAGAAGAGAAGAGAAGAGAAGAGAAGAGAAGGAAAAGGAATGATGATTGTGGAAAAGTGTGATGAATATAACATAGACAGATGTTAAGGAGACGTTCAAGTCATCAGTGAGAAATGGGAAACAAAGGGCAGAAAAATGGAGAAAGAAAAGAGGTTGGTTGGTCATTAGGAAACTATTTGCAACTACAACTGGTGTCCCAAGGCACTTTCAATGCACAGTAGTATTATGACCCTTAGATCTATGGACGTAGTGTTTAAAAGACTTAGTTTTGCTGTTCAAAAATGACAGCGATGCAGCTTGTTGCCCGTTTACCATCTATCTCGATTTAAATTCATAACACGATAATGAAGAGTGATTACTTGGGTGAAAAAAAGCACAAACAAAATAGCAAGCGAGTTTGGATAACGTTATAATTTCGTGTCCATTCAGAAAGGGAGACGGTCTTGCCAAAACTACAGTATAACCAAGGGGGTACAAAATTGGACAGTGGATACTCTTTGATCGTAAAGTTGTCTGTCATAAGACATTTCATTAGGGGATTTGCCTTATATTCTTTCGCTGTTATAACAGGTCAAATTCAACACTTAATTGTGGAGAGGGGGCTTAATTTTTTTTTTAAATCACTACTTTTTTTCTCCTTGTTAATTAAATAATTTTTTTTATACCTTTATCATTATCTTTTCATTCTCCTCAACTCAAAACCACCTTTAAAAATATTAAAAAAATTATTAGGGTGAATAATGTTTCCATATATTTACCTATGAACAGTAACATTTCCACTCATAATCATTCCTTATGATATAAGTTTTCTCATCACATAAATATAAAAGATTGTGAATGCTCTTATTAGGGGACTAGGGGTGGTTCACTAGTGATAGAATCTATCACCCCCACTATCCAATCAAGTCATGCCATGTGTATAACCAATATTCTATCACTAGTGATAGAAATGTAGAGGGGGTGGTATCACTAGTGATGAGATTCCAATGTACAAGTATTAATACCCAATGTACAAGTTAATACATATTCATTGATCAAGTTCAACGCGTTATACGTTTAACGCGTTTTCAAAATAACGCGTTATTAATTGAGTGGCGGCGGTGTTATAACTCGTGGTAGAAAAGAATCACGGACTAAAACGGGGGTGCCCCGAGTCCCCTTATCATCGTTTGTTTATTCGTCTATTCACTTACTATTAATATCGTATTGCTCTCTTATTCTTTAAATAGTTGAACAAGCTTTTTGTGTTCAATACTTTAACTATTTTTCAATTATTTTATTAACCATTAAATTTTTAATACAAAGAAAATTATAAACACGAATTATAAGCAATCAACAAGTTTATAACTTCGCTTACAGCCCGTGATTAAGTTTATCAAAAGTTTATAACTCTTCTTACAGTGAAGATATTTAATATGTAATACTTTTTGTATGATTTTAAGTATGCAATAATTATAAACAGTAATTAATATAAGTAATTTGCTCGAACCCAGTCACAATAACCTAGTATAGATTAAACCAATAAAAGTTGGAACTAGAAACCAGAGTTAGACTATAAAGACAAAAGTATACACATGCTGGAAACTAATGAAAGTATGACGATATGACTCATAAACAGTGATAGATCCCATGGGAGGCTTTGATGGTGTGCGGGGAGGACCTCCGCACAAGGCCCGCAATTTCGAGGGGCATGCGATTTAAAAAAAAATCCGATACGTATATGTTATTTTTTTAAATAGTAAACACATACCACTTCCAATATAGGCCTACTTACAAATATTTTTTATGGTTTAAAATTTAGCCCATTTGGAATTAGGTTTATTGAATCCAATACTAATTTGATTTTTTTAAATAATAAAAACATAACGGAAGGGCACATTTTTTCAAGCTCGAACAGGGTATGTGAATTCTCAGAGACGCCTCTGATAGATCCACAAATTTACGTTACTAAAATGAGCCAGGCCATAAAGATTCGGGTTAGATATGGTTATGTAACAATGGTACAGATATGCTGGGTATTAAGTAACGAGTTTGACTCACAAATGAAACTAAACCATGAAACTGGTTGATCATCTCAGCAGCTAATAATTATAACTAAACTGATTCATAAAAACAAAGCCTTTAGATAAACTCTTCAACCAAATGCTCAATATCAACCATGTCATTGCAACATTCCACCGTTTTAACCACCTTTTCGAAAGCCGCGACACTACAAGGAACCACCAACCGGTTATTCTGGTCTTCATCATCATACGCCTTCTCTAACAACATTTTAAAGAGTGGGTGGGATAGATGTGCGGTGGGAACTACAAACCTTCGTGGTTCCTCACCAACATAAATTGCAAAAAAACCTCTTGGGGTTGTTGTATTGGCTTCGGTGCACCCTTCTTCCCCATATGTCTTTAGCAAGTGGTCATGGTGCCATGGTTCACGATCCGTGGTGCGGTAAACTTTGACCATTTTGGCTAGTTTCTTGAAGGAACCAAGCTTCTTGCCCATCATTGTTTTGGGAGAGCGATTCACGTGAAATGTGCTTGATGAGAGGCAGCTTAATATCGACATTTGAATCCAACCGTTTTGACCATTTCTCTCAAAACTGATTAAAATAGAAAATTAAAACTTAACAAATGGCTTTGGTGAGCGGCCTGCAGCTTAGTTTATCCTATGGAGAGATACACAAAGATATGTTTATTTAATTCCCCATGGAATTAGTAGCACTCACGTTTGACCCTACCAAAATTGATCTTATTCCACCACCAAATTAAGGAATAAATAATTATGACTCATAAATTACGTAAGGAAATTTCGGAATCAATATCAGGTTTCTATAGATGATGCTATAATAAAGATAAGCTACCTAACTATTTTTTTAACATCCAATTTGTATCACTCACGTACCATTAGAGTATTATAGTGCCATCAGCGAAACCACCCGATTTTATCCATCTCCACTAGACATAATGTTTATACACCAATTCAGAAGTAAACCCAATAAATATGAAAACCCCTTGTAGAAATCAAACCCAAGACCTATTAGTCACAAAACCTTATTCCACTCCAAGATGCCAATATAAAGCCATGGCACATTACCTAACTATTACCTCTATTAATTTACAACTTTTATTTGCGTCAAAAATTTACTATTATTTTTTCTACATTTTTCACCTTTATACTTTACATCATTCATAACTTTATCACAAACCATATTTTATTATATTCCTAACACCTTTGCACTTTAAACTTTGGTCCATATACTTTTAATCTTTAACAACTTTGTTGTTTTACATATTGGTCTAAATTTTTCGCGTTAATACACTGCAATGCGTGTGTGTGGTTCAACATTTTTAAAGTTTTTTTTTTTTTTTTTTTTTTTTTTTTTTTTTTTTTTTTTTTTTGCTGTTTAACGGCCCCGTCGCAATGTGAAGGTATTATTAGTTATTAGTTTCTATGTTTTGCTTTTCGGTCTAAGTTTTGCGAGCTACAGTTTACAACGTGCATACGTGGTTCAACGTTTTCATGTCTACTTTTTATTCAATTTAATGGTCTCGCCATGAAGCGCAAGTCCTAAATACTAATTTATATTTCTTATTAAGTTTTTGAGTAAATTTATGTTTCCGTCCCTAAGATTTGTCCTTTTTAACTAGCACAGTCCAAAAATCTAATTTATAACAAATCTAGCATTGAGGTTTACATTTTTTAATGCTTTTCATCCAAATAGTTAACTTGGTTTGTTTTTTTCTGTTAAGTTTAGGTTAATTGAACAAAATGCCCACAGAAACAGGGACTGAAATAGAAGACAATTCTTATATATAAAAATATTATATATCTTTAAAATTATGTAATGTTTAATATCTGATATATCTGATATATATATATAGGGAGGGGCTCATGCGAGAACCATCCTTATTGTGAGAACCTTGAGAACCAATGTGAACACAACCTAAAATAGCTAAAAAAAACCTAACCCCCACCCCCCCCCCAAAAAAAAAAACCTATAACCCCCCACCCCCCCCCCCAAAAAAAAACCTAAAACCCCCCACCCCCCCCCTCCAAAAAAAAAAAAAAAAAACCTAACCCCCCTCTCCAAAAAAAAAAAAAACCTAACCCCCCCCCCCAAAAAGCTAAATGCTAAAAACTAAAACCTAAAAAAAACCTAAACCCCCCACTCCCACCCCCCAAGCTAAAATGCTAAAAACTAAACACCTAAAAAACCTAAAAAAATCTAAAAAAATAAAAAAAAATCTAAATTTTTTAATATTTTTTATGCTCAAATCGCTACTTTTAGTGGCAAAAAAAAAAAAAATTTAAAAAAAAAAAATTTTTTTGGCTTCGAAAAGTAGCGATTTTTATATAAAAAATATTTAAAAAAAAACAAAAATTTTTTGTGTGATTTTTAGCTATTTTTAGGCATTTTTGGTGTGTTCACATTGGTTCTCGCGGTTCTCACAATAAGAGGTGGTTCTCGCATGATCTTCTCCCTATATATATATATATATATATATATAGGGTAAGGTTCATGCGAGAACCGCGAGAACCAATGTGAAGACAACCTAAAAAACCCTAAAAAGACCTAACCCCCACCCCCCAAAAACCTAAACCCCCCTCCAAAAAAAAAAACTTAACCCCACCCCCCTCCCCCACCCCCCAAAAACCTAAACCACCACCCTCCCCCCCCCCCCCCCCCCAGCTAAAATGCTAAAAACTAAACCCCCAAAAACCCTAAAAAAATCTAAAAAAATCAAACATTTTTTTAATATTTTTTATGTTAAAATCGCTACTTTTAGTAGCAAAAAAAAATTAAAAAAAAATTAAAAATTTTTTTTGGGCTACTAAAAGTAGCGATTTTTATATAAAAAATATTAAAAAAAACAAATTTTGTGTGTTTTTTAGCTATTTTTAGGCATTTTTGGTTGTGTTCACATTGGTTTTCGCGGTTCTCGCAATAAAGGGTGGTTCCTAACGGATCTTTGTCCTATATATATATATATATATATATATATATATATATATATATATATATATATATATATATATATATATATATATATAGGGGAAGGTTCATTTGAGAAGAAAATTTAATTGAGAAGAAAAAGAACAAAGGGTAATTTTGTAAAACATTAAATAGTTTTTTTTCACTTATCTCATTTATTATCATTTTTGACTAATTAATTAGTCATAAAGATTATTATCCTCCACCCTAACTTTTTTTTGCCTACACACATCAAAAGTTATCCTACATATTTCGAAATTCATCCTACACGTTGAAATTTATCCTACACAACTCGTAATTTGTCCTACACAACTCGTAATTTATCCTACACTTTAAATTATTTTATTTTATTTTTTTGAAAACAATATATATTTTGAAGATAAGTTACAAAAAATTTAATGTATTAGCTATTAAAGAGGAAGACTACAAATTAATGACCTATGTAGATTTACCAATGTACCATTGTAGTAACATTAAATACTTATATTAAATGAAGTAAATTAAAGCATTCTTATTGGTTGAAATTTGTTTTTTTTTTCTTCTTACAAAAAATTTCTTCTCATTTGAACTCTCCACTATATATATATACTAGCTTAAGACCCCGTGTGTTACACGGGTTGCCTCAAAAAAATATATTATTTAATGGTGTTTTCATAAATCTGTTATATAAAGATTTGTTTCGGTATATATTCATTTTGGTATCACCGCAAACTCATCAAGACACGCAACATAATTACTGAAACATAATAGTTTGATGCCCTCATTAGCCGTTTTTTATAACCAATCTCAATATGTTCATGTTCATTCTGTGCATAGTTATCTATGTACATCCGTCGGAACTCAAGGTTGCTTAACGCTTCTGAATGCTGATGTAGCTGCCTTAGCCTTACTATTTCTGCCGTTAGCAAATTTCTCTTTTCAGTCCTTAAGTTCTTCCTCGATCCCGTATTAGCCTGCTTCGATACATGTTGCACCACAGTTCTCCTGATTGTCTTCAAGAGATGCCTCTGACCTTCAAATAACCCTTCACTTGCAAATTCCATTGTCATCAAACTCCATTGTCATCAAACTCCTCCATGTAGGTTCTAGACGGGATTTATATCGGTGAACTTTGGTCAAACTTTTAAAATATTAAAATGATTTTACTGAAGTTAACAATCTAAATTTCCAAAAGCTATGATGTTACCTCTTTTGCTACCGGGTCATTCCTTCGGTACTCTTATCTACAAAAGATATATAGCTACTCATCTTTTAACTTGAGTTTTTCCTGAAAATCAAGCATATCAAAATGGTTATTTGTATGAAATAATAACACCCAAAACTTAAGAAGCCTACACTCAGATTAAGAACATTATCTTAAATTAACGGGTCACAGATTCACCACATCTCCTTATTAATTCACATTGATGCACCTCATCCTTTGGATTATAACATGTACCCATGTATCAATATACGAACAATGCTAAATATTCTCTACAAAACTACACCAAAAGAATGACTCTAATGATTGGAGATTGTTTATATAGTGCTTCACTGCTTCTACACAAAAAAATAATACCTGAATGTATTAGCTTTAGCCTTTGTTTAAGACTCATTACCTACACTTACCTCATTAATAACTCCATGCTTCGTATGTATAGAAGGGTAAACAACTGGACCTTGTAGAGAACTCATCATGCTAAACCAATAAGAAGTCAACAAAACTTGACACATAAACTACATGTAAATACATATACATATATTACTTGAATACCTATAATATTTTCCCTCTATTAATACCATTTGTTTGTTCAGCAACCTTTTTTATTCGAACCCAGCCCCATAACATGAACCTGATAGTGCACATCGAGCCCAACATACCCAATATTATTGTTAATATACTTGGGTACCCAATCCCATCCCTTATTCGCCTAGTCCTCAACAAACGAACTCGAACCCTTCCTCAACACACATTTGAAATAACCATATATAATCATATATAATCACAGTGGTTGTTCGTTTGTTACCTTAATTGCCAAACGGAGTTGACTGGAGACCAATGATTCAAACTTTATAACAATCAAATGGAACAAATCAAGTAGCAGCAACCGTCGCGGACCACTGTATACATTGCCAGAAAATTTTAAAAGACATAAAATTTCAGATCTTACATTAGTCGGCTAAAGAAGAAAGAGGTACCATTAAACCATACCTGGATAGTGAATCAGACGGACTTGAACCAAAACTAACAAACAATTCGTACATATTAGATCGTACCCCTATTTCGCTTGAAATTTAACCAATAACCAGATTAGAATAATTATTATGAAAGACCTGTAAGTTAGTTGTGGAGAGGGTTCATGGTCTGCACATATGTACAATCTACTAATATTCCATTGAACACCAAATCACGTGTTACCTAACTCAAATCATGTTCATTATTATGCTCATTATTTACAATTCCTCTCTACACACAAATAGTAGTAGCTTAACACATTGAAGATCCAACTTCTTCAATAACATTTTTTATAAATTAAATATTATGTTCAACCTAATTTCATTTTACCCTCTATACAAAGATTCATGAATGACTGGATTAAAGAAAAGACAAACCTCAAACCTCACGATGTGAGAAGATGAGGAGAGAAGATCGTAGACTACCCACTATGAGTTTCTTGACCCGCCTTGTGTGCCTTTCTCTCTCTCTGATCTCCTCTAATCTAACCAAAATAACATCAATAAAATCAAAAATAAGATTAACAAAAACATCAAACTGAGGCTAAATTACAAATCCATTACACCAAAGCCATTCCATCGATCTCAAAATCATATAGAAATCTAGCAATAAAATTAAAATTCAGATAAGTATACTTCAAAATCTAGGAACAAACCAAGCGAAAAATCGAAGAAGCAAGAAAGAGCACACTGCAGAAAGAAAACCTCCGATCACCATAGCCGCCGTAGCTCATCGTACGCCTTCAAAAACTGAGCCTCATTAGACATGTACTTGAAGATCATCTAAACACAACCACCCTTTAAACCCCCAATCATCCACCTACGAATCCAGTAAAAAAAAACTTTTAAAAAAAAGAACTAAATGATAATCATCTAAGTTCTTTATTTTGTAAAAGTGGGTAAAGTTTATAGAATTGTGGGTAAAGTTTATCTAAAATAAACTAAATAAAATAAATCACAAAAAAAACTATGAAATTGTGGCTTACTATCTCGTTGAACAGTAGCATCTCCGGAGCAAAGAGAAAATCTGAGCAGAGAAAAATACCACATCAGTGAAACAGAAGAAAATTAGGAGGGTGGTTTCCTTGTTCATGGAAGGGTGAGGGGACATCCTTTCATGTTATCTTTCATTATTTCATTATGTATAAAAAACAAAAATTTTGTTTGGACTCGTTTAGGCTCGCGCACGAGCTTTGTATTTTAGGCTCGAGCCCCGGCTCGTTAAGACTCGGCTCGTTCGAGCTTTTAACCGAGCCTGTGGTCGGTCAATCATAACGAATCAAGTTATGTAAAAGATAATCGGGTTGCACGTACACTGGAATTATTTGGAATGCGCGTACCTGTAGGACCGGATGCTGAATAACTGACTCCACAGCAACTACCATAGACTGGACAAAATCATCGCCTCCGAGCCCAATTGTTGTATACCTTCTAGCACTTGGGTAAGTGTTTATCTGTTAAGTACATCAAACCAGTTATTTAGAAATTTGTAAGCCACATTTAATAATCACCAAGTTGTCAAGGCTGGAAATGAACGTTGGGCTATGATTAGCTGATTTTCTTGCTACCAAAAAGTTTATTTTTGACTTTTGAGGTCAAATGGCTGATTTCCTTATTGGCCTGACCCATTGGGCTTTGGCCCAGTCTAAAGTCCAATTAAGCTTAACCCACTCCCCCTAGTAAAGGGTAAATGTAACCCCATTTTCCCAACTCTATTTTAGCAGTCCCATCTCCCGGAGGCCATGGAATTCCTGAACAGGGTTCAGTGGGTCGCGAATAGTAATCTCTCGACCCTTAAAAGTCGCTTGGTCTTTGGTAGGATCGGTTTTGCAATTCAAAAGGGGGTTGCGAAGCAACATAATTAAAGCAGAAAAAATATATATATAAAACTATTAAACTGACAAAAAGTGTTTGATTATATGTTAAAGTGACACCGATCGAAACCAAATTAGACGACGATTAATTGACCAAAAAAATTTTGAACCATCATTACCTTTTCATTAAGGGTGAGCCACTCACCGGCTGAACCATCAATAACAGAAGAGGATTGTAACCGCTGGCAGGAGCACTGCCGCCAACAATTGCACTTGTTGTAGGTTTGGTGGAAGACTTCCATGGCTCTTTGCTAGCTGCTTTTTTATAATTTGACTTTGACCTAGAAGACATTTTTAGTTCTGGTTCCCTGTAATGTAAATGATTTTATCTAGATTAAACGCTTGCAACCAATTATTATAATATCCGACATCTGAAAGTAATGATTTTCTTCTTCATATGACGAACAGTTACATTCATTCAAAATCAGAACCATACCTTCGAAAACACATCTAGTAATCAACTTAATGTACGAAAATTCATGTCCAATGTAATCATTGCACACATAATATCACAAACAATACCTTAATTTCTAACAAACTGGATTGCATCAACACAGACAAATTAATTTACAGATCCAAACATAAATAATTTACAGATCCAAACATTAATAAACTTTATTTTAGGGTATTTTACACCAAAAATCAGTTCCTAACTAAAAAATTAGGTCATATAACTAAAGGTCAATCCAAGAATAATAGTGAAAAAGAACAAACCACTAACCAAATGTGTAACTAAAAATCAGTCGTTGAAAAAACACACTCAAAACCTTTATGTTATCAAGGTTTTATCACCAGAAGAGTGTACCCGTTCAACCTAAATGTGCCGTAGTTTTATTCAGCTATTCGAGCATATATGAACAGAAAATTAGCTGAACTAATCAGTGTGCATCATGAATACAAAAGCGGGCAAAAAGGAAAAATTATAAAGATGGAAAAAAAAAGATACCTTGTTGAGATTGCGTGAAGAAAAGACCAAGAATGACTATTATAATCTCAGACACTGAATTTGCAATTGAGCAGCAAAAAACTGCAGGTTGGTCCATACCTGAATAACCTGCAGAAAATACACCAAACATTATCATGTGCATAACAGAGCAACTTAAAAAATATGATTTGTAGAACCGTTCACAAAAAACTTAATGGGCAACAAAACGCAAGTTTAACTTGATTAATAAACATTTTCATAAACCTCGTACCGTATTATCCATTTTAACACTAGCAAGCAGTGGTTAGAGCATCTCAATAGGAATTTCAGAAATTCTTTAAGAACAACAACAAACATATAACTAACCCGGGATTCTTCAAGGAGTAAAAAAGTTTCAAAATTGTCAGCCCGCTTCTTCAAATTCTGGTGATGATAAGCAATTTAGTAACAAAACTCAAAAATTAAAATCAATATTACCTTCAAGCGTTAAAGTTGAAGGTTATGCACACCAAATCAATAGATATCGCTGTCGGATCTGTATCAAGTGATGATCTTTTTGTTGATTCCACCTGATGATAAATTACACGGGTTAGTTTAAGTTCCCGTGTGTTACACGGGTTGTAAAAAGAAAATATTTCATATAAATCTATTGATTTAATAAATTACACATTGATGAATATGAAAAAAAATAAATTACACATTGACGCATTAGAGATAGAACATAAAGGGAATCAGACCATCTGTTGAAATTGAGGTCTGTTTCCAATAGTAGTTTTAGTCAAGATTCAAGTGTTAAAAAAAGAGAATAAGTTGATGAATAGCACCTGAGGACCAGGTTAGCCTCCAACAGGCCAACCCAAAGGCCACTTCACACATGGTTGAAGCCAAAGGTACTCTTGACTTTGCAGCCTAAACATTCAAACAAATAAGTGTAATGACAACGGAAAAGAAGGAAAATGGTCAAATGAGGGAATAGACAAAAGTATTGAAAACTACTTTCATTTATGATGACGTATGTTTTAGTTCGACTTCAAAAATTGAGACTGGGCCAGATAAGGATATTCCCATTGTGGCTAAACCAACCCACATCCACTCCTATATACATGCATGAATAATAATAGTAACAATAGAGTTTTAATAATTAAAATTAGAGTTTGACAATCTGTATCCTCTAAAATTTAACCTTCATCCGATTAGAATTAAAACTCACCTATCCCGAACTATGATTCTGTTTGTGGCAGGAACGGTAGGGCCGCTAAATAACATAGTTCATGTTATATGACCCACTAAAAACCATACACGTTCCTCGATCAAGAACACTTCACGAGTCTTGCAGCGACCACCAATTGTTTAGACTTGGTGTTTTGGGCCATCCTCATAAACCTGACATCCTCCCTTGTAAAATCAAATGTGAAATGCCCTGCATTATTGATTATTGCATTTTGTAAAATATTAAGAAACAATTCATTTATTTAACAAATAGTTAATTTATTTTATATATTTATTGAAAGAAAGATTAATCTCAAATATGCCATGAAATGCCTCAAAAACAAAAGTTTAATTATTTTCTTGAAACAGATGTAATACCAAACACAAACCCTAAACCTAAATTAGACGTCAAATTAAACTCAAACTGTGATTTATAAACCTTCAGCCATTCGATTCCCCTTCACAAAGCCATCACTAATCTGATTCATTGATCAGTGCTCTCAATTACTGTCGTGACCTAGATTGCCTCAAATCTACTACCGCGCCACCTTTAAATCGACCCCATCGCAGTTGCAACTCGCTAAATAACGATGATTGAAAGTTTAATTTGTGACCAGCCCCATCACGCAGCCTAAACGATGAACAAATCGAACCAGCGAATTATTCAAATGTGAAACACAAATCAAGTTTTCTAAAACCCTAACCAATGAATAAATATGAAAAAAAAAAATCAAGTTTATACAACCCTAAACGATGAAAAAAAATGAACAAATGAAAAAAACACTGAAAATAGAGAAATTAATAGATCACATAACCATATATATCATACATACTATAACTACAAAAACCGACAACATGAATCATAGCAGAAATATAATAAAAAATACATCTAAAGATAGAAACTACTAACCTTCGGAATTAACCAGGTGACCGATGATTAGGGTTTTTGAATTGAAGTTCTACAGTTGAACACGAACATCCCCGTCGTCAATCAGCCTTAGATGGAAAACCTAGGATTTGAAAAATTCTGAGATGCTTTGAGGGAACCAGAGAGAAAAAGAGGCGTAGATGAAGGAATGGAATTAGGGTTTCATAGTTAAGGAAATAGGATTTAGAATGACCTGTAGAGAACGCGTGAAGGGAAAAGGGGTGGTGATGGAAGGAAAAGGAGAATTAGGGTTTTTGATTGAAGAGAAAAAGAGAGAGAGCGCGCGTGTATTAGAAGAAAAGAAAATCCCGCCCATGAGGGAATTCTCTAGCCTAAGAGGGTGTCCACATCATCAAAATGATTGGTTAAGATTAAACCTTGTGGCTTAAGAGAATTCATTTAGTATAATAGATAGATACACACACACACACAGGGTCAGGATTTAGAGAAAACGGTGTAAAGTGTGAGAACAGAGAGAACGCTTATGGATCGTCCTATCAAAATAATCTGTGGTCTAGATTGGCGCGGTGGCGTTTTTCGTAAATAACACGAAGTCTATTAAGTGGGCGCGCTTCATTAAGAGTAAAAGGGTCTTTACACTTCTATACCAAAACGCCAAAGTAATGAATAAAATGCCATTACAGGCCAAAACACATCTCTATATAAACAAAACATCCCAGACATAAAAACACCCCCCCCCCCGAACCTGAAACGCCATATTTTCTACTATATACCATTCATCTTACAAACGCCAAAATCCCTAAAACATCAGACACACCTACTCAAAAAACGCCATATTTTACTATATACCAATCATCTTAGAAAACGCCAAAACACTCAAACATCAAAGATTCCAAAAAATCGACGTTTCTTTCAGCTCTATGTTTTTCTAGATTGTTAGTCTAGTTGTGGTTTTTTGGTTGTTCTTTGTTTTGCGATTGCTTGGTTGTTGCTTTACTTTCATGGGGCATGTCCCATGTCTGAACTAGTGGGGGTATTTCCTCACTACTTGTTTTGTTTGGCGTTGTGCATATATAGAATCACCGGGGTAACCCTTTACCCAAAAAAAATATTTCCTCAGTAAAACGCCAAAAATGACAAATATCGTTTCTTGTATATTCAATATTGTTCTACGCGAAGTTTCGGAGAATGCATTCTTCTCTGAGGTGTTGTGACTCAAATAACATTTTGCTGCATGAGATGGACAAATCATAAACAAAAAGATGCTGGTGTCAGACTTATGTCATTTTTTGTGTTTTGTTATTGATGGATATTATAATAGCATGAAGAGACGAATGATATTGATGAGTGGTTTGAAGATACATATTAAAAAAAAAAAACTCATGTCATTTTGTCTTTCCAAACGGCCATAAAAACACAAGCATGACAAAGCCAAACCGCCAGTGAACATGTTTCAAAGAAGAAAGAGACTGATGAAGTGAAGATTTGGAACATGAATTGTTCCTATTTTTATTTTTTTAATTTTCTTTTTCTGTTGTTTGTTATGTATTTTTCAACTTAAAATAAAAAATACATTATATTAATAAAACGCCAAAAAGTCATAATGATTGTGAAACGCCATAATGCAGTAAAACGCCAAAAACTCCCAACTATAATAAAAGTAATTTGGAGAAGTATTATAAAAAGCTAAAAAGGGAAAAAAATGCCAAAAACTACTTAAAGCCATTAAAAAACGCGAACCTTGGAAGATGGAACGTCTATGACCCTAAAAGCTCATAAAAAGCAGAACAAAACAGTAAAAATACACACAGTAACTGAAAAGATGGCTACTTTATTAATATCATTTATTATAAATAAAATCCCGCCTAAACTACGCGCCAAAAACATCCTATAAGAGAGACGTCTCTGCACAATCAACTGATCACAAACCAAAAACAATGCCATGTTTCCTAGAAACCATTCACTTTAAAACGCCAAAAAATTAGTTAAAAAAGCCACAGATGTGGAACCTCGTTTCTTCTATATTGAGTATTGTTCTGAATGAAGGTTCATTGAATGGATTCTTCTCTGAGGTGGGTATCTCTATAAGCTTTTGCTGAATGAGATGGACAAATATTCATGAAAAAGAGACTGATGACATTAATATGTCATCATGTCACTTTGTTCTTGATGGATATATTGATGGCATGAAGGGATCAATACATTCGAGCAGGCGTTGATCTTCAACATGTCACCAAAAAAGTATATATCAAACCACAATAAAAGATGCCACAAAAATAAGCATCTTCAAAAGATGGGCGTTATGTAAGAAAATAAGGATCTACATAAGGTATTCAAAAACAGGTTCAAAATGCCAAAAAGGTTAAAGTAGAAGAGGATGATGACAGTGAAGATTTGGATGAGAAATTAGATTATAATTTTTATTTTTATTTTCATTTTCTATTGTTTGTTATCTAATTCTTTGTTGTTTATTATAATAAAAAATTGAGTATAAAACGCCAAAAACTACAAATACCAAAACGCCTGATAGTGTGAAAACTGTGAGAACGGATGCTAGCAAAGCACGATGTTGCTATATAAAACGCCAAAAAACGCCAAACAAAGTATTATTGGAAAAAGCAACACTAACTGACAGATGAAATTGAACGAAACAGTAATTGCAAAATAGTAAAATGAAGAGACGGTAACATTATTGCCAAACATTTATTATATTAAAAGTTACTACATGGAAAATTGAATTTATTTATCTTTTCAAAACGCCATAATTGCCTGTCACAGTATAGGTTTGTATCCTACTTGATAGAAAAAAAAACATCAAGAAAATTACTGATGTTTTTTACATTATAGGCCTGCATCCTGATCTAAAAACAATAAAAACGTCAAACTTACTTAAAACGCCAAAATATTTACTATGATCCTGATCTAAAAACAATAAAAACGCCGCGTATTTATTAAACGGCAAAAAATGGAAAAGTGATGTGACACGCATTTAAAAAAAGAAATATGAAAGGACAAAAAAGCCCTTCCGCCCTTCTCTATGTCGCGTGACACGTGTTGGGCCAGGATGCGTTCTCACCGTTCTCACACTTTTGGGCATTTTCTCCTGATCTCGTTCCTATATATACATATATAGGGGATGAATCATGAGAAAACTAACTAAAAAAAGCCTAAAAAACATACCAAGATTTCTTTGTCTTTTTACAATTTTTTTTTTAAAAAATCGCTATTCTTTATATATAAAAAAATGTCAAAAAAAAAAAAAAACTTGTACTGCACATGTGCATTATATGTATACTACACATGTGCATTACATGCTTAAAATTAGCTTTTGAGTTTAGTTTAGCTTTTAGGGTTAGGTTTTTTGGAGATTTAGGGTCTGTTTGGTATGGGGTAATGGAATAGATGAGAGAATGGAATGGACGAGGTAATGGAATGGACAATGGAATGGAATGAAATGGATCATTCCATTCCATTGTGATGTTTGGTTACTCATATGTGAATAGAATGAATCATTACTTTGTACAATTTGATAAACAAAAGATGAATAACGAAACACAACTGTATTATAAACGGCAAAAATGTAATTACCTCAATAATAATAATAATAATAATAATAATAATAATATATTAATGATAAAAAATTAATAATAGATTTTTGATATATATTAATATTAGTATGAATATTAATAAATATAGATATAAATATAAATATAAATACAAAAAATAATAATAATAATAATAATAATAATAATAATAATAATAACATATTTCTTTTCACTCCTTGAAGGAATGGAAAAAAAACACCTACATACCAAGGAATGAAAATTATTATATTTGGAAGGAGTTACATTCCTTTGGAATGCTCCATTCCATTACCACATGATAACCAAACATGTTCCTTTTCATTCCATCAGAATGATCCATTCCATTCCACATTCCATTCCTTCATACCAAACACTACCTTAGGATTAGGATTAGGTTTTTGGGTGTGGGGGTAGGGGGGTTTAGGTTTTTGGGGGGTGGGGGTGGGGGTGGGGGTTAGTTTTTTTTCGGGTTTATGTTTAAGGTTAAGTTTTAGGTTTTTGAGAGGGTGGGGGTGGGGGTTAGGTTTTTGGGGGATGTCGGTGGGGGGAGGGTTAAGTAGTTTAGGCTTTCCGTATTAGTGCACATATGCAGTACAATTTTTTTTTGAAATTTTTTTTCATACATAAAAAATAGCAATTTTTTATAAAAAATTGTAAAAAAAAAAAAATTGGTATGTTTTTTAGGCCTTTTTAGTTAGTTTTTTGGTTTTCTCATTTAAACTAGTTTTCTCATGATCCATGCCATATATATATATAAACGCCAACATAATCAAAACAAAGACTTTTCGGGAAAATCTCAAAGTTATTGGAAAATTCTAAGTATCGGAGAAACTTAGTTGTTTGTAGAATAATTGGTTATTAAAATGGTTCTTAATTTAGGACGTATAAACCAATTTGAGGGATTGTGATAAAATAAAAACGCACTTAAAGGTGAGTATCACGAATACCACTTTTTTTTACTGTTTTAAATACTGTTTTAGGGGGAAGAACACGTCTTTAAAAAGAATGAATATATGTTTTCGTATAAAACATGATTTCGAATAAATGTATTTTAGTGAATGTCGCTAAACACCATTTTTACTATGTTACATAATGTTTTCAGAGAAAAACATTTCGTTAAAAGAAAAGTATATGTTTTCATATAAAAATATGCTTTTGTATTACATGAAAATATATTTTCATTGAAAATACGATTTTTAGAGTATCATAATGTGTTTTAAGAACTCAGAAAGATGTATAACTTAATTTGTTTTCAAGAAAAAACAAGTTTTAATGTAATAAATAGTTTTCGGGGAAAATGACGATGTTATGAGTATAACGATCGTAAAGATTTAAAAACATTTTTTAAATCTAAGGTGGGACAAATTTGCCAAGTCTCAAGAGTTTAAGTAGCGGCAATAGGCTTACATTGCGTGGGGGATGTCGGGAATTTATAGAACGCCAAATATTAAATTGTTATTCAGTAGGTTATATATATATTGTTGTATTGGGGAATGCAAGTGGTATCCTAAATGCGGGAAACTGGGCGTAGTTAATAGCATTTAATCGTTAAGTAATGCACATGTGGAATCGTTAATAGATCTATTGGGTTGGCTACCCCGTCATGACCGGTCGCTCCGGTCTACATAGCGGCGAATTTGAATTCTTTAATCGTCTAGTATTGATTAAAATCTTAATCTTAGTATATAGCTCGTAACGTCTAGCTAACTTACGAAACTGAAGTCATATCGAAAAATTTTATATTAAAACTGAATCATGGAATATAAGTTTCATGCGGAATGCGGTACCGTGCCGACTCCAATAATATTACTAAGACATTTTTTTAAAGAAAATAAATGTCTTTCTTAAACATATGTGAATGTTTTCAAACCATCAAAAGGTTGAATTAAGAAAGTTTTCCATAAACAAAAATGTTACGAAATTATATGTGAACTCACCCTCCATTGTGTTGACACTTAATTATTACATGTTCTTCAGGTACATGAGTTCGGCTTCGGATTTTGGCATATCTTGTAGTAGTGATGCCTGTCGTGTTTAAAAATATTTTGGACTACTTTTAAAACCTAAAATGGGACCGTGTGTATTTGGATCCATAAGGATGAAGACAACTACGTTGTAACTATAGTCTATATCCGAACTTTAAATTCTAAAGTCATGATTTTAATAAGTGTATGTCCAAAATAAACAATGCATCGTTTACTAAGATATTTATGGGTACCAACCTCCGTTACCGCCAAGTTTGTATTTCCGTTGCGACGTTTTTGGGGTGTGACAATTTCTGTCAACGGCACGACCCGTGGCCAGTCTACTTACTGTACTATCGCAGATTCTGAAAAATCTTAGAGTTGACCACACCCGTGTTCTCTTAGCATGGCCCCGTGTTGGCTGTCAGTTTTGTCCTTTGCTGTTATATTTTCTTCTACAGCCTTTGAACACGCATAGAGTCTTTGATTACGGCTCGACGAAAATCCAGTTCCTCCAAATAACTTATAAAACCCGAATCTCTATTAAATTTTCTATAAAGATTATAATTCTTGAAATGAGACTTCTTAAAACTTCGTTCGGAACGCGTTAAAAAAGCTATATGTTTAAATTTTCTTGTTCGAAGCTGGTGATCCAGTCCTTGTATTAGGCCTTGTTCTTTTTGTCGTTTTTTAAAATATTATTCCAACTCGTTGATTAATTTGTATGACCATCGAGGGGGGTTTTTACCTATTTCGTTTATTCCAATATATTTTTTTTCACGTTTAGGGTTAGTTAGAATTTCGTTCAATGAAAACTTTAACCCATTATTTGAATCAATTTTTCGTTTTTTTTCTGATCTTTCAATTTTCTGTTCATTTTCTGGAGAATTAGGATAGGGAAGAAGGATATCATGAATTTTATTTAGTTCAGCTGTTTTTGTGCAATTTTCTATTGAAGTTTCATTTATGATTGAAGAAGAAAACAGATTCTTCATTCTTTCGCGATACATCCCATTCAAAAAGGGATCATACATTTTAACTAAGCAATTGTTTTTGTTTTTAGTCTCAGCATTAGACAATCAAGTCTTTGCTTTGGACACGGCCCGTGTCTGGTGGACACAGCCCCGTATCAGGTCTTCTGATCTTGCTATTTTGTTGGTTTGGATGTCGATTGGGGCTTGGCGAGTTGTGTCAATTCGTTCTTCTTTGTATTTATGTTGGTTTTTGCTGTTATTTTGCTCCTTTTGCACATTTAAGCTCTTTTGACCCTGTAAATTGAAAAGGGACAAAGAAACAAGTTTTTTCCAACATTAGTACCAAAAAGGGTTGATTTTACACCGTATTTGATACAATTTATATGTTGTATTTTATGCAATCAAATACCCCCACACTTGAATCTTTGCTTGTCCTCAAGCAAAACTCTTAAATGTGGCTTACACACCCAAACGGAATAGGTAGAAGAGAAGGTTTTGGTCTCATCTTTCGAGTGTCGGGAATCCAAGTTCTGAATTTATTTTGTTTTTATTTTATTTGCAATCTTATTCGTCATGATTTATTTAAAACACAAGTTAAGAAAAATTATTTACTTTGGGCATAACATGCCTTTATAAAATTTCATTTAGTTATATACAAATTTACACACCTCACAAGTGGTCACTCAACACTCGGCTGAAGTTGTGTAAGTGAGAACGCTCGTGCCCGGTTTTGGAACTTACTTCTACCATAAGCTTGACACTCGATCAAACCTCCTCCTTTTTGACGTTTAAATCCTTGCAATTATCAAGAGGACTTTTAAAGGGTAGGTTGTGGTTCGGGTTTGGTATGTTTTATTGAAATGGTGAAAAGCGTAATGAGTATCGGTTTTTTCTATTGCTTTGTCGCTTAGCAAAAAATACTTTGGGCAAATTTTTCTGATTTTTTTTGCCGAAGTTGAAACTGAGCCATAATCGTAATTTCATAACCGATATCTTTACAAAAATAAAAGAAGAAAAATGAAAAGGTTTGTTTTTGTGGTTTTTGAAATGAAAAGGTTTAAGGTTTAAAGGGGTTTATCTAAGGGGATGTTTTTGGCTAAAGCAGAGAAAAATAAAGGTTTTGTAGTGAAAAATGGGTTGATCCTAATGCCTCCATCATTTACTTACTTGGATTTTTGTCGGTATGGACTTGGAACGTATCGCATTGTCAAGTTCTAGATTTATGAGAAACAAACGGTCTATTCACACAAGAAACGAAAATTGAGCAATTAGTATAGATGTGTATTTATATGCTCGGCAATGGCTCAAAACTCACTTTTTTGGGAAAAAGGGTCGTAGTGTAAAAAAGTATATATAATCAAATTTTACAAAGATTTGTCATGCCTGTTTTTGTAATTTTCTTAATTGATTTTTTTTATCACGACACTATCAGTTGTAAATTTGTAAAAACATGATTTTTAGAACTTATTTTACCCAACTAAACCAAGATAAGTAAAAGAAAATAAAAAAAAAGTTGAAAAAGTTTGGGGTGATTAGCGGTTCCAAGGCGAGTTTTGTGTAAGGCTTGTTTTAGGACAAACGATTCAAGGTTTTATCATCCCCTCCCCACACTTAAAGTACACATTGCCCTCAATGTGTCCCAAATAGGATTTATTTTGGTAAAATGTGTGAAAAATAGCAAAATTTTTGGTTACTGGCACATGCAGCACGGGGGCGTGCTATAGGGACACGACCCCGCGTTTAAAGTGCCAGTAACAATTTGATTCAGAAGACGTACAGTGGGGTGGCCACGGGGACGTGCTGGGTGAGCACGACCCGTGCCACCTTTTGGACAAAAGATTTTGGACATCAGCAAGTTACGCATGGGGGCGTGCTGGGTGAGCACGGCCCCGTGCTGCAGACACCGTTTTGCAACTTTTGAGTTGGGAGGCCTCTGATTTACGTGCATGGGTTCCATTTTTCATCATCTTTCATCCTCTATTGAGCGTGTCTTATTCCTACAAAGATAAAACTTAAAAGAAAACACTAAACTAACGTTTTACTACAATTAAAGTATGATTAAACTAATAGATAGTCCATAGAATGCTTCCATGGTGCGCCATGTTTATAAGGGTCCTTGGCTAGACCCAAAGTCGGTCAAATGTTACCCGAGCGGGATGACTCGCATCCCGAGTTATATCGTTGCAATGCGTCGTCTAGGCTTGAGTCAATCGCTTTGAGGTATTTGACCGCATCATCCTCCACTCACTGTCCTACTTCAAACTTGATCTCTTTTTCACCAACCCTCAATGTTAACTTCCATCACTCATATCCACCATTGCTCGTGCGGTGGCAAGGATGTGTCGTCCTAATATGAGCGGGATTTCGGTGTCTTCTTCCATGTCTAAGATAACAAAGTCGGCCGGAAAAATGAATTCTTCGACCTTTACCAATAGGTTCTCTATGAGACCTTAAGGGTATTTTACCTATCTATCCGCAAGTTGTATGCTCATCCTTGTAGGATGTGGCTTACCTAACTTTAAACGGTTGATCAAAGAGGCCGACATTAGATTAATGCTAGCCCCCAAGTCGGCTAGCGCATTGCTTATTGGTGATCCACCAATAGAGCAAGGAATGGTGAAGCTTCCAGGATCACTCTTCTTTTGGGGTAGCTTGTTGAGGAGTGTCGCCGAGCATTCTTCACTAAGGGTGACTTCTTGAATGGACTCAATCTTTCTTTTGTGAATGAGGAAGTTTCTTAGGAACTTGGAGTATTTTGGCATTTGAGTGAGGACTTCCACAAAAGGAAGATTGATGTGAAGTTGTTTAAGCAAGCTCACAAACTTAGTGAATTGTTCGTTGGTCTTTTGCCGAAGTAAACAACCGGGGTATGGGACCGGGGGTGGTTTGGTTGTGTCGATATTTTAGGGTTGAGTATTTTCTTGGTTATTGGTAATGGGTGTTTTAGTGGGGATTGGATCGGGTTGTTGTAGTGTTGGTTCAATCTCAGGTCCTACGTTCCGGCTTCTTAAGTTGACTACATTACTTGAGCTTTTGGGTTTGTTTTGGTGTTACTTGGTAAGGCTCCTTGCGGTCTCTTGGCGAAATTTCGGGCAAGTTGGCTTAATTGTTTTTCTATATTTTGAACACTAGCCCTTTGATTTCTAATTTCCGCTTCATTTTATGAGAACCTTTCCGATTATCTTTTATCGGATTCGGAGAAGAGGCGAGTGATGATATTCTCAAGCCTTTTTCTTCCGCCTTGTTGTTGTGGTTGGAAACCTTGTTGCTCATTTCGTGGTTGTTGTTGAAAGTTCGATCGTTGATTTTGATTTTGTTGGTTATTACCCGCCGATTCCCTCCAACTAAAGTTGGGATGATTACGCCACTAATGTCACACCCTCAAAAATCCACTTGCAGGGTTTTACCGCGAGGCGCGTGAAAAGCCAAGATCCAGGACACTAGTCATATAGAACGACTCTATATGCAAAAATACGTTTAAACAAATTTAACCATTCAGATAAAGAAATGCGGAAGTGTAGGTAAACGTAAATAAAGTGTGCGTAAAAACAAACGCCCAAACCAAAGTACTTAAAAGTAAAGATGCAAAACGTTTAAATAAAATACTTTTCATGCTCATGATGTGCTCCTATGCTAGAATGGTGCCTTAACAACCTGAGAAAACATGTAAAAATCAAGTGTCAACAATTAACGAAGAGTGAGTTCACAGGTTTTAGTTCACTATTTTAAAATAAGTAAGGTTCAACCCCGAACCAGTGTGTTAATTAGTTTCCCTTATCCAACACGAATCAGATTATTGTAAGTTTCCCGATTCAAATCTCGAATCGCGTATTTTATATTGTTTAGGTAGCTAGCCTAGGTCATGTCAACAAAGTGTTTGATCCAAAGCTGACATTGTTGCCCCTATTGTGCCAGGTCCATCACCAACCATGGCTAAGTGTTTGGCAAATTCTACACACGTGACCATCAATGTCCGGTCTAGTTGGCGCAACCAGCTCGAGTGGGGCTTGTCGGGCCCTGTAGTACTACTAAAAATTTCCTCGCTATAACCCAATACTAACGACATCGTAAGTTTTAAGGGGACTGACATGTGATATGATGCTTCTTTGTGACCATAACCGTATAACATAACCCCTCCCAATATAGTTCATTAATGCGTAAAGTAAAAGCGTTACATTACCGTAACGGTACATGTTTTCTCCCCCTGTGTATTTAAAACCATATAAAAATGGGGCCGTGAACTCACCTTTGATAGCTCGGTTAGACTTTAAAGTGATTATGAGTTGAGGTTGGTCATGTCACACCCCCAAATTCCACACGCGGAGTACCAACGCATAGGGGCGTGACATGACCAGGATCAAGCCACCAATCATATTGAACAATGTAAATAGTAAATGTAATTCAACCAAACCAATATGAAAGGTGTTCAAAACATGAGTATAATTTCAATGTTTAGCGGAAGCATAAAAGTAAACCCAACATAAGTATAAAGTTTGAAATGTCATAAATGTTTAACAAGCATTCACGATCCATGTCCACAACGACCGCGCCTCCCTGTGCAAGCTCCATGAGTACCTAACGACCTGCAAGGCATGTAACAGAGGGTCAACAACAAAGTTGAGCGAGTTCACAGTTGGTTGTTTAGTTATAGTGTTCAATTCGTAAACCGTATGTTTGTTTAGTAAACCATGTATCGTTTATACTTGTATCGCGGCCCTCTAGGCATGTTTGCGAAGATTAGTGGGAGTTTCCCATGTATTCTAGACTAGTTATATTTGTATCGCGGCCCTCCAGGCATGTGTGCGAAGTTTAGTATTTGTATCATGGCCATTCCAGGCATGTGTGCGAAGATTTGTATTTGTATCGCGGCCATTCCAGGCATGTGTGCGAAGAGTAGTATTTGTATCACTAGTCTAGCAGTATCTATAAGTGACGTTCCCCTAACGAGGTCAATGATCCGTAATTCCCAATAACCATGTAAGTGCAAGTAACCATTAGATCCCATTCCCTACCCCGGGAATCCCATGCCTTGGTAAGAGTGTGAACTCACCTTGGTTTGCTCGGTATGCTAAAGTATGTACTCGCAAGTAATCAGTCAAGTCCTAAAGTACGCACGTATACACAATCAGTTTTATGTTCACTAAGTTCACGTATGCTTAAACAATCACAGTGGTATTGAAGCAGTGATCACCAAGTAGCACTTAAACACGTATTCAAAATCATACAAGTCATGCGTATCAACCAACAGCAGTTAGTTAATCCAGTTAACCCTTAACAGAAAGAAATCAAGCTATTGTGCAGATTACCCATTCGGCGAAACACCCCCTGTTTCGCTGTGCACCCTCTCCGACGAAACACTTCTGTTTCGTCAAGGTTTGTTTCGTCGTAACTGGTCTCGACGAAACACTTTTGTTTCTCCATGTTGGTTTCGTCGACAAGTGTTTTGTCCAAAGCATTAGTTACGCCGTGACAGTTACAAAAGTCACAGAAACCCTAATCATTGCTAACAGCCGTCATCAACATCATCAATCATACAGTCATCAGCAAATTATACAACCAATCATTGAACATCATACTAGTAAACCGTACCCTATGCATAACAGTTACTGAACCGACATAAAATCCACAATATCATTAGGCGTTTATACGATTAATACTAGTTTAGATCCGTTGGTTCAAAGAACCATCATATGGTTACGTTTTAAGCAGTTTAATCAGGTGTGCAATGGATGATACTATGTAAGACTCATGGAACCTTAATCAACATCATGTTTCACATAAATCTATGTAACCGATCATTCATGCATAACGAAATCAAGATCATTATATTCATATATTCACAGTCGTTTCATAATTCAAGCATACACATACAATAATTGAGCAATCAAGGAAATCATGAAACCGATTAAACAAACACGCAACTAACCGAGATATTAGTAAGGATGGCTTGATCGTTCAAGAGGGCTTGGGAGTACACAAAGCTGCCGTCACACACAGGGGAGTCCTAGGGTTTTCGGTTTTGGTGATGAGTTTCACGAATGAAACTGTTTTGTGAGATATAACTCACGTAACAGAGCTGGGCCCTTAACTGGGCTTCGGCGAAACTGGGCTCGGTGAAACACTTCTGTTTCGTCGAGATTGGAATGACGAAACAGGCTCCTGTTTCGTCGGGTTTGGTCATGGCGAAACACTTGTTTCGTCGGGTCCTTTCATGTGTTAAACAGTTTAAGTTTTCTAACAAGTCTCATGTTATACAACCAAACACATAATCATGTAATAAACACAATACGTTTTATCATATCACAACGTGTATAATTACAAAGTAAACAAGTCGTGTAAGTAAACAACTAGACAGTCAACGTGCAATAAATGCGAAAGTAGGATCTCGGAAACTCGAGTTGTCACATTATCCCCAACTTGAAAGAAATTTCATCCCGAAATTTAGCATGCGGTTACTGAGGAAGCTAGTTAAGTTGTATCGTTTACTGGTTTTCCTGGGGTGTCACATCATCCCCCCGTTGATTTGGAATTTCGTCCCGAAATTCTATAGTAGCTTCAGCCTCAGTAGTAGTTGCATTGCTCTTGAATAACTGGGGATATTTGAGTTCCATTTGGTCTTCTCGTTCTCAGGTAAACTCTGGGCCACGACGGGAGTTCCAACGAACTCGAACAAGAGGTATTCTGGTGTTCTTGAGGACCTTAACATCCCGGTCCGTGATTTCGACAGGTTCCTCGACGAAATGTAACTGTTCATCGATAGTGAGCTCCTTCAAAGGAACTATGAGGGTCTCATCTGACAGACACTTCTTCAGATTTGACACGTGGAAAACGTTGTGAACTGCACCGAGTTCTGCTGGTAAGTTCAGTTTGTAGGCCACTTTGCCTATTCTTTCTATGATTTCGAATGGTCCGACGTAACGTGGATTGAGTTTGCCTCGTTTGCCAAAACGAACTACACCCTTCCAGGGCGAGACTTTGAGTAGCACCCGATCCCCAACCTGGAACTCGAGCGGTTTCCTGCGCTTATCAGCGTAGCTTTTCTGACGGTCACGAGCTGCCGCCATGCGTTGTCATATCTGTGCAATCCTTTCTGTTGCGTCAACTACCATTTCTGGACCTATGATCTGACTATCACCCACCTCTGCCCAACAAAGAGGTGATCGGCATTTACGCCCGTATAATGCCTCGAATGGAGCGGCTTGTATGCTGGTGTGATAACTGTTGTTGTAAGAAAACTCCAGTAACGGGAGATGTTTTTCCCAGCTGTTGCCGAAGTCGATAACACATGCCCGAAGCATGTCTTCTAGAGTCTGTATAGTACGTTCAGACTGTCCATCCGTCTGAGGGTGATAGGCTGTGCTCATGTCTAACCGGGAGCCAAAAGATTTGTGCATTGCTTGCCACAGTTCCGAAGTAAAGCATGCATCACGATCTGAAATAATAGAGGTTGGCACTCCGTGCCTAGAAACCACTTCTTTCAAGTAGATGTCTGCTAAGGTAGAGAATTTGTCTGTTTCCTTGATAGCCAAGAAGTGTGCGGACTTAGTGAGTCGATCCACGATCACCCAAATAGTATCGTTCCCACGCTGAGATCTAGGTAGGCCAGTAACGAACTCCATGGAAATTTCCTCCCATTTCCATTGTGGTATCTTTGGTTGCTGAAGTAGGCCTGATGGTTTCTGATATTCCGCCTTGACCCTCACACAAGTCAAACACTTGCTAACGTAAGTTGCTATGTGAGCTTTCATGCTGGGCCACCAGTATGTAGTTCTGCGATCGTGGTACATTTTATCCGAACCTGGATGTACCGAGTAGCGAGACTTATGGGCTTCTTCCATTACAAGCTCGCGTATGTTGCCATAAAGTAGGACCCAGATGCGTCCTGTTACGTAATAGGCGCCGTCGTCCTTCTGTTCTAATCGCTGCCTTGAACCGCGTAAGGCTTCAGCCCTGACGTTTTCTGGTTTCAATGCTTCTACTTGAGCATCTCGTATCTGTGCAGGAAGACCAGACTGAATAGTAAGTTGTAGTGCTCGTACGCGTCTAGGTGTAGTGTCTTTTCGACTGAGAGCGTCAGCCACAACATTGGCTTTGCCTGGATGGTACTTAATGGCGCATTCGTAATCGTTCAGTAACTCGACCCATCGACGTTCACGCATGTTCAATTCCTTTTGCTTGAAGATATGCTCGAGACTCCTGTGATCGGTGTAGATAGTGCACTTGGTACCGTACAGGTAATGTCGCCATATCTTAAGCGCGAAAACAACAGCTCCCAGTTCTAAATCGTGTGTAGTGTAGTTCCGTTCGTGAACTTTAAGTTGGCGCGAAGCGTAAGCAATGACTTTATCCCGTTGCATCAACACACATCCAAGACCCTGAATGGATGCGTCGCAATAAACCACAAAATCGTCCGTGCCCTCCGGCAATGAGAGGATAGGTGCGCTACAGAGCCTGTCTTTCAGGTGCTGAAAAGCGTTTTCCTGAATACTACCCCAACGGTAGGTGACACCCTTCTGTGTCAGTAGTGTAAGCGGCTGTGCAATCCTTGAGAAGTCCTTGATAAACCTCCTGTAATAACCCGCCAAACCCAAGAATTGGCGTATTTCCGTTGGTGTACGTGGTGCAGGCCAGTTCCTGATCGAGTCTACCGTGGATGGATCAACATGAATCCCATCCTTGTTTACTACGTGGCCTAGAAAGTGAACTTCGCGAAGCTAGAAGTCGCATTTTGAAAACTTGGCGTACAGCTGTTCTGATCGTAGGAGTTCCAAAATAAGTTGTAAATGCTGTTCGTGTTCCTCCTGACTCTTGGAGTAGATTAGAATGTCGTCGATAAATACAATCACAAACTTATCCAAGTAGGGCTTGCACACCCTGTTCATAAGATCCATGAAGACTGCAGGCGCGTTCGTTAACCCGAATGGCATGACTAGAAACTCGTAGTGGCCGTAGCGCGTTCTGAATGCTGTTTTGGAGACGTCCTCATCCCGGACTCTCAGCTGATGGTAACCTGACCTCAGGTCAATCTCCGAGTAATAGCTCGACCCCTGCAACTGGTCGAACAAGTCATCAATACGTGGAAGAGGACAGCGATTCTTCACGGTCACCTTATTTTGTTCACGGTAATCTATACACATCCTGAAAGTACCGTCTTTCTTCTTTATAAATAATACTGGAGCTCCCCAAGGCGAAGAGCTAGGATGAATGAAACCCTTATCCAAGAGTTCTTGCAGTTTCTTAGACAGTTCTTCCAGTTCAATTGGAGCTAAGCGATATGGTGCGCGAGCTATTGGTGCTGCTCCTGGAGCTAGCTCGATCTGGAATTCGACCTGGCGATGAGGCGGTAGCCCAGTTAAA
Organism: Helianthus annuus; assembly: GCF_002127325.2. NCBI lineage: Eukaryota > Viridiplantae > Streptophyta > Magnoliopsida > Asterales > Asteraceae > Helianthus > Helianthus annuus. Next base: position 84,248,389 of record NC_035442.2, read on the forward strand.
TCTTCGGGAAACACTTGAGGAAAATCGCGTACAACTGGGATATCCTCTAATCTCTTCTCTTTCGTTGATGCATCAATAACAAGTGCCAAAATGGTAGTGTGGCCCTTACGCAAACACTTCTGGGCCTTCAGGAAGGAGATGATGCCAACCACGGCACCACTCTTGTCGCCTTGAACTTTGAGAGGTTCTTTACCAGAACGGGGAATACGAACTATCTTCTCCTTGCATAAGATCTCTACTTGTTGTTGGGATAACCAATCCATACCAATGACGATGTCGAAACTACCCGGAACAATAGGAATGAGATTGATGGAGAAAGTCTGACCCGCTAAGACGATGTTACAACCCTTGACTACATGTGTGGCCTCTAGACTTTTACCATTAGCTAACTCTACGACATGTTTGGTGTTTAAGGGTGTTGGTGTACGTTTTAATATTTGACTAACTTTTAGAGACACATAACTGGTATCCGCACCCGAATCAAACAAAACAGTAACATAAAAGTCGTCGAGAAGAAACTTACCCATAACCACGTTAGGATCATTCCTTGCATCACCCTGCCCCAGCACGAACACACGACCCCTAGCATCGTTACCATTATTGTTTTCCCCGTTGTTGTTCCCATTGCCCTGATTGTTGTTGTTGTTGTTGTTGTTCTGGTTTAACTGGGGGCAGTCTCGCTTGAAGTGGCCTTCAGCACCACATTGATAGCATCCCATATTGCCGCACTGCTGTTGCTGCTGCTGTTTCATGGAGCAGGTGGTTGTTGTTGCTGGTTCTGATTCGCAGGTCGTGAGCTCCTGCAATCTTTAGCCTCATGACCAAACTTGAGGCACCGCTGACAACGACCCTTGTTGCACTGGCCGTTGTGGTGCTTGTTGCAAGTATCGCACCTTGGAAGGTTTCCTCGATATCTACCCTGTCTTTGATTACCCGAAGTTTGCTGACCAGGGCTCTGGTAGTTATCAGTCTTGCGCTGTTGAACCTGAGACTGAGCTGTAGCTGAACCTTTGCTGGAATCCCCATCCCATTTCCGCTTGTTATCACTGGGAGTAGCGGAAGTAGTAGCATCGGTAGCACTGATACGTTCAGGCAGCCTGTTCTGTTCCACTGCCTGATCCGTAAGGCGATGAGCAAGACGTTGAATATCCTGGATATTATCAAGGTTGGCCGATGTCACGTGACTTTGGATTTCTGGTGCTAGCCCTTTGAGATACAACTCAATACGCTTGATAGGAGAGTCCACCATAGTTAGACACAGGATGGCCAGCTCGTTTGACCGTTTAGTATATGCCTCAATTTCCGACCCCGTCATTTTCAAATGAAAGAACTCCACTTCTAGCTTGTGGATGTCATCACATGTGCAGTATTCCCGTTTGATCAGTTCTTTGAAATCATTCCAAGGGGTGGTGTTAGCAGCTGCCAACCCTAACATCTGGACTTACGCATTCCACCAAGTCAGCACAATGCCTTCTAGAGTACCAGTGGCGTACTTCACCCTGCGAGCCTCAGGGCATTCACACATCTCAAACACGGACTCGAGCTTATCAAACCAATGGAGGAGTCCAACTGCTCCTTCAGTACCACTGAATGTGTTAGGACGACAGTCCATGAAATTCTTAAAAGTGCAAACAGGTGGCTGAGCGTGTTGACCTGTTGTGTATAAGAATCGGGACAAGGTTAAACACAAGAATTGGTTTAGGAGTGTAGGATCTAAAGATCCTAGTGTGAGTTACTACTGCAGAGTATACCTCCTGCTTGTGCGGCTGCAAGTGCCGCAACAACTTGTTCGTTAATCAGAGCTGTCAACTGGGCTTGAGTCATGTTAATGCGTCCGGCCATGATCTTCATAGCAAAGGTAACATAAGTGAGAGAGGTACGCGAAAAGTGCGATGACAGAAGAGAGTAAGCACGTAAGTGTTCTCAGGCAATAATTGTTACGTTTATCTAAGCATACCATGAGCAAAGTTTTATGTAATCTAACATGTAGGCAATGTAAACATGAATAGTAGTACCTAGTGTGTTGAGTCTTGCACGTGGAGCGAAGCATCGTTGTGGATCGTTGAGCACTATACAGGTTATAGTCTGGTTTTAATAAAAAACGTTTTCCCCTTATTAAAACCAAGTTCTCTATAACCAATGGCTCTGATACCAATCTGTCACACCCCCAAATTCCACACGCGGAGTACCACCGCATGGGGGCGTGACATGACCAGGATCAAGCCACCAATCATATTGAACAATGTAAATAGTAAATGTAATTCAACCAAACCAATATGAAAGGTGTTCAAAACATGAGTATAATTTCAATGTTTAGCAGAAGCATAAAAGTAAACCCAACATAAGTATAAAGTTTGAAATGTCATAAATGTTTAACAAGCATTCACGATCCATGTCCACAATGACCGCGCCTCCCTGTGCAAGCTCAATGAGTACCTAACGACCTGCAAGGCATGTAACAGAGGGTCAACAACAAAGTTGAGCGAGTTCACAGTTGGTTGTTTAGTTATAGTGTTCAATTCGTAAACCGTATGTTTGTTTAGTAAACCATGTATCGTTTATACTTGTATCGCGGCCCTCCAGGCATGTTTGCGAAGATTAGTGGGGGTTTCCCATGTATTCTAGACTAGTTATCTTTGTATCGCAGCCCTCCAGGCATGTGTGCGAAGTTTAGTATTTGTATCGCGGCCATTCCAGGCATGTGTGCGAAGATTTGTATTTGTATTGCGGCCATTCCAGGCATGTGTGCGAAGAGTAGTATTTGTATCACTAGTCTAGCAGTATCTATAAGTGACCTTCCCCTAACGAGGTCAATGATCCGTAATTCCCAATAACCATGTAAGTGCAAGTAACCATTAAATCCCATTCCCTACCCCGGGAATCCCATGCCTTGGTAAGAGTGTGAACTCACCTTGGTTTGCTTGGTATGCTAAAGTATGTACTCACAAGTAATCAGTCAAGTCCTAAAGTACGCACGTATACACAATCAGTTTTATGTTCACTAAGTTCACGTATGCTTAAACAATCACAGTGGTATTGAAGCAGTGATCACCAAGTAGCACTTAAACACGTATTCAAAATCATACAAGTCATGCGTATCAACCAACAACAGTTAGTTAATCCAGTTAACCCTTAACAGAAAGAAATCAAGCTATTGTGCAGATTACCCATTCGGCGAAACACCCCCTGTTTCGCTGTGCACCCTCTCCGACGAAACACTTATGTTTCGTCAAGGTTTGTTTCGTCATAACTGGTCTCGGCGAAACACTTTTGTTTCTCCATGTTGGTTTCGTCAACAAGTGTTTCGTCCAAAGCATTAGTTACGCCGTGACAGTTACAAAAGTCACAGAAACCCTAATCATTGCTAACAGCCGTCATCAACATCATCAATCATACAGTCATCAGCAAATTATACAACCAATCATTGAACATCATACTAGTAAACCGTACCCTATGCATAACAGTTACTGAACCGACATGAAATCCACAATATCATTAGGCGTTTATACGATTAGTACTAGTTTAGATCCGTTGGTTCAAAGAACCATCATATGGTTACATTTTAAGCAGTTTAATCAAGTGTGCAATGGATGATACTACGTAAGACTCATGGAACCTTAATCAACATCATGTTTCACATAAATCTATGTAACCGATCATTCATGCATAACGAAATCAAGATCATTATATTCATATATTCACAGTCGTTTCATAATTCAAGCATACACATACAATAATTGAGCAATCAAGGAAATCATGAAACTGATTAAACAAACACGCAACTAACCGAGATATTAGTAAGGATGGCTTGATCGTTCAAGAGGGCTTGGGAGTACACAAAGCTGCCGTCACACACAGGGGAGTCCTAGGGTTTTCGGTTTTGGTGATGAGTTTCACGCATGAAACTGTTTTGTGAGATATAACTCACGTAACAGAGCTGGGCCCTTAACTGGGCTTCGGCGAAACACTTCTGTTTCGTCGAGATTGGAATGACGAAACAGACTCCTGTTTCGTTGGGTTTGGTCATGGCGAAACACTTGTTTCGTCGGGTCCTTTCATGTGTTAAACAATTTAAGTTTTCTAACAAGTCTCATGTTATACAACCAAACACATAATCATGTAATAAACACAATACGTTTTTATCATATCACAACGTGTATAATTACAAAGTAAACAAGTCGTGTAAGTAAACAACTAGACAGTCAACGTGCAATAAATGCGAAAGTAGGATCTCGGAAACTTGAGTTGTCACAGGTTAATCACCTCCTAATATGATTACTACCTAGTTAATTAGTGTGCTCATGAAAGACACGAAATCCCTACACGTATCTAACACGTATCATGCAATCACGTTGACAACTTACATATATATCACACATATATATTTTCATTCAAACGGTATATCTATACGTATATATAGATGGTCATAACACACCACAACTTAAGCAACATTCAAGTTGACATTAAACCTGTTCGATCATTCTCAAATAACATAACTAACATTTAGATGCACACATTGCGACTTATTACGTTTTAGCTTTATGATGTGTGTCGTTAAGGACATGCAAAAACCGAAATAAACTATGTAGATAGGATAAGTCGGATATCGAACCAGAGGAGGATTGTGGAAAGTGTTATTATGCTAAGTATTAATTAACTAATACATAATTGGAAAATTGGTTTGTTTGTTTATGATAAATGACTAAATTAACGAATAAAAATTGTGGTTTAAAACAATGATGAGAAAAGGTGATCACTCCGGGATTCAGATTCTGTAATTACTAATAACCTAGTTCTAATTTAATTGGATGCTATTGATTGAATAGTAAATCTGTCACATTTACCAATTACCTATGCAGTTCAAAATCTTAATACATAGGAATCATTCAATCAACAAAAGCATAATTGGATTCAAAACATAATTATAACTCTGACTGTCCTCAGGATTTGTCTGTCACACCAATAATATAATCATGTAAATAGCCGGCTGTCACCCGACTACAAATCCAAGTCTCAATACAAACAGAAACTAGAATTAAAAGTGTCTCACAAGAATCATTCACCCAAAGTGTCCACGAGAGAATTAGCCGCTCATGATGCTTGTGCGATCCTCAATAGCTTGAAAGAATGTCGAATTCATGATCGAATCGGATCTTGTGGTTGATGATAATTATGATGATGATGGTTGAATGCTCGCCCCCTACTGCCGTCGAGATGATGATAATATCCATTTTGGTGTTGAAAATTAATAATAACTATCCCCCAAACACGTGATGTTCCAGTCCCTCACAAAGTCCAAAAAGGGAAGCCCGCGTGAATATGTGATGATGATTGTGTTCTGTCTTCTCAATGATCGGCCCAATTGAAACCCAAAACTTTGCTGCCTTCAATTCTTTTGTTTTCCTTCTATGTTGTCACGTGATGTCTTTGGCAGCCCCTTCTATGCGTGTGTATATATATTAAAGTCCCCCAAAAATTAATGTTCACGTGATGAGTATTAATATTGGCCCCCATCCAAAAGTCTTCTCATGTGTGTCCCATATAGGTTTTTAATGACCCTCCACTACATAAACACGTATACTGCCTTTTAAACCACCGTAGCTTACTGTTATGACCATAAGTTACGCTTTGGACTTGCTGTGGTCTTTTGATTCAACCTCGCTTCAACCGTACCTTACACTTAGTTGACCGTACGCTACGGTTAACTGTTGATGGAACTCTATTTGGCTGAGCATGAACTTCCATTTAATTACCAATTAACCCATGAACTTCATTCTTTTGCATCTCTTGTATATTCAAGCAACCTTTTCGATCCGAACAAGTCCCGAATAATGCCTTTCGCTATGTTTATCATCCACAGATGTTCCGTATCATCTCTAAACTCTCCAACTTTACCGATTTAGACGGTTAACCTGTAAAACCACACGAACTCGTAGTTATCACATTCGAAACACTTAACCGCCTAAAATGCAATAAAACACAATATTTAAACACTTTAACACCCGGGTTTCACACTCTCCATCACATCCCCACACTTAACATTGATTATCCTCAAGCAACCATTACAAACATTACTCACCTTATTAACAAATCACCATTGAATCCCTTTCCGAATTAGCAATTTAAGGTCCCAAGTCATACCCGTCACATAGACTGACACAATCGAGATTGACAATCTGACAAATAAGTGATACTCATTTAAAACAATTGAAGACCTGCCTAACTAAAACTAACATGCTTATGATACTACACACATGCCACACGCCCCTCACAATAATCACTCCTCTCGGTTTCAATCAAGACTAGCGTGTAATGTGCTAGTATATAATTCACTCAAAACCAAATACACGCTACTTTGTAATCATAAGCTTGTATAGCAATCACACCTCCAATGTATCAAATAACGTAACACATATCAAAAGGACTTTTGGGTTTTGGGTTAAGGGTAAGGTAAGAATATATTTTTGGGTTTTTATATTTATATGGCGAGCACAAACGAACATACCAAACCATGACAACTTATTCACAATAGTACTAACACTTTGGGTATTTTCGACCCATTTATTGAACACGAACATAATACTAATATTTTTTTTTCTTTTCTCTTTTTTTATTTTTTTAATAACATACTAACACAGTTGTCATTCATGGTTGGTAATCAAACGGGTCAAACGAGGTGTAACAAATGAAAGGTAAAAGGCTCAACATGGTTAACTAAAGTGGGTTGGATAAACAATCAACATACGAAACAATGAAGGGATCCAAATGCCTTTATCTTTTATGTGCATACGCTAAACCACAGTCTCGGCACGTATCAAACCATACAAGTTCTAATACAAAGCAATATATGGCCTACACTCAGCAAATGAACATTTATAGCAATTTAAACTAACAATCATAGCAAGGCATCAGTGGTTCTTCCAATTTCGCTTTTTCCCGTCTAAATCGGGCCTCATGGCAACCGATACACGGGTGAAGTGGTTCCCTGCACAAAATGCATCTAAGAGAGCTGCAGAATATTGTAAGATCTGTCATCCTGCACAAACACAAAAACACAAGCACCAAGCATAAATCTGAACAAAACAAAACAAAACTGACACTATTTTTGGATATTTTTTTATTTTTTTAAAACTAAAACTTAACACTAGACACTTTGTGCACGCCTCCCCGGAAACGGCGCCATTTTGATGTCTGTCGTTAAGGACATGCAAAAACCGAAATAAACTATGTAGATAGGATAAGTCGGATATCGAACCAGAGGAGGATTGTGGAAAGTGTTATTATGCTAAGTATTAATTAACTAATACAGAATTGGAAAATCGGTTTGTTTGTTTATGATGAATGACTAAATTAACGAATAAAAATTGTGGTTTAAAACAATGATGAGAAAAGGTGATCACTCCGGGATTCAGATTCTGTAATTACTAATAACCTAGTTCTGATTTTATTGGATGCTATTGATTGAATAGTAAATCTGTCACATCTACTAATTACCTATGCAGTTCAAAATCTTAATACATAGGAATCATTCAATCAACAAAAGCATAATTGGATTCAAAACATAATTATAACTCTGACTGTCCTCAGGATTTGTCTGTCACACAAATAATATAATCATGTAAATAGCCGGTTGTCACCCGACTACAAATCCAAGTCTCAATACAAACAGAAACTAGAATTAAAAGTGTCTCACAAGAATCATTCACCCAAAGTGTCCACAAGAGAATTAGCCGCTCATGATGCTTGTGCGATCCTCAATAGCTTGAAAGAATGTCGAATTCATGATCGAATCGGATCTTGTGGTTGATGATAATTATGATGATGATGGTTGAATGCTCGCCCCCTACTGTCGTCGAGATGATGATAATATCCATTTTGGTGTTGAAAATTAATAATAACTATCCCCCAAACACGTGATGTTCCTGTCACACCCCCAAAATCCCACCTGCGGAGTACTACCGCTTGGAGGCGTGACTGACCAGGATCCAGCCACCAATCATACTGAACAAGCATATAAGCAGTTATAAAAGTTTAACCAATACGATTGGTGTTTCAAAACAAACAAGTTAAGTTTCAAGCGGAAGCATAAGTTTAAAGTTATAACATAAGTTCAAAAGTTTCAAGTTTAACATAGCACGTAGCAATCCGTGTCCCACAACGACCCTCCTCCATGCAAGCTCCAGCTGAGTACCTATGGTCCTGCAAAGCATGTAGTAACGAGTCAACAACTAGTTGAGTGAGTTCACGGTTGGGTATTCGTTTTAGTTGTTTCGAAAACAGTTTACTTTAACCGGCATCCTGCCGTGGGGGTTACCCCATAGTTTAAAAACGTGACATGTTCATTCCCAGTTACTCCGGCATTCCAGCCGTGGGGGCTACCCCATGTTAGTTATCAGGCATTTCGGCCGTGGGGGCTACCCCATGCGTACACTAGACTCGTTACCATATCGACTGCTGACTGTAGTCATGTTTATGTGCCCTGAAAACATCAATGTCTATCATCATTGACGTGCCCCAGATCCATTAGTTCACGCCCGTCCTCTGCGGCACGGTGTGAGGCTTGTCAGACCTAAATAGCGCTATCTAACTAATGACCCGCTCGCCATTGGCCCGGCGATTAGTCGATACAAAAAGGAGGGACTTCGTGATAGAGTTTTAGTCTAGTACGTGTTATCCGTCCATCCGGACGAGGAATCACATTCCTGAACCACTGACGTCCTACCCAAGGAGGACGAGGAATCCACGTTCCTTAACCCCGTTCCCAACCCAGGGAATCCCATGCTTTGTAGAGGGTGTGAACTCACCTTGGTTTGCTCGGCAGTTAATCACAGAAAGGTCAATCAGATTGCAGGTAATCAATTAGGTCCTACCACAGATGTTATTCGTATCAGATTCAAGTCAAGCAGTGCACGAATGTTCAACACGTATTGTTCACAGGTATTGATCATGGCAAACACGCTTATCAACAGTTCACAGTTAACAGTTATATACAACCCAAAGTCTAGTATAAAGCCCAAACAGTTGGGCTCGTAGTAACAGGCCCAAACAACACATTAACAGTAGCACAGAAGTCTATAAGTCCGGCCCACTAACTTAGGCCCATAAGTGTGGTCTCGAGTCGCAACCGGACTCGCAAGCATGGTCTCGAGTCATGCTGTTTGTGCTGATCATGGATGGTTGCGAGTCGCAACCTAAGTCGCAACCGTGGTCTCTGCTGATCATGCTAAGGTCTCGAGTCGCAACGGGACTCGTAACCTGTGTCGCAACCTGTGGTCTCGGCTTGTCTTGTTATGGTTGCGAGTCGCAACCGCGTGGTCTCGAGTTGTCACGCTGTGGTTGCGAGTCGCAACCGTGTGATTGCGAGTCGGAATGCTGTCGTTTTCATGTTCAGTGTTGATTCAGATATAGTCAGCTTAATGGTACAATGTAATCAGGCCCAAATCAGGAAACAACCAATAGAATTTCACTAACAAGTTTTCCTAATCAGGCTATTAGTAAAAATGGATCAAAATCACAAGGGTTTTCACATCTTCAACTATCATTCAAATTGTTCTTCATATATTCAAACACATTCATCAAGTTCTTCCTAACATAAACAACACTTATTCAACCAAAACTATGAACAACCATTAAACTTTTGAGCATAACATCACAAGCTTGTCTCTATACTAAGCCGATTTCATGACATATGTAAACCGATTTCATGAATCATCAAAATCTAGTAGTTTAAACTCTATTTAACACAAGATATCATAACCCATCATGCAATGTAACCGATTTGTCACAATCATGCATATAGTTTCATCTTTTGAAAACAAATAGTTATTTCATCAAACAAACTTCTTGATAAACAATCATCTCATGTAAAAAGAACAACTTAACCATCAAACTCAAACACTAAACATAACATGAATCACCAACATTCAACAATAACATCAAGAACACTAACCGGTTATGAAAGGGGTACCGAGAAGATGGATGGAATGTCCGATAGTTCCGGCTCTTGTTGGTTCCGATTAGAATCCGAGAGAGAGAGAGAGAGAGGTGGTGCTTGGTTCAAGGGTCTTAGAGAGGGAAAGTGTGAGAGTGTAGATGTGTGTGTTGTTCAAGAAGTGGTAAAATAACTAAGGGTGGTATATATATATGCTAGTTCCAAGTGGTGCACCCTTAATGGGTTTCGGGTGAGGGTTTACGGCCCAAATGGCCCAACCGGCCAAAGGCCCAAACCGATTACTATACACTCGAGACCTCATGGTCTCGAGTCGGGTTCCTTGTTCTCGGTCGGGTTCTCGGCTCGCATATAACACGTACATACATACATACAAAGCACACGTAACAAAACACATATCACATAGAAGGTTCACGTTTATCATTGCACCAAACATGTCAACTAATCACATAACGTACAAGCATGTTACATCAAGACACAACGAAAGGTTCTAGATTTCGAGTTGTCACATCATCCCCAAGTTGAAAGAAATTTCGTCCCGAAATTTGATGGCACTCACTGAGGAAGCTAGTCAAGTTGCATGGTTTTCCTGGTTTTCCTGGGGTGTCACATCCACCCCCCGTTGATCTGGAATTTCGTCCCGAAATTCCGTAGCTTCAGCCTCAGTAGCGGTTGTACTGTTCTCAAACAGTTGGGGATACTTTTGTTTCATCCGATCTTCGCGCTCCTAGGTGAACTCTAGGCCGCGACGTGAGTTCCAACGAACTCGAACGAGAGGTATTCTAGTGCTCTTGAGGACCTTAACATCCCGGTCCGTGATTTCGACTGGTTCTTCGACGAATTTCAACTGTTCGTCGATCGTGAGTTCCTTCAGAGGAACTACGTGCGTCTCATCTGACAGACACTTCTTCAGATTCGACACATGGAAAACGTTGTGAACTGCACCGAGTTCTGCTGGTAAGTTCAGTCTGTAGGCCACCTTGCCTATTTTCTCAAGGATTTCGAAAGGTCCAACGTACCGTGGGTTGAGTTTGCCTCGTTTACCAAAACGAACCACACCCTTCCAGGGTGAAACTTTGAGTAGAACCCGCTCCCCAACCTGGAGCTCAAGTGGTTTCCTGCCCTTATCGGCGTAGGCCTTCTGACGGTCACGAGCCGCCGCCATGCGTTGTCGTATTTGAGCAATCCGCTCAGTAGTGTCTACCACATGTTCTGGACCAGTGATTTGACTATCCCCCACCTCTGCCCAACAGAGGGGTGACCGGCATTTACGTCCGTACAATGCCTCAAACGGAGCAGCTTTAATGCTGGTGTGGTAGCTGTTATTATACGAGAATTCCACGAGTGGCAGATGCCTTTCCCAGCTGTTGCTAAAGTCGATTACACAAGCGCGAAGCATGTCTTCTAATGTCTGAATAGTTCGCTCGGACTGCCCGTCCGTCTGTGGGTGATACGCTGTGCTCATATCTAGACGTGAGCCAAAAGACTTGTGCATTGCTTGCCACAGTTCCGAAGTAAAACGTGCATCTCGATCAGAGATGATAGAAGTGGGCACCCCGTGCCTCGAAACAACTTCCTTGAGGTATATTTCCGCTAGAGTGGAGAATTTATCCGTTTCTTTGATTGCCAAGAAGTGTGCGGATTTCGTGAGTCAATCCACGATCACCCAGATAGTATCGTTTCCGCGCTGTGATCTAGGTAGGCCAGTAACGAAATCCATGGAAATTTGCTCCCATTTCCATTGTGGTATCTCTGGTTGTTGGAGTAGGCCTGAGGGTTTCTGATATTCCGTCTTGACTCGCTCACAGGTCAAACACTTGCTGACGTAAGTTGCTATGTGGGCCTTCATGCTAGGCCACCAATACGTAGTTTTAATATCGTGGTACATCTTATCCGAACCAGGGTGTACCGAGTAGCGGGATTTGTGCGCTTCATCCATTACAAGTTCTCGTAAGTCGCCATAGAGTGGGACCCAAATGCGTCCTGTTACGTAGTAAGCACCGTCTTCTTTCTGTTCTAAGCGTTGCCTTGACCCGCGTAGGGCTTCGGCTCTAACGTTTTCTGGTTTCAGTGCTTCTATCTGAGCAGCTCGTATTTGCGAAGGTAGACTAGAATGTATCGTGAGTTGTAAAGCTCTTACGCGCTTAGGCGCAGTGTCCTTTCGACTGAAGGCGTCAGCCACAACATTGGCCTTGCCCGGGTGATACCTGATGGAGCACTCATAATCATTCAGCAGCTCGACCCATCGTCGTTGCCGCATATTCAGTTCCTTCTGCTTGAATATGTGCTCTAGGCTCCTGTGGTCGGTGTAGATGGCGCACTTGGTTCCGTACAGGTAATGCCGCCATAACTAAAGTGCGAAAACAACAGCTCCCAGCTCCAAATCATGCGTAGTGTAGTTCTTCTCGTGAACTTTGAGTTGTCGTGAAGCGTAGGCTATGACTTTATCTCGTTGCATCAATACACAACCAAGACCTTGAATTGATGCATCACAGTAAACCACAAAATCGTCTGTGCCCTCTGGCAATGAAAGGATAGGTGCACTACAAAGTCTATCCTTTAGATGCTGAAAAGCTAACTCTTGTGCATTTCCCCAATGATAGACAACGCCCTTCTGCGTTAACAAGGTGAGAGGCTGCGCGATCTTAGAAAAGTCCTTAATGAATCTCCTGTAGTAACCTGCCAACCCCAAGAATTGGCGAATTTCCTTTGGTGTGCGAGGCGCAGGCCAGTTCTTAATAGAGTCCACTTTGGATGGATCAACGTGAATCCCATCTTTGTTCACCACATGCCCTAGGAAATGGACTTCACGAAGCCAGAAGTCGCACTTCGAGAACTTTGCGTAAAGCTGTTCTGTTCGAAGGTGTTCCAAAATAAGTCGTAGATGCTGTTCGTGCTCCTCTTTGCTCTTAGAATAGATCAGGATGTCGTCGATGAAGACTATAACAAACTTGTCCAGGTACGGCTTGCAAACTCGGTTCATCAAATCCATAAAAACTGCCGGTGCGTTCGTCAGCCCAAACGGCATGACCAAAAACTCATAGTGCCCATATCGAGTCCTAAAGGCTGTCTTAGAGACATCCTCTTCTCGAACTCTCAGCTGGTGATATCCCGATCTCAGATCGATCTTTGAGTAGTAGCTCGACCCCTGCAACTGGTCGAACAAGTCGTCAATGCGCGGTAGAGGATAACGATTCTTCACAGTCACCTTGTTGAGTTCGCGATAGTCGATACACATTCTGAAGGTACCGTCCTTCTTTTTCACAAATAGCACCGGAGCTCCCTAAGGCGATGAGCTAGGACGAATAAAACCCTTATCCAAGAGTTCTTGTAGTTGCGTGGAGAGTTCTTCCAATTCTGATGGAGCTAATCGATAAGGTGCACGGGCTACAGGCGCAGCTCCAGGAGCTAGTTCAATCTGAAACTCGACTTGGCGATGGGGCGGAAGACCAGGTAATTCCTCAGGGAATACCTCAGGATAGTCGCGTACAACTGGAAAATCTTCTAGCTTCTTCTCTTTCTCTGTGGTATCAGTAACTAGAGCCAAAATCGCAGTGTGACCCTTTCGTAAGCACTTCTGGGCCTTAAGAAGAGAGATGATGTTCTCAACAGCACTTCTCTTGTCGCCACGAATCATGAGAGGTTCACTACCTAAACCAGGAATACGAACGATCTTCTTGTTGCAAAGAATCTCTGCTCGGTGTTGGGATAACCAATCCATCCCAATGACAACGTCGAAACTACCCAAGATAATAGGAATAAGATCAATAGAGAAGGTCTGGTTAGCGAGAATAAGCTGGCAACCCTTGACTATGTGTGAGGCTTCCAAACTCTTACCATTAGCTAGCTCTACAGTGTGCTTGTCGCTCAGGGGTGTAGGAATACGCTTAAGCATCTTACTAACTTCTAGTGACACATAGCTAGTATCGGCACCCGAATCAAATAAGACTGTAACATAAAAGTCGTCGAGAAGGAACTTACCCGTCACCACGTTGGGATCATTCCTTGCTTCACCTTGACCAATCACGAACACACGTCCCCTAGCACCATTGTTGTTGTTGTGGTTCCCATTGTTACCATTCCCCTGATTGTTGTTGTTGTTCTGGTTCAGTTGGGGACAATCTTTCTTGAAGTGGCCTTCAGCTCCACACTGAAAGCACCCTTTGTTGTTACCCTGCTGCTGTTGCTGATTCTGCTGAGGTTGCTGACGATTCTGATTGACGGGGTATGCGCTCCTGCAATCCTTTGCAACATGACCAGGCTTGTTGCACCGATGACAGTTGCCCCTGGTGCATGGCCCACTGTGGTGTAGGTTGCAACGATTGCATTTGGGGTGATTCCCCTTGTACCCACCATGACTTTGACCACCAGACGATTGCTGACTGGGGCTCTTGTGATCGTCCGTCTTTCTCTGCTGAGACTGAGATTGCACAGAAGTTGAACCCTTGCTTGAAGTTCCATCCCATTTCCGTTTGTCCCCACTAGAAGCACCAGAAGTAGTTGCAGCACCTATGCGCTTTGGTAACTTGTTCTGCTCCACCGCCTGATCAGTAAGACGGTGAGCCAACTGAACAACCTGCTGGATAGTAGTCAAGTTTGCTGAAGTCACATGGCTTTGGATCTCTGGCACCAAGCCCTTGAGATAGAGTTCAATTCGCTTATACGGAGGATCCACCATAGTAGGACACAACAAGGCAAGCTCATGCGATCTCTTAGTGTATGCCTCAATCTCTGACCCCGTCATCTTGAGATTGTAGAACTCATCTTCCAGCTTGTGAATGTCGTCACGACTGCAGTATTCCTCCCTGATCATTTCCTTGAAAGTTTCCCATGGGGTGGCGTTGGCAGCAACCAACCCCAACATCTGCACCTGAGCATTCCACCACGTGAGGGCCAAACCCTCGAGAGTACCAGTAGCATACTTCACCCTGCGCGCTTTAGGGCATTCACACATTTCGAACACAGACTCCAGTTTCTCAAACCAGTGTAGGAGACCTACTGCTCCTTCAGTGCCGCTAAAAGTAGTGGGTCGACAGTCCATAAAGGTCTTAAATGTGCACACCGGTGCCTGAGCATATTGACCTAAGGTAGGTGAAAGAAAGACAGAGTTTAACACAAAGGTTGGTTCACGAGAGAAGGATCCAAATGATCCTAGAACAATTTCGGACTGCAGGATATACCTCCTGCGTTTGCAGCTGCAAGCGCTGCGGCAACTCGTTCGTTGATCAAAGCCGTCAACTGGGCTTGTGTCATGTTAACGCGTCGAGACATGATTCTTCATAATAAGAGTAATACGTGTGAGAGAGGTTCGCGAAAGTACGATAGTAGGACAGGGTAAGCACACACGTGTTCAAGCAACAGTAGTTATACTAATCAAGCATACCATGAGCAATGTACTACGTAACTAACAAGTAGGCAATACACATATCATATTACCTAGAATGTCGAGCCTTGCATGCGGAGTGAAGTGTCGTTGTGGACCGTTGAGCATTAAACCGGTTATAGTCTGGTTTTAACAAAAACGTTTCTCCTTTATTAAAACCAAGTTCACTATAACCAATGGCTCTGATACCAATCTGTCACACCCCCAAAATCCCACCTGCGGAGTACTACTGCTTGGAGGCGTGACTGACCAGGATCCAGCCACCAATCATACTGAACAAGCATATAAGCAGTTATAAAAGTTTAACCAATACGATTGGTGTTTCAAAACAAACAAGTTAAGTTTCAAGCGGAAGCATAAGTTTAAAGTTATAACATAAGTTCAAAAGTTTCAAGTTTAACATAGCACGTAGCAATCCGTGTCCCACAACGACCCTCCTCCATGCAAGCTCCAGCTGAGTACCTATGGTCCTGCAAAGCATGTAGTAACGAGTCAACAACTAGTTGAGTGAGTTCACGGTTGGGTATTCGTTTTAGTTGTTTCGAAAACAGTTTACTTTAACCGGCATCCTGCCGTGGGGGTTACCCCATAGTTTAAAAACGTGACATGTTCATTCCCAGTT
This sequence comes from Helianthus annuus, assembly GCF_002127325.2. Classification (NCBI taxonomy): domain Eukaryota; kingdom Viridiplantae; phylum Streptophyta; class Magnoliopsida; order Asterales; family Asteraceae; genus Helianthus; species Helianthus annuus. Next base: position 84,264,343 of record NC_035442.2, read on the forward strand.
ACTCTGGCATTCCAGCCGAGGGGGCTACCCCATGTTAGTTATCAGGCATTTCGGCCGTGGGGGCTACCCCATGCGTACACTAGACTCGTTACCATATCGACTGCTGACTGTAGTCATGTTTATGTGCCCTGAAAACATCAATGTCTATCATCATTGACGTGCCCCAGATCCATTAGTTCACGCCCGTCCTCTGCGGCACGGTGTGAGGCTTGTCAGACCTAAATAGCGCTATCTAACTAATGACCCGCTCGCCATTGGCCCGGCGATTAGTCGATACAAAAAGGAGGGACTTCGTGATAGAGTTTTAGTCTAGTACGTGTTATCCGTCCATCCGGACGAGGAATCACATTCCTGAACCACTGACGTCCTACCCAAGGAGGACGAGGAATCCACGTTCCTTAACCCCGTTCCCAACCCAGGGAATCCCATGCTTTGTAGAGGGTGTGAACTCACCTTGGTTTGCTCGGCAGTTAATCACAGAAAGGTCAATCAGATTGCAGGTAATCAATTAGGTCCTACCACAGATGTTATTCGTATCAGATTCAAGTCAAGCAGTGCACGAATGTTCAACACGTATTGTTCACAGGTATTGATCATGGCAAACACGCTTATCAACAGTTCACAGTTAACAGTTATATACAACCCAAAGTCTAGTATAAAGCCCGAACAGTTGGGCTCGTAGTAACAGGCCCAAACAACACATTAACAGTAGCACAGAAGTCCATAAGTCCGGCCCACTAACTTAGGCCCATAAGTGTGGTCTCGAGTCGCAACCGGACTCGCAAGCATGGTCTCGAGTCATGCTGTTTGTGCTGATCATGGATGGTTGCGAGTCGCAACCTAAGTCGCAACCGTGGTCTCGGCTGATCATGCTAAGGTCTCGAGTCGCAACGGGACTCGTAACCTGTGTCGCAACCTGTGGTCTCGGCTTGTCTTGTTATGGTTGCGAGTCGCAACCGCGTGGTCTCGAGTTGTCACGCTGTGGTTGCGAGTCGCAACCGTGTGATTGCGAGTCGGAATGCTGTCGTTTTCATGTTCAGTGTTGATTCAGATATAGTCAGCTTAATGGTACAATGTAATCAGGCCCAAATCAGGAAACAACCAATAGAATTTCACTAACAAGTTTTCCTAATCAGGCTATTAGTAAAAATGGATCAAAATCACAAGGGTTTTCACGTCTTCAACTATCATTCAAATTGTTCTTCATATATTGAAACACATTCATCAAGTTCTTCCTAACATAAACAACACTTATTCAACCAAAACTATGAACAACCATTAAACTTTTGAGCATAACATCACAAGCTTGTCTCTATACTAAGCCGATTTCATGACATATGTAAACCGATTTCATGAATCATCAAAATCTAGTAGTTTAAACTCTATTTAACACAAGATATCATAACCCATCATGCAATGTAACCGATTTGTCACAATCATGCATATAGTTTCATCTTTTGAAAACAAATAGTTATTTCATCAAACAAACTTCTTGATAAACAATCATCTCATGTAAAAAGAACAACTTAACCATCAAACTCAAACACTAAACATAACATGAATCACCAACATTCAACAATAACATCAAGAACACTAACCGGTTATGAAAGGGGTACCGAGAAGATGGATGGAATGTCCGATAGTTCCGGCTCTTGTTGGTTCCGATTAGAATCCGAGAGAGAGAGAGAGAGAGAGAGAGGTGGTGCTTGGTTCAAGGGTCTTAGAGAGGGAAAGTGTGAGAGTGTAGATGTGTGTGTTGTTCAAGAAGTGGTAAAATAACTAAGGGTGGTATATATATATGCTAGTTCCAAGTGGTGCACCCTTAATGGGTTTCGGGTGAGGGTTTACGGCCCAAATGGCCCAACCGGCCAAAGGCCCAAACCGATTACTATACACTCGAGACCTCATGGTCTCGAGTCGGGTTCCTTGTTCTCGGTCGGGTTCTCGGCTCGCATATAACACGTACATACATACATACAAAGCACACGTAACAAAACACATATCACATAGAAGGTTCACGTTTATCATTGCACCAAACATGTCAACTAATCACATAACGTACAAGCATGTTACATCAAGACACAACGAAAGGTTCTAGATTTCGAGTTGTCACAGTTCCAGTCCCTCACAAAGTCCAAAAAGGGAAGCCCACGTGAATATGTGATGATGATTGTGTTCTGTCTTCTCAATGATCGGCCCAATTGAAACCCAAAACTTTGCTGCCTTCAATTCTTTTGTTTTCCTTCTATGTTGTCACGTGATGTCTTTGGCAGCCCCTTCTATGCGTGTGTATATATATTAAAGTCCCCCAAAAATTAATGTTCACGTGATGATTATTAATATTGGCCCCGATCCAAAAGTCTTCTCATGTGTGTCCCATATAGGTTTTTAATGACCCTCCACTACATAAACACGTATATTGCCTTTTAAACCATCGTAGCTTATGGTTATGACCGTAAGTTACGCTTTGGACTTGCTGTGGTCTTTTGATTCAACCTCGCTTCAACCGTACCTTACACTTAGTTGACCGTACGCTACGGTTAACTGTTGATGGAACTCTATTTGGCTGAGCATGAACTTCTATTTAATTACCAATTAACCCATGAACTTCATTCTTTTGCATCTCTTGTATATTCAAGCAACCTTTTCGATCCGAACAAGTCCCGAATAATGCCTTTCGCTATGTTTATCATCCACAGATGTTCCGTATCATCTCTAAACTCTCCAACTTTACCGATTTAGACGGTTAACCTGTAAAACCACACGAACTCGTAGTTATCACATTCGAAACACTTAACCGCCTAAAATGCAATAAAACACAATATTTAAACACTTTAACACCCGGGTTTCACTCTCTCCATCACTTTAATACCCAAAACTGGGCTATTTTCGGGTATTTTTATAAAATGGTTACAAGTCACGAAAAATACCCCAGAAAATACATGACATGTGAAAAGGTCTCAGTGGGTTTCTGTAAAATTTACAAAGTGTAATTATTTATAGATGTTACGTAAAAATTCAAGCAATGGACAGTGGTCTGAATTGTTATCATTCCTACCCCTGCCCACCGTTTATTTTATTTAAAAATCACCTAGACTCCAAACGAGGTGATTCCAGTTGGAGAACCACTCGCAATTTTCTACATTTTAAATTTTGTAATTTGTTTCCCATTATAACCTTTGATATGGATTAAATCGTGACCTGAAATTTCTGCAAAAAACGGACAGCCCAACGCACTGTAACGAACAAATCCATTTAAAATAATAAACGACATCAGAATAGTATGATTCCAACGCCGTTTGAACCGTATTTAGAAACTCTATTTTGTGGACTCAAGAAAACATATTTTAGTATATTACCACCCGGTTACAGCCAACTGAAGTAGGCTGTAACTACTTGACAGCTTCCTATTTTTCGTTACCCGAATCCCGCAACAATTAACTACTGTACCCGAGACACAAAAACATGATTCACAGCAGTTTAATAGTCGTTTATAACATATTTATCATGTTCAACATCATGCTAAATAACCAAATCAGATCTAGCCATTCAAATTCAAAAGAAATCATCATAACCTTAAAATTACACAAAACCCTAGTTACTAAATTAGTATTCATACGATCCAAAACATACTGAAACATGATTTCTAGAAAACCCTAGATCATAATTATTCTCATAAACACCAAGTATCAATCACCATGCAAAAACACAGCCAAGTACATCGAAGAAACTCAAATCAAAACCATGATAAACACACTAACCTTGAATCAAAGGATGAATGGACTAGAGAGGTGGAGAGAGTTGTGATCGAGAGTGGGGGGGGGGTGTGCCCCTACTAGGGGTGTGCAAAAAACCAAATTAACCGAACCATAAACAAATTAACAGACAAAACCGAACCGAAAAAACCGAACCAAGTAAAACACAGGTGGGTCGGTTAATGTTTTTTTTTTTGAAAACCGAATGTAGCGGGTCGGTTATGGTTATCAGTTTTTCCATACCCACCATGACCGAACCGAACCGATAGGTAATAAATCTTTGTAGGATTTAGGACTTTTCACCGTATTTTTAATATTTGATGTTTTTGACTAAAGATTTTTAGTACTTATGGGTTTTTCATATCATTTTGGGTTTTCTATATCATTTTTTTAATACTATGTAATATACTAATATATACAAATATGCAATAACAATTTATTCCATGTTAAAAATAATTAAGCTATTTTTAGCTAAGCTAAATATACGGTTAACCACCCATAACTGACCCGCTGTAACCATCAAAACCGAAGAACCATAACCACCATAACCGATCGGTTATGCTTATGGTTATCCAATAACCGACATCGCGGTTATGGTTATGGTTTTTGGTCAAAACCGGCCCAAACCGACCCATGCATACCCCGACTCCTGCTGTTGTCGCACCAAAGGGGGGGGGGTTAGGGTTTTTTATTTTTTTCTTCTCATGCACACATACATACATATGATATAAAATAAAAGGGGTAGGGGCGGTTTGGTTATCTTGGGCCGAAAGGGGGGTTGGGTGGCGGGTTGGGTTTGCTTGGGCCGTAATGGGTTTGGGCCGAGACTGTTTCAGGTTAGGTTCAGGTTTTAAATGTAACGTAATTTATAACCTACTAGTTATACACGGCGTGTGTTTATTATATTTTATATAATAAAATAAAATATTCAATATAAGGAACAGAATCAGAAATGATACCTGATTTTTCTGGGATGTCACATTATCCCCAACTTAAAAGGAATTTTCGTCCCGAAAATTGAGTGAGCAAGAGTTTGAAGTTTTTGGGGTAAGAAAGATTTCCGAGTTGTCACATTCTCCCCAATTAAAGGAATTTCGCCCCGAAATTCAGTTCGCGTTACTTGGATCTTGTGATTTGGTTGGAAAGAGGCGAGGATTCTCGTCTCTCATTTGATCCTCTCTTTCCCAAGTGTACTCTGGTCCACGCTTGAGTTCCAACGAACCTTGACGATCGGTATTTTGCTATGTCTCCAAGATTTGACCTCTCGGTCACTGATTTCGATTGGTTCTTCAATGAACCGTAGTTGTTCGTCCACATGAATCTCATCCAATGGGATGGCTAGTGTTTCATCTGATACACACTTCTTCAGATTTGAGACATGAAAAATGTTGTGAACTCCACTGTATCAGGAAGGCTTAACTCATAAGCCACAGAACCAATTTTCTTTGTAATTTCAAACGGGCCAACGTATCGCGGGTTTAGTTTACCTCTCTTGCTGAAACAAATCACGCCCTTCCAAGGCGATACTTTTAGTAGGATCTGATCGCCTACTTGAAATTCTAACGGTTTGCAACGCTGATGGCATAGCTCTTTTGACGATCCCGAGCTGCTGCCATATGATTTTGGATTTGCACGATCTTTTAGTTGCCTCTAAACTAACTCCGGACTCGTGATTTAACTGTCACCAACTTCTGCCCAACAAACGGGAGACCGACATTTCCGTCCGTACAGTGCCTTGAATGGTGCTGTCTGGATACTCGTGTGATAGCTGTTTTTATAGGAAAACTCTACCAGGGGTAGGTGCTTCTCCCAGCTTTTGCCAAAGTCGATTACATATGCTCTGAGCATGTCTTCGAGGGTCTGAATGGTACGTTCACTTTGACCATCAGTCTGAGGATAGTACGCTGTGCTCAAATTGACGCTTGATCCCAAGGATTTCTGCGCTGACTGCCACAGATGAGAAGTGAAACGTGGATCACGGTCAGATATGATGGATATTGGCACTCCATGCCTGGCTACTATTTCCTTCATGTACAGCGCCGCAAGCGTATCGAACTTATCAATTTCCTTGATCGCTAAGAAGTGAGCTGATTTGGTTAACCGGTCAATAATCACCCATATAGTATCCTTTCCACCGGGTGTCCTGGGTAGGCATGTGATAAAGTCCATAACGATTTATTCCCATTTCCAAACGGGGATCTCAGGCTGTTACAATAGCCCTGAGGGTTTCTGGTATTCTTCCTTGACCTTGGCACAAGTTAGGCATTTGCTTACGTAGGTGGCCATTTCAGCCTTCATGTTCAGCCAATAGTAAGTCGTTTTAAGGTCTTAGTACATTTTATCCGATCCTAGATGAACACAGTACCTCGATTTGTGAGCTTCGTCCATTATGAGTTCCCTCAAGTTTTCGTAGAGGGGTATCTATATCCGACTAAGAAAGTAATGAGTTCCGTCTGGCTTGGTTTCCTAATCACGCTCCATCTTGCGTAATTTCTCAGCTTTTAGATTTTCGGGTTTGACTTCCTCCAACTGAGCGTTGCGAATTTGTTCGGGTAGGTTAGAGTGTATCGTGAGTTGTAAGGACCGAACCCGTTGGGGCTTCTCATGTTCCTTTCTACTAAAGCGTCGGCTACCACGTTAGCCTTGCCTGGATGGTACTGGATGGCACATTCATAGTCGTTCAAGAGATCGAGCCAACGACGCTATCGCATGTTTAACTCTTTTTGATAAAAAATGTGTTGAAGGCTATTGTGGTCAGTGTAAATGGTACACTAGGTTCCATAAAGATAGTGCCTCCAAATTTTTAAAGCAAACACCACGGCTCCTAACTCCAAGTCGTGAGTTGTGTAGTTTTTCTCGTGTACTTTCAACTGCCGAGATGCGTATGCAATGACCTTATCACGTTACATGAGTACACATCCAAGTCCCTAAATAGAAGGATCGCAGTACGCCACAAATTCTTCGGTCCCCTCAGGTAGGGATAAAATAGGCGCGCTACAAAGCTTCTGCTTCAGCACCTGGAATGCTTCCTCCTGTTTGTCACTCCGGATATACTTGGTTCCTTTCCGGGTTAGGGATGTAAGAGGTTGAGCGATCTTTGAAAAACACTCAATAAAACAACGATAGTAGCCTGGCAAACCCAGAAACTGTCTTATTTCTGTTGGAGTCTTTGGTGATAACAACTTTTGATAGCTTCAATCTTTGCCGGATCAACGTGGATACCCTTTTCATTCACTACATGCCCAAGGAATTGGACTTCTCGAATCCAGAAGTCGCACTTGGAGAACTTGGCATATAGTTGTTTCCGCTCGTAGGAATTCCAACACTAAACGAAGATGTTCCTCATGTTCCTCCTTAGTCTTGGAATACACTAGTATGTTATCAATAAAGATGATTACGAATTTGTTGAGGTAAGGCTTACTGACACGGTTCATGAGGTCCATGATTACCATGATGCGTTGGTTAGTCTGAATGGCATGACAAAAAAAAGTGGCCGTACCGAGTACGAAATGCGGTTTTGGAGATGTCTTCCTCTCGCACACGCAACTGATGGTATCCCGACCTCAGTTCAATCTTAGAATAGTAACTTGACCCTTTGAGCTGGTCAAACAAGTTGTCGATTCTGGGTAAAGGGTATCGGTTCTTGATAGTGACTTTGTTGAGCTCTCTGTAATCGATACACATACGGAAAGTTCGATCCTTCTTCTTGAGAAAAAGGACTGGAGCTCCCTATGGTGATGAACTCCTAGGGGATGGTAGACCAGGCAAGTCTTCCGGGAACACATCAGGAATATCACGTACGATAGGAAAGTCCTCAATCTTCCTCTCGTTGTTCGGTTGATCAGTAACATTGGCTAGGATAGCATACGAGTTTTTCTGTCGTAGATATTTCTGGGCCTTCATGAAGGAGATGATGTTGGTTACCACACCACCCTTCTCGCCATGAATGGTTCAGATCTCGCCGCTTGGGCGAGTATGAGAACAGACTTTTCGCGACAAAAGATTTCAGCTTGGTTTTCGGATAACCAATCCATGCCAACTACAACGTCAAAACTACCAAGTGTGGTTGGCATGAGATCGATAGTGAACATATGGCCAACCAACTGTAACTGACATCCCTGGACGATGTGGGTTAATTCTACCGATTTCCCATTGGCTAACTCTACAGGATTCTTGTCCTTTAGTTCAACTGGGTTAAGGTCCAACAGTTTTCTAAATGACTCGGAAATAAAAATCCTATTGGCACTGCTATCAACTAAAATATGCGTAAAACTGTTGTTTAAGGGAAATTTACCAGTAACTACATTAGAGTCGTTTCGAGCCTCACCTTTTCTCAGTGTAAACACACGACCCTTAGCTCCGCCACCCCGCCTGCATTGTTGTTATTATTCTGATTCTGGTTTTGATTTCCACCACTGTTTCCCTTGTTCAACTATGGGAAATCCTTCTTGAAGTGGTCATTGCTACCACACTAATAACAGGTTCTGGTAACTCTGTCACACCCCCAAAATCCACCCGCGGAGTATTACCGCTTGGAGGCGTGACTGACCAGGATCAAGCCACCAATCATATAGAACAATGTAAATAGTAAAAGTAAATGTAATTTAACCAAGCCAATCCATATGAAAGGTGTTCAAAACATAAGTATAAATTCGACGTTTAGCGGAAGCATATGGGTAAAAGCCCAACATAAATAAAGTATGTAATGTCATAATGTTTAATCAAAGCATTCACGTCCACAACGACCGCGCCTCCCAGTGCAAGCTCCATGTATACCTAACGACCTGCAAGGCATGTAACAGAGAGTCAACAACTAGTTGAGCGAGTTCACAGTAAGTAGGTTTGTAATAGTAAGTTTGTTTCGTAACATGTGGCTCTACTAGGCCGATAGTATGTTCTATTAGTGGGGGCTTCCCATGTTTGCATATACACTAGACTATTTGTAACCATAAGTGTTCTTCTTAACCCGAGAACAGTAGTACGTACAAGGTTTACGTAGGTTTTACGTAAGTGTCCTTCACAACCGAGGACAGTGGTACGCGGGGGTTTACGTAGGTTTTACGTAAGTGCCTGACACAACCCGAGGCAGTAGTGAGTATAAGTTTACGTAGGTTTTACGTAAGTGTCCTTCGCAACCTGAGGACAGTGATGAGTATAAGTATACGTAGGTTTTACGTATGTATCCTTCGCATCCGAGGACAATGGTAGATAGTCTAGTAATAGTGTAAGTACAATCCCATTCCCTACCCACCGGGAATCCCATGCCTTGGTAAGAGCGTGAACTCACCTTGGTTTGCTCGGTATGCTAACTATGTGCTCGAAAGTAATCAATCAATCAATCAAGGCCTAAGGTAATGCATTTACACACAGTCAGTTCATGTTGGTCAAATTGCACATGCAAACTATGTCACAAAGTGCTTGGCAGTTAACCTCATGTACCGCATAAGCAGTTAATCAATTTCATGCCATTCATGTACCACATCGTTGTCTATTGCAGTTTATTCCAATATAATCATCCAATAACACACTTAACAGAGTTAGCATCTAACAGAACTAATAAGCTAACTGAATAAATAGAGTTAACAGAGTTGACATGCTTAACTGAATTAACAGAAAATCGGATCATGTATCATTACTAAAATTCGGACTATATGGCACAACAATACTCGGACCATATTTCACTTGTGAACTCCGGACCATACATCAACACATAAAGTTCGGACCTTGCAACCCATATAAAGTTCGGACCTTATAACATCCAACAAAACTCAGACCTACCATTCAACATAAAAGGTCGGACCATACTACATAACAAAAGTCGAACCTACCATTCAACATAAAAAGTCGGACCATACCACATAACAAAAGTCGGACCTTATGTGTGTGTATCACAAAATTCGGACCCAACATCAACTCATATAATTCGGACCATACACATATCACAAATTCGGACCATATACATGCATAAAACTCGGACTATATACTCAATACACAAAAGTCGGACCAGGCTTCCATTATTAAAACTCAGACTAGGTCAACCAACCAAAAGTCGGACCATGCTACAATTAAAAAGTCGGGCCTAACATCAATCATGCGAATATTCAAGTTCAATGTAACAGTTACGTTTTACGATCAAGAACCCTAGTTTTCATACATTCACAATGCAGTAATCTAATCAACATCAAACATCTCTATCATATCAAGCATTTTAGTGTCAGGCAAGTGATTAAGCAACTATTCACAAACCATTTCACCATAATCAGGAGGATCAATAAACACAGAACCATTATATGTAGAACTAGGGTTTTGCATGAATCACATAATCAAGGATTAACAACAAACAATCATTAAACGTTTACCTTAGATTGATTCTAGATGAAGAGAGATCAAAAGTGATGAAGAGCTTGTGCCACCAAGAATAATGAAGAAGATGATTGTAGGAGAGGATTGTAGAGGAAGATGTGAAAGTACGTATGATGATTTGTGAAAGAGATTAGGGTTAAGAGTTATTAAGATTTCACTAACTACTCTACTCACCCCTAAGTATCATCTTTTACATAAAACACACCCATCACAATATAATTTACAGTTTCATCACCAAGTTCATGTATTTGTCAAATCATTCGTAAAATAACACATAACCATGCAACAATCACAATACACTTCATCAAATCACAACGTATACAGTTACAAAGCAAACCAATTGTGTAAGTAAGCAACTAAACAAACAGTGAACGTGCAATAAATGCGAAAGTGGAATCTCGGAAACTCGAGTTGTCACATTATCCCCAACTTGAAAGAAATTTCATCCCGAAATCTAGCATGCGGTTACTGAGGAAGCTAGTTAAGTCGTACCGTTTACTGGTTTTCCTGGGGTGTCACAAACTCCACGCTGCTGTTGACCCTGATTAGTGTTTTGTTTCGGTTGAAGATTCACCCTACAATCTTTAGCGGTGTGACCTCCTCTTCCACACCGTTGACATCCACTGCATTGCCCATAGTGGTGACGAGTACATTTGTTGCATAGAGGTTTCTTTCCGATGTATCCACCTTGGCCCTGGTTGTTGGTTGTGTTATCAGACTACTGGTTGTTGTTGTTGGTGAAGTTGCGGTATTGTTGTTGAAATGTTTTTGAGAACTCTGTTGTGCTTGCCCAGTTGATACCTGCTTCGAGGATCCATCCTCCCACTTTCGTTTGTTTTCAGGGGCGTTCCTAGCTGCACCCCTCTTTGGCAGTTTACCATGTTCTACTGCCCTGTCAGTCAACTTTTACGCCAAACACACTGCCTGCTGGACCGCAACGGGATTACTCGACTCAACCAATCCTTGAATTTCCGGAGCTAAACCTTTGATGTAAAGCTCTATCTGTTTATACACCAGCCTAGCCATGTCGGGACATAAAGATACCAAGTCATAGTGCTTCGTAGTCTAGGATTTGATTTCCAACCCTTCCATCTTCATCACCCAAAGGTCTTGTTCCAATTGGTGAATGCGGTCCCGTGCATAGTATTGCTCCTTGATGAGATCCTTGAACTTATCCGAACCCATTGCGTTTACCACGTTGAGTCCAAGAACCTGGACCCGTGCATTCCACCAGGTGAGAGTTGCATCTTCCAAGGTGGAAGCTGCAAATTTGACCCGATTCTCAGGTAGATAGTTGCACATCGCAAAAACAGATTCAGACTTCTCGAGCCATCTGACTAGCCCGGTTGGCCCTTCCTCGCCGGTTAATTTAGTCGGCTTAGCATCGATAAACAGCTTGTACGGGCAAGGACCCATACCTACAAGCACAAAGTTTGGAAGCAAGAGATTAGAGAAAGATGTCTAAAGAACGGTTGAATATGTTAGCATACATGGAGTGTGGAGAATGTAGAATCGAACGAGGGTTACCTCCCACATTTTGATTGTTGTTTTGATTTTAGGGATTTTGGTTCTGTGCTGCCAACGCTGCAGTGACATGCTCTTGAATGAGCGCAGCCAGTTCTGCATGAGTCATCGCGATGTTGTCGTGGCCACCACCACCATCGTTTCTACCCCCACCGCAGGCTGACATTCTAACCTTACCAAATACACGAGTATATGAGACAATGTATCACACATTTCATCACATAAGTTTAAGAATAATATGATAAGATATGGGTACAACTCATCACACATAACATTCAAACCAAACATTCGATTAAAATATATTGCAATTCACCACAATGTATTAAATCAAATATCCTTCATAAATCCAAATGTTAACGAAATTTCCAAATGAGCACAAGGTTCAAACAAGGAAACAAAAGAAAGTCATAGTAAGCAAGAAATAAAACTAACTCATCTATATCTCCATCACCCATATCCTCATCCTCGTTCGTTGCTGCTTCCTCGGGTTCCTCATCGGGAACCACCTCTGGCTCCTCTTCCTCTGGTTCATTCGCTACCTCAATAGCAATGATCCTGTTCTCAGCTAACTCCGGCCTCTTGGTAAGATCCACAACTTGTTCAGCCATCACCCTATTCATTTCTCTTAGGGTGTTTGTCCTGGTAGTTTCCTTTTGATGAGTTGCCCTGACCTGCTCTAGTTCTAGTTCAGTAAACGAACATTTTCAGTTAGGTCTGTGATAGCCCCAGCCGCCTCGCGCATATGACGAAACTCACGCTCGGTAGCAGCCACGAAGCCAACAAAGACTTCCTCGATGGGGTAGCCAAGAGGTGGCAGGGTACCATAGACCTCTCTATCAACATCATATGAAGCCTCTAAGGTTAAGGGCGTGACTTCTTCATTAGCAATATAGTTTTGGATATGGTAAGGGTACCAACTCCAGTCGCCATTCCCTCCGCTGCCTCTGACAACGAAAGGTTCATACACCATGCGGCGACGTGTCCTTGCCGCCCTAAGCTCTCCCGAGAAAATAGGGGACATAGGTGTAGATGGAGGACCTCCTTGTTCCTCACTAGGGACCGGGGAGTCAGACGAAGTAGACATGCCAGTCAGAGGGAAGTAGTGCGACATAAGACATACCAAGACATAGTAAGTAAGATAAGTATAAAAACCCAAGTATTCGCATTGGGTTAATACTAGTGTCAAGTTTGTGGCTATAGTGTAGGTTTACTAGTGTGGTATGCAAACCTAATTCTCTATAACCAGTGGCTCTGATACCAATCTGTCACACCCTCAAAAATCCATTTGCGGGGTTTTACCGCGAGGCGCGTGACAAACCAGGATCCAAGATACTAGTTATATAGAACGACTCTATTTGCAAAAATACGTTTAAACAAATTTAACCATGCAGTTAAAGAAATGCAGAAGCGTAAGTAAATGTAAATAAAGTGTGCGTTAAAACAAACACCTAAACCTAAGTACTTAAAAGTAAAGATGCAAAATATTTAAATAAAGTTGTTTTCATGCTCATGATGGGCTCCTACGCTAGAATGGTGGCGTAACAACCTGAGAAAACATGTAAAAATCAAGTGTCAACAATTAATGAAGAGTGAGTTCATAGGTTTTAGTTAACTATTTTAAAATAAGTTGTACCCACTGGTTCAACCCCGAACCAGTGTGTTAATAAATTTCCCTAATCCAACCCGATTCAGATTATTGTAAGTTTCCCGATTCAAATCCCGAATCGCGTATTTTATATTGTTTAGCAGTATATGTTATATGTTTAGGTAGCTAGCCTAGGTCATGTCAACAAAGTGTTCGATCCTAAGCTGACGTTGCTGCCCCTGTTGTGCCAGGTCTATCACAAACCAATGCTAAGTGTTAGGAAAATTCTACACCCGTGACCATCAACATTCGGTCTAGTTGGCGCGACCAGCTCGAGTGGGGCTTGTCGGGCCCAGTAGTACTACTAAAAATTTCCTCGCTATAACCCAATACTAACGACATCGTAAGTTTTAAGGGGACTAACATGTGATATGATGCTTCCTTATGACCATAACCGTATAACATAACTCCTCCCAATATAGTTCGTTAATGCGTAAAGTAAAAGCATTACATTTCCGTAACGGTACATGTTTTCTCCCCATGCGTATTTAAAACCATATAAAAATGGGGCCGTGAACTTACCTTTGATAGCTCGATTAGAATTTAAAGTGATTATGAGTTGAGGTTGGTCAATCACGTCCTAATATGATTACCATCTAGTTTATTAGTGTGCTCATGAAAGACACGAAATCCCTACACGTATCTAACACGTATCATGCAATCACGTTGACAATTTACATATATATCCCACATATATATTTTCATTCAAATGGTATATGTATATGTATATATAAATGGTCATCACACACCACAACTTAAACAACATTCAAGTTGACACTAAACCTGTTCGATCATTCCCAGATAGCACAACTAAAAATTAGATGCACACATTGCGACTTATTACGTTTCAGCTTTAATACCCAAAACTGGGTTGTTTTCAGGTATTTTTATAAAATAGTTACAGGTCACCAAAAATTCCCAAAAGAATACACGACATGTGAAAAGGTCTCAGCAGGTTTTTGTAAAATTTACAAAGTCTAATTCTTTACAGATTTTATGTAAAAGTTCGAACAGTGGACAGTGGTCTGAATTGTTACAACTCCTACCCCTGCGCACCGTTTATTTTATTTGAAAATTATTGAGTCTCCAAACGAGGTGATTCCAGTTGGATAACTTCAGTTCACTCGCATTTTTTCTACAGTTTAAATTTCGTAATTTGTTTCCCATTATACCCTTAGATATGGCTTAAACCGTGACCTGCAATTTCTGCAGAAAACGGACAGCCCAGCGCACTGTAACGAACAAATCCATTTAAAATAATAAACGACATCAGAATATTATGATTCCTGCGCCGTTAGAACCGTATTTCGAAACTCTACTTTGTGGACTCAAGAAAACACAGTTTTAGTATACTACCACCCGGTTACAGCCAACTAAAGTAGGCTGTAACTACTAGACAGCTTCTTGTTTTTCGTTACCCGAATCCCGCAACAATTAACTAGTGTACCCGAGACACAAAAACATGATTCACAGCAGTTTAATAGTCGTTTATAACATATTTATCATGTTCAACATCATGCTCAATAACCAAATCAGATCTAGCAATTCAATTTCACAAGAAATCATCGTAACCTTATAATCACACAAAACCCTAGTTACTAAATCAGTATTCATACGATCCAAAACATACTGAAACATGATTTCTAGCAAACCCTAGATCATAATTATTCTCATAAACACCAAGTATCAATCACCATGCAAAAACACAGCCAAGTTCATAGAAGAAACTCAAATCAAAACCATGATAAACACACAAACCTTGAATCAAAGGATGAGTGGACTAGAGAGGGAGAAAGAGTTGCGATAGAGAGGGGGGGTGCTTCTGCTGCCGTCGCACCATGGGGGGGGGGGAGTTAGGGTTTTTAATTTCTTTTTCTTCTCATGCACACATACATACGTATGATATAAAATAAAAGGGGTGGGGGGTTTGGTTACCTTGGGCCGAAAGGGGGTTGGGTGGCGTGTAACAACCCACACGTTCGTGCGTTGTTACCACTCGCTATACTCGTTACGCCTAGCACCAGAGATTCGGATCATAATGTAACTATATCGCATACATCGCTATTTCGCAGTATTTTTGCATATTGCCCATACATTATCGCTATAACACATCGCATCACACACACCAACGCTCACGATGACGTTGAGTGAGGACCTATTCTACCCTCCTCGATGGCCGTGAAGCGTCGCAGATAACGCATATTCGAAACGAAACCCGGTTATTGTATCGCGACTTTGAAATACGGATATTTATACGACCCTATGTGACTAATTAAAATAAATATACGAAAATGAGGATGAAAATGTGCAACTAAACTACCGCAACGCTTAACGATCGAAACGAAATGCCAAAACTCAGCTCACCGGAGGCATTTGATCGAATGGCAATTCGATCGAATGGCCATCCGATCGGACAACCATCCGATCGGACAGCCCTCCAATGGGATTACCATCCGATCGGACCGCCATCCGATCGGACAGCCATCCGATCGGACAACCATCTGATCCGACTCACTGCACCACCTCCTCTCCTCTCTTGCCTATAAATACCCCCACTCTCACATCAATTGCCTTGATGTGACAACTTCCACTCGATCAACATGCATTTGGGCTATTTTCTCTCGATTTCTCGCGATTCTTGTAAGTTTACAACTCAAATCTTGTACTTCTATGATCTACACGCACTTCTTCATCAATTTCTCTTTTGAATCTTAATTTTTAACCGTCAAATCAATGGATTTGAGGAGTTCTAGGGTGATGTCATCATGAAGTTCTTATGAACTTCAAGTGTTGACCTCATTCCATCAAGAACAACTCAGATCCGAAGGATTTCCACAAGAATAAACAACATTTTCACACAGATCTACACATAATCATGAAAAAAAGAATTAAAAGATGGTTTTTCAACTTTCTTTCAACTCTTTTACACCTAATGCACTCAAGACCGATAGAATGGGAGCTTGTGCTGACCTTCTACTCATTCTTAGTGTCGTGTTGGTTCAAGATCTGGTTTCTAACAAAGAGATGACCGATTTCGGGCCAACCAAGAGCGACCATCACGAATCAGTAAACCGGTCAGATTTGAGTGATTCCTGTCCGATCGAGTCCCTTGGTTCGAGATGGGGTTTCTCTTGTTTAGCACGTCACAACACCGTCTCGATCAAAACCGCCAAAAACCTTCAAAGATTAGTCAAGTGCCAAGGACGACTAGATCGTTTGGACGGATTGCCGTCCGATCAGACAGTCATCCGATCGGACAGGACCGTCATCCGATCGGACATGCAGTTATCCGAACGGACAGAACAGCCATCCGATTGGACCGCCATCCGATCGGATTGCACCTTGGGTCCCACACTTGACTTTAATTTCAAACATCTTTTTTTTGAACGACGTACAGTTAGGATATCACTAACAGGGTTAGTAGTTAGTATGTTAGTATCACCAAGTTAGTATAAAACCCCTTTGCCTGGACTTGAACCCAGGACCACCAAGAGAAGCAAAGCTTCCCACCTCCCCCTTAACCACTAGGCCAAGAGATCATTGGTAAAACTTCAGATGTTTGAAGCACATCTCTCATCTAATCGACTGACCACTTGATCGGATTGCCATCCGATCGGAGTACTGTCCGATCCATTGACACCTTGCTCCATTTAACGCACAATTCAACGCTCACGCTATCGATCTGTAATCAGGTTAATCTCAGACGCGTTCCCTTCAATCCAACCAAGTTATATTTTCTTGCCAAACACCGACTGAGAGTATACTCGAACCCCTTTTTATCGCATTTTGGGTGTAACATACGTTCCTATTAAATCGAATTTATCAAAACGAATTATTCAATCAAACTGTTTATCACTTGCAAATAACTGTTATGCATATTTACATGTGATGCTAGTTACATATGTGTTAGGACTTATACTCACGAGGTCCCGCCTTAACTAGTATAGTACTATAGCACCCGACGGGGTCTAGTTAGGATGAATAGCAATCGCAATCGCAGCTCGAGTGACTTAGCTGGTAGTATCGGTCTTATATGCATATATGTTGAGGTATCTCGTTCATGTATTTGGTAATTCGCAACACTTTTTATCTATGTACGCTACACTATCAAAACTTGTATAATCGCCAATACTTTTGTATTGATGTTGTTTTAACATATGTTGCAGGTTTAGTCGCAGTCTACATCAAATCAAGCTAGGAAGTCTAGAAACTCACCTAAAATCTAGGTTGTCGGATTTGTATTGTTCGAGAGGACAAGAAATCTGTCATAACTTATGTGATTGTACTGATGGTTAGTATGGATAACAAATGTAATAAATACTGTCGCAATATAGTTGTTATGGATTCTCTTGAGCAATCTGATTCGCCTAGGGCCGTGTCCCGATGATTCCGCCATCGGTTGGGGTGCGACAGATTGGTATCAGAGCCATAACTATAGAGAATTAGGCCAGACTTGACCTAGTCCGAGTCAATGTCTTAGAAATGACCTAGTCTATAGTCTAAGTTCCAACGGGCCGACTCGTGCGAACCCAGTAGGATATGCACGGGCCTACTTGATACTCTCATTCAAACCCGCTAAAACTACAACTTCACGTGGACACCGCATACTACAATTTCACGCGAAGGGCCTTTCCTAAGGCTGGAATATTACTTAGCCTTTCCTAAGGCCAACACAATACACACGTTTTTGAAAATACTTGCATACCACAACCGAGTGGTCCAGTCGAGATCAGGCATGAAGACCAAGAACTCTCGATAAGATCGCTCACTCAGCGCATTTTTCTAGCACGAGAACTTTTCGTCGAGCTAGGAGTGACATCCATAACTCAACGAAAGTCTCCATTTCAAAATCTAGTGGAACTCCCGAATCTATTCGAAGAGCACAACCACAGCTAGGAGCGAAGTTATTGAGTCAGGGGTGAAACCCGTATCTTAATAACTGTTCCACTCTCTATGAAATGGTTTTCAAAAGCTCTCACCAAGGACTCGGCTATAATGATAACTCGAGCCACGCGATGACTAGGAAGACGAGTGCCATGAGCTGCATCCCAGTGGAAGCATAAGTCTTCTAGGGCGACGCGCGTGCACGAACTTGTTGGGTATAGTTGGGTTACCTTGGGCAGTCGACGCCTAAACACCCGAGGCACTCTATCTATTTTTCTAGCTTACGACTCGCCGATTATACGCTTATCAGAATCTATTTACGCTTATGTGTTTACACTTTTAAACTTTACGCTTTATCAATTTATCGATTTTCGCTCCCTACTTTTGCAACCGCACAACTCGCACAGCCATCGCAATCTAAAACGAAAACCGAATGTTCGCAACAAAACTAATGTCTAATTCCACACTTTTGCTTTCTCCCCTCAACGCGTCCTCGCGCATTATATCCCGACGTGTATGTGGGTAAGCATAAACTACAACTAATTATATATATACAAGCAAATCAAATGTGTGAGAACTTAGGAATCTCGTGTCTCCTATGTGGCTCCTACGTGATATCTATTATATTACTCGCTACACGTTTTGATCGCGCTCAATCGCATCGCAAACTCAAAAATCATTATGATCGAATCTCACTCCAAATCTCTCTCTCTCTCTCTGTCTAGATGTCTTCCAACAACTCTACCTCGAGACGAAAAGCTAGGAGAAGAGCCAAACGAAGCGCCGAGAAGAGGATTGCCTCGCTTGTGGCCAGGGAAGTGGTCAAGGTCATTCCTCGAATTGTCGCTCAAGTGCACTCTCTCAGCAACTCTCGAACCATGGAAGACTCTAAGACGGGAGCGCCACAATCTGCTTTCTTCTACAAACACTTGAAAGCCTGTGACCTAATGGAGTTCACAGGTGAAGGAGGTGTGTCCCAACTACTCCAGTGGTTTGATTCTATCGAAGTTACCCTTCTTCAGAGTGGGTGTCCCGATGGTTTTCATACTACTTGCGCTACCGGAGTATTTCAATCACGAGCACTCGACTGGTGGATAGTTGAACGTAACAAACGCAGGATCTCCGCAGCTTACGCTCTCTCTTGGGATGAGCTAAAAGAGCTCATGAAGAAAGAGTACTGCCCTCCCCACGAAGTCCAGAAACTAGAAGATGAATTTTGGAAAATCAAGCAAGTCGGAGGTGACAATACTAGCTACACTGCAAGGTTCAAACAGCTTAGCATAATCTGCCCAAGTCAAGTCAACACTTCAGAAAAAGCCATCACGAAGTATATTCGCGGCTTGCCTGAATGTGTGGGCGATTTTGTCGAAGATGCAAGACCTGCTACCATCGAAGAAACCTACCGCTTGGCCGCAGAAATCAACGACAAATGAGTCTTGGACGGATTTTCTCCAAGAATCCTGTCAAGAAAGCTCACCAAGAAATTGTCATCGATTCTTCCGACGATTCTTCAAGCAAGTCCTCAGACGAATCCTCCGACGACAACGCATCGCTTCAGGAAGCTCAGTCCATCTGCAAACGAAAGACCATGAGCCCAAACTCTTCAACAACTGGACTGTCGCAACAAGAACCTCTCCGAGCAGCTCCAATTCACTTGAAACGTGCCTACAACGGAACTCATCCCCTGTGCTACACGTGTACGTATCATCACCCTCCAGAAACTAACTGTCTCTATTGCGTGAATTACAACTGGTATGGTCATCTTATGCAGCATTGTCACACAGGACCGCAGCCTTGAGGATTTACAGCAACAACCGCAGTCTCCGCAGGAGTACTCCACAGCAACGTTATTTTGCTTATTAATGTTGTTTTAATAATACGACTTATCGTCGTCAAACTCTTTTATGTGTGGAAGCTTACTCTATCTCTCGACGCATGTGGATTCTATTTCTCTCTTATACTCGCGCACAATCTATATGCTAGCACTATGTACTATATAATGTATTTTACCCCTACTATGCGTTCTTGAGATAAGGTACGATAAACGTGCAAGAATCAAATTAATCACGGGTGCACACGGGATTATTTTGGTTGGTGCACGGAGATCGTAGTGAGTTTCAATGATGCCTTAACGTTCAGGGCATGGTTAAGCGTGGTGGATACACCGCTGGTACTTCCTATATATAAGCGTCTTGACCATGTCTGACGAAGTGGCACACCTATTCACGGAACAAAGGCGTATGGTTGAAACATGACAGTGTTTTGCCATGCTAACCGAAGTTTTGTGAAGAAAGTGCCATGTGGAGTTGGAACGTAGACCTATTATACTATTGTGGTTATTTTCGACACATTACACTACATCGCAAGGCGTAACAATCTCAATCGCAACTCAAAGCGTGTGATCGCAAGACTTTTCGTAAGTCAACACGCTCGTAATCGCATTATCGCTGGAATCTATCGCGCAATCTCAATCACTTATTGTGGGATTCGCTCAATCGCTTATTATGTGCATCGCGCTATCGCTTATTGTGTGTATCGCTCTAACGCTTGTGTATTGCTCCATCGCTCCTGGTGTATTGCTTAACGTTTATCGTCATCGCTATCGCTTACCGTTATTTATGTTGTCTGTGTTGTGTTAGCACACATGACCTCACTTCACGGGACGAAACTCATATGGTTAAAGCATGGTGGATACGCCGATGGTACTTCCTATATATAAGTGTTTTGGCCATATCAGCAGACTTTCGTGGAAAAAGGCCGTGTGGGGTCTAATGTTAGTTAAATTTTGTGGTGTTAATCAATTCAATCGAATCGCATTCATCGCGCACATTTCCCATCGCTTGCAACGCATCGATCGTCGCCTATCGCTCAACGGTTGTCGCTATCACTCGTCGCTTATCACTCAACGCTTTTCGCTTATCGTCGTCGTCTCCGCTTATTGTGTTTGTTTTGTGCTATCAATTATCGCGTGCTGCTTATCGCTTGTCGCACTCGCTCGTGTCACTAAACTGAGCTTAAACGACTTCATCGCTCAGTTTGCCCAATCCTTTTCTTACACTTGGTCCGACCATCTTTCGGCTGGACCGAGGGAATTGAAATCTATTAGTACTATGTCGACACACATGACACCGCCTCACGGGACGGAAAGCCATATGACTAAAACATGGTGGATACGCCGCTGGTACTTCCTATATATAAGTTTTTAGCCATATTGTCAAACTTTCGTGGGAAAGTGCCATGCAGGGTCGACTTTGAGTTAAATAAAAAAATAAAAAAATAATTTTTTTTTTGATATTATTAAAACCTTGGTGTAAACAAAGCTTTTCTTACAAAACTTTTTCTAAAAATTTGATCAAAACCTTTGTACAAAACAAGATTATCTTGGAACGATGGTGTGACAATCGACTTACGTTATTGCCGCGTGACGAGAAAATTTCGCAAAACGAGTTTTAAACACCCTAAAATCTTTTAGTAACCTGATAAAATCCCACTCATAACATCGGTGTGAACATCGAAACAGTTTAACGCCGCACTGTGGGAAGATTTTTCATAAACAAGTTCCTTCAAACCCTTTCGAATTAAATCAACTTTTCGAGAATTCAAAACACTTTTGGATCACTTTTTTTTGTGTGTTGCCATCTTTCATATACGAATCGTCTTACTCGCCTCAATCGCCCAGCCTTCGTAACGCTCTCTCTCGTCAATCTTAAATCGATCGCTCGCTTATTTTGACGCTTTTAATCGCTACTCTCACTCGTATTAACTCTCGCAACCCTTCTTATGGATTAATTTCGGGACGAAATTTCCTAAAGCAGGGGAGACTGTAACAACCCGCACGTTCGTGCGTTGTTACCACTCGCTATACTCGTTACGCCTAGCACCAGAGATTCGGATCATAATGTAACTATATCGCATACATCGCTATTTCGCGGTATTTTCGCATATTACGCATACATTATCGCTATAACACACCGCATCACACACACCAATGCTCACGATGGTGTTGAGTGAGGACCTATTCTACCCTCCTCGATGGCCGTGAAGCGTCGCAGAGTAACGCATATTCGAAACGAAACCCGGTTATAGTATCGCAACTTTGAAATATGGATATTTATACGACCCTATGTGACTAATTAAAATAAATATACAAAAATGAGGATGAAAATGTGCAACTAAACTATCGCAACGCTTAACGATCGAAGCGAAACGCCAAAACTCAGCTCGCCGGAGGCATTTGATCGAATAGCAACTCGATCGAATGGCAATTCGATCGGATGGCTATCCGATCGGACAGCCATCCTATCGGATTACCATCCGATCAGACCGCCATCCGATCGGATAGCCATCCGATCCGACTCACTGCACCACCTCCTCTCATCTCTTGCTTATAAATACCCCCACTCTCACATTAATTGCCTTGATGTGACAACTTCCACTCGACCAGCACGCTTTTGGGCTATTTTCTCTCGATGTCTCGCGATTCTTGTAAGTTTACAACTTAAATCTTGTACTTCTATGATCTACACGCACTTCTTCATCAATTTCTCTTTTGAATCTTAATTTTTAACTGTGAAATCAATGGATTTGAGGAGTTCTAGGGTGATGTCATCATGAAGTTCTTATGAACTTCAAGTGTTGACCTCATTTCACCAAGAACAACTTAGATCCGAAGGATTTCCACAAGAACAAACAACATTTTCACACAGATCTACACATAATCATGAATAAAAGGATTGAAAGATGGTTTTTCAACTTTCTTTCAACTCTTTTACACCCAATGCACTCAAGACCGATAGAATCGGAGCTTGTGCCGACTTTCTACTCATTCTTAGTGTCGTGTTGGTTCAAGATCTGCTTTCTAACAAAGAGACGACCGATTTCGGGCCAACCAAGAGCAACCATCGAATCAGTAAACCGGTCAGATTTGGGTGATTCCTGTATGATCGAGTCCCTTGGTTCGAGATGGGGTTTCTCTTGTTTAGCATGTCACAACACCGTCTTGATCAAAACCGCCAAAAACCTTCAAAGATTAGTCAAGTGCCAAGGACGACTAGATCGTTTGGACGGATTGCCGTCCGATTGGACAGTCATCCAATCCGACAGGATAGTCATCCGATCGGACAGGCAGTCATCCGAACGGACAGAACAGCCATCCGATCGGACTGTCATCCGATCGGATTGCATCTTGGGTCCCACACTTGACTTTAATTTCAAACATCTGAAGTTTTAAACGTTGAAAGAATTGTTGTCCGATCGGATTACCACTCGAACGGACTACCACTCGACCATGTGACGATTAGACTTCAACACTTAAACAAATTTCAACATGTTCAATGCCAGTGGATTGCCACCCGATCGGACTACAATCCGATAGATTGACAAACTGCGGTGAACTTGTTCTCACTAAAGTGTCCAACCAATCGGGTTATCGTCCGATTGTACGTTCGTCCGATCGATCGGCCTGAAAAGTAGAGATACTTCTATGTTTTCAAAATGATACAACAAAAACTTCAAAAGGCAAACCATCATACACAAACACATCTCTCATCCAATCGACTGACCACTTGATCGGATTGCCATCCGATCGGAGTACTGTCCGATCCATTGACACCTTGCTCCGTTTAACAGACAATTCAATGCTCACGCTATCGATCTGTAATCAGGTTAATCTCAGACGCGCTCCTTTCAATCCAACCAAGTTGTGTTTGCTTGCCAAACACCGACTGTGAGTATACTCGAACCCCTTTTTATCGCATTTTGGGTGTAACATACGTTCCTATTAAATTGAATTTATCAAAACAAATTATTCAATCAAACTGTTTATCACTTGCGAATAACTGTTATGCATATTTACACGTGATGCTAGTTATATATGTGTTAGGATTTATACTCGCGAGGTCCCACTTTAACTAGTATAGTACTATAGCACCCGACGGGGTCTAGTTAGGATGAATAGCAATCGCAATCGCAGCTCGAGTAACTTAGCCGGTAGTATCGGTCTTATATGCATATATGTTGAGGTATCTCGTTTATGTATTTGGTAATTCGCATCACTTTTTATCTATTTACGCTACACTATCAAAACTTGTATACTCGCCAATACTTTTGTATTGACGTTGTTTTAACGTATATTGCAGGTTTAGTTGCAGTCTACATCAAATCAAGCTAGGAAGTCTAGAAACTCACCTAAAATCTAGGTTGTCGGATTTGTATTGTTCGAGAGGACAAGAAATCTGTGATAACTTATGTGATTGTACTGATTGTTAGTATAGGATAATAAATGTAATAAATACTGTCGCAATATAGTTGTTATGGATTCTCTTGAGCAATCTGATTCGCCTAGTGCCGCGCCCCGATAATTCTGCCATCGGTTGGGGTGCGACATGGCGGGTTGGGTTTGCTTGGGCCGCAATGGGTTCGGGCCAAGAGTGTTTCGGGTTAGGTTTGGGTTTTAAATGTAATGTAGTTTATAACCCACTAGTTATACGCGACGTGTGTCTATTATATTTTATATAATAAAATAAAATATTCAATATAAGGAACCGAATCTGAAATGATACCTGATTTTTCTGGGATGTCACAACTCGAGAGTGAAAGTGTTACTTTGAACTCCCGGTGGTCGTGGCTGGTTATTTAGGTAATTTACCACTTCCGTTTGATTTTCTAGATCTTTAATACAACTCCAGTTTTCATGGGGGACACCGCATCCTTCCTAAGCCATAACCGAAGCCGTTTTGTTCAATTTTGTAACGCCCCGAAATCCGAACTTTTATAATTTCTAATACATCTTCTATTATATAGCATGAAATAATAATAATAAGTAGGAATATTAACCTAGTTAGAATGTAAATGACCTCTTGATTTAAGTTAAGAATGAATTATAACAAAAGATAGTCAATGAAGGTTAAATGCTCAAACTTGAGGGGTCGAAAATGGGCAAACAGAAAGATAAAACATAAAACATAAAACAAAAACCTAAAAATCCCAACACCCATTTGGGCGTATGTGTGTGTTCGATCAGAGGAGAAGAAAAGAGGGGGGAACCCCTCTCAAACCCTAAATCAGAGAATTGGAATAGAAATTAAGGCTAAATCTTATGCATGGACCCGAATATATGATCATCTAGCCTTGCTAAACATGTGGTAAGTCATAGTTTTTGTATTTAATGATTTTTGCAAGTATGGTTATGTGATGTATCTTTGATTTCATATGAAATTAAGTATGAGGAGGTGTTAGAATCAACAAATAAAGCTTGGATTATGAACGGTTCTGAGTAATTTGATGTTTAGTGGTGAAACCACCATTGATGGTGAGAGTGGCGACATGGGTATGTCACCCATGTCCAACCTTTGTTCAAATCCTTGGTAGATTATGTTGTGTGTAATCAATCTTTGTTAGTTGTGTTGAATATTCTATGAAATTGAATTGATATTTTGTATGATGGATGATTAAAAAACAAGAACTAGGAAAAAAGTATGAAGAATACTTCTACATTATGTTTAAAAACTTGTACGCATGCCAAGTGTTTGATGAAATGACTAGGTGAAGTTAGATGGTGAAATTGTATGCAAGAAAGTGGTAATTAGATATAGAACGTGACAAAGAGGTGTTTGATAGTAAACTAACATGAGAAGTGCGTTTAGATATAGTTTGTTGCTAAGTATGGATCATGGTGCAAGTGTAAAATTATGGAGGTTTCTAGTATGGTTAGTACATGTAATTATGTGATCATGTGGTTAAATGAGTATCTCACTATGAGTACGCTATATGCTTGTTGAAATGATTAATGGAAGCCGAATGCGAAATGTAAATTAATATGGTAGTTCTTATGTATAATTTTGTATGCTAAAAAGAACGTGGATGTAATGAAATGAAAGTATAGGAAATCACGTCAAGATGGGTGGAATCATGAGAGGCTAACGGATCAAGAGGACATGAGGAAGCAAATGCAAATACGGATGCATAAGGTAAGTGATTTTCGTAATCACTTCTTATTTTGTTTAAGTAAAGTAGCGTCAGTTAATTAAGCATGATAATGTTTGAAGTTTCATATGGTTTTGGTTGTAAGAAATTGGTAATTTTAGCTAAGTAGACCGAATGGGACAATATAAAGGTGTAATGATATGACGATTGATGTCTAAGTAATGGTTACGGTATGTAACTGGGTAATGGGTAAAATTGCACATAAGTGCACCAACCGAGAATTGGGACTTAGGTTAATGGGTCAAAGTGAAGGTATGCTTTATCATGGAACGTTTGTACAAGTAATAACGATGGTATTTCATGTACCCGGTTAGTGTAAGGTGTTATAACATTATCATTATGTAAGTTTTAAGTGTAAACATATGAGTTGCTTGATAAAGTCATGAATGGGTCGAATAATGAGACTTAAGTAATGAATTGTTAAGGAAAATTCGGCTAGATTAAGGGCCTGGGGCAGGAACTTTTAGTTAGATATGTAAGTAATAATTTTACGAGCATTTAGGAATAAGCTTCTAGTGGTATAAATGCAAAACGAATGAGTTACAAGAGTTTTGGCTCAATTTGGGATGCTGATCTGGGCGCCACCATAGCTTACGGTGCCCACCGTAAGTTACGGTGGGTGCTGGACTTTCTTTTCTGTCGTAAGGCAGTCCCTAGCCGCCGTAAGAGTTTTATGACCATCGTAAGCTACGGTAGCCACCATAGCTTACGGTGGAGTTGTCGCGCCCCGCGATATAGTAAGCCTAAGCTTACACGGCCCGCGAGGGACCGTGCTGCTGGCTTTTCACTGGAATTTTGATGTTTTGAGCATGGGACTTGACTAAAAATGGTTTTCTAAGGCCACATACATTACGTTAAGAATGTTTTCGTATATCATTGATGTTAAAGGTCGTTGGTTAGTCAATGAACAGAATGCCTCGTGTTAGTGTAGGAAATTTTATAAGTATATATGTGTAAGAATCCAGAAGGCGCGTAGGTTGAATTGTATATCGTCTAGACTATGTAAAGTTGTAAGTATGTCAGTCCAGCATAAATTTACGTGTAAGAAATTGTAAAAGAAGCTTGTGAATACATGTGTGATTGAATGTTCAATGCTTGAGACATATGAATAAACGTTATTAAGGTGTTTGAATATCTATGATTACTAATGATGTGCCTTGAGTTGGAATGAATGCAGGTACGAGAATATCGGCTTCATGAAGGAATTAAACCGGATTTGGATAAGTGTATTTAAGAAAGTGCTTGGACCATTCCACTATTACTTTATAGAATGCTTTACGAATTTCTATTATATTGTTTAATGTTGTACGGAGTGTTAATGACTAATGGTTTGGTCGTACGTGATGTCCACAGGTATCGCTCGGGTTTTCGCTACCATTATCAAAGTGAAGCGGGCTTAGTTCGAGTTGAGATCAAGGATTGTACGGAGTAGAAAGGTCACTTAATCTGACCCATATATGTCTCAATGTATTAATGTTATAAAAAGTTATAAATCCGTTTTAATGATTATATGGTATTTCGTACTCGAACCTTCATGTGATAGATATGTCTAATTAAGAACGAAATTTTTGGGCTCATATTTTTCCACTGTGTCGTATTTAAGTTCTTACAAGTTGGTCAGACAGGGAATTGTTCTTATTACGAACGGGTCATGCCCGAATTTTTGTTAAATAATAGTAGGATAATATCACATTTTGGAATGTGAAATCTGGGTGTTACATATTTAAGTTTCTTTATATTATGAGTTAAGGCTTCGATTTAGGCTTACAAAGAAGTGGATTCATCCACTTTATAGGCGCCTAGGGCTATAGATTTGGAGCCCCTAGGAGTGTGCCATTGAAAACTGTTTTGAGCAAGTTCTTCAATTTGATTATATATTTCCTCGGGTCGCCGATTCCCAAGGAGTCCCCAGAGCCGGAATCAAGGATTTGCCTTATGTGCGGAAAGAGTCCGTTGTAGAAGTTGGACACTTGTTGCCATCGTTCAAGACCTTGATGTGGGCATTTCCTTAATAGCTCCTTGAACCTTTCCCATGTCTCGTACAATGATTCCTCGTCTTCTTGAGAGTAGGTGTTAATCTCGGTTAGGAGTTTGGCAGTTTTAGCGGGAGGGAAATATTTGTAGAGAATTTTTTGGCAAGTCCATCCCAAATGTGTACGGACCCATTTGGGAGGGTGTTTAACCAAGCTTTCGCTCGGTCTTTGAGGGAAAAAGGGAACATATGGAGCCGAACGGCATCGCTAGAGGCTCCGTTGATCCGGAACGTGTCACATATTTCCAAAAAGTTGATAATATGTAAATGGGGATCTTCATCAGCTAGGCCATGGAAAGTGGCGGAATTTTGGAGCATTTGGATGAGGTGTGGTCGAAGCTCAAAGTTATTAGCATCAACATTAGGAGGGTTAATAGTGACTCCAAGATTACCGACCGTAGGCCATAGGTAATCCATGAGAGTGCGTTGATCCGCCATAGGGGGGTTTTGGGTCGAGGCTTTTTGTTGGTTTTTAGCTAAGTCTTTTTCTCAAAAAGCGCTCGGGTTCATCAAGCGGTACTTTTATGTCTTTTTCGGAGGTGGAGGTCATGCATCAAATTGTATCTCATGCGAATTATACAGAATTGTGTGATTTTATGTGAACAAAAACAAAAACGAATGCCTGATTAGAAGGTTAACACGGCCCTGTGCTATGGCTGGCACGACCCGTGCAGCCTAGAAAAAGTTTCTATTTTCAAGTTGCCAGATACTGGAAATTCAACATGGCCCCGTGCTCCTGTAACACGGCCCCGTGTCTCTCTTCCAGTAACAAGAAAACAACTTCTCCTAGATACTGCAGGCTTAACACGGCCCATGGTGATCCCACATGGCCCCGTGTTAATCCAACAGAAAGTAGAAATTTAGAAGAAAAAAAGGAAAATAAAAAGAAAAAAATGAGTAGGCCGTCAATTTTAAGCTTTCTTAAAATCCTTGTGTCCCCTGCAACGGCGCCAAAAACTTGACGTGTGTCGGTGTGAGTATATTTTTAGTGTATATTTTAGCTCTTTTTACTCGCCGACTCAAGTTTTAAATTTATAAAACACGATATTCTACTATTACTCTAAACACACGCTAGGGCAAGTGCACCCATCGCGGACGTAGTATAGTGATGGCAAGATATCGAGCTCATCCAAGGACACAAGAGCTTTTGATGCTGGCTTATCGTTAACGTCTAATTGAACCAAACTTTGAAGAAAAGTTTTTTAAACTATATAAAAAAAGACAAACTAAAAAGCAAGAATAAAATAAAATAAAGGAAAAATAGATAGACAAGAAGGAATCACTTGGTTCCAACTCTCCTTTCATGTATCCTTTTAATGATTTCCGCACTTTAGGCATTTTAAGAGATTATCTTTAAGTTATAGTAGTAGGCCCCCTTCCAGGCAGCGTTACCCTCAACCTATTGGTCTGAGTCAGCAAGGATACAGTCCCGCAAGGTCGGATAATTGAAAAATATTTAAGTAAGTTATTAATGCGAAAAGTGGTGGGCCCCTTCCAGGTAGCGATCACCCTCAACCCTTTGGTCTAAGTCAGTAGGGATACAGTCCTCGCAGGGTTGGTTTAAAGTTTTAATAGTAGTTTATAGATAAGGGATTCAAGCGGTTTGCACTTCTCCCGTAGGGGGTAATTCCCGTCTGCTCGTGAAGTGTTACTAAGCTTGAACCAAGTTCTCGCAGGATCTACACACTGAACGAGACATAAAATTTATCCAACCACCCTTCTAACCCCCTTCCAGGCAATTAACACACTTTATATAGACCGTAAAGACACGAATATGTGAATCAACAACATATGAAGAATGGTTAGATAAATTTGCCTTCAATATAAAAAACTGGTTATTAAAGTCATTAATACATACGCAATTAAAAAGTTGCCAAAGATTGGAAATCAAAAAGTATTACATAAAAGATTTGTCTTCACCAAGTGATGTAAGAGTTTAGCCAAGCATGTTTTTGTTTGATAAAGACTCTTACGATCGATCTTGGATCTTGAGACTACTACACACACTCTAAATGATGGAAGATGGATGATGGTGGTGGATGATGGTGTTGTAGTGGTGGTAGTGTGGTGGCAAGTGAGAGAGAAGTAGTTTGCCAAGGGATGGTTTGAAAAGGAACCAAGCACATCTATTTATAGCTGAAATCAGAGGCTTCACCATGGCCCGTGCCCGCCTGGCACGGCCCCTTGGTCATCTCTCTCTCTCTCTCTCTTCCTCATTAATTGTAGTGTTAGGTCTTGTACTAACACAGACCCGTGTGTCAATGGCACGGCCCGTGGCCAATATACTTGCTTTACTATCGCAGATTCTGAAAATCTTAGAGTTGACCACGCCCAGTGTTGTCTTAGCACGGCCCCGTGTTGGCTATCAGTTTTGTCCTTTGCTGTTGTCTTTTCTTCTGCAGAGATTCTAGTCTTGGACACGGCTTGTGTCTGGTGGACACGGCCCCGTGTCAGGTCTTCTGATCTTGCTATTTTTTTTGGTTTGGATGTGGATTGGGGCTTGGCGAGTTAGGTCAATTCCTCCTTCTTTGTATTTATGATGGTTTTTGCTGTTATTTTGCTCCTTTTGCACATTTAAGCTCCTTTGACCCTGTAAATCAAAAAAGAACAAAGAAACAAGCTTTTTCCAACATTAGTACCGAAAAAGGGTTGATTTTATGCCGTATTTGATACAATTTATGTATTGTATTTTATGCACATCAGTTATGTTTGTTTAATTTATGAAAATCCCAAAAAGATTTGTGCTTCATTAGTTTGTTTCACACTGAATTTGAAAGTCTTCCATATTATACTAAAGTGATAAAATAAATTTTTTACAAAGTGAAACTTAGATAAAAACCTTCTTCTCTGCAAATTCAAAAAGTTTTGACAATTCACAAGTAACATATACAAATGAACACAGGTTTGTTTGTAACATGAAATGGTCAATTAGGAATTTCGAGTTTGTGTTTATGATTTTGTACAGATTGTTACTGACAAAAGCATGAGTTGTGTACAATATTCACTAAGCTAAATGGAAGCCTCAACATTTCACTGCTACTAGAGATGATCAATTGGTAGAGGCATATGTCACTTATAAAGAAAGTCTCATGTTCAAATTTGGCAAGGGAGAGTAATTTTGTATTTTGGTGTAAATTAGAGTAGAGTAACATTTGTCGTTCGAAAAAAAACTAGAGATGTTCAAATGCGCTTCTCATCACAGATGTAAGCAATTTGATGACATGATGACCGATCCACATGAGCAAAACTTTTTCATACTTGAGTTCTTTCGAATCGAAACCAAGTTCACGAGACAACAAAGAATTCTTTCCATAAATGAGTAGAAGATATCGTGTTAGGAATCCTTCTCCTACATCTTTTGAATCACTTTAAAAAAGAGAGTTGGAAATATGTTCCTGGTTCATTAAGTTAATTATGCTCCCCATCAAGAAGATCTGCTTCAGAGGGGAAGTAACAAATGTTATGATCAAGTGTATCCATAGCATTTGTCTAGCAAAACTTCATAGTCTGTAAAAAACAAACATCTGATACTCAAGACTTCAAGATAAAGATGCAAGAAAACATAGAGATTGCTAGAGTCTTTATGCTAATGTAAAAGTTTATGATAAAGTTGTTAGATTTTGGTACCATAAGCTTAGGGAGACTGTAAGGAACTATTAAGGATGATGTACCGAAAATCTAATCATAAAGATGTGGGGTCGTGTTACAAAGATCTAATAGCAATAATTTTTGTGTTTGTGTGTGTGTGGGGGGGGGGGTTGTAAGGATTAAATTTTTGATTGATGCTTATTAAATGGATTTCATGAACATTTGGAGTTGATTGTGCGAAAAGTCTGTTCAATGAAAGCAATCCAAACGAGATGTGCTATATGCACGAGAAGTATTGTACACGCGAGAAGTACTAGACGTGTGTAAAATGTTGCGGTTGAAGATCAAATAAGTTTGGACCTTGTAGGGCTTATTTGTAATTTCTAATAATCTTGTTAAGGACTATATATAGAGGGTGCTAGCTTGTGATGTAAGCTAAGCAATCCAATAACTAGATTAGGAACTGTATCATTGAAAAAAAAAACCTTTATGTTTACTTTTAACTGGCCAATCTATTTTGGGTTTTTTGCATATTTCCCCTTAAAAAACTTTGAAAATGCATATATACCCGAGCCAAAAATTAAATTGCATATTTCCCCTCTATTAACTAGTAAAACTAGTAGTTTACCCGTCCGCGGTCCGGGTATATATGATTAACACCATCCAAACTCACTACATATTTTAATATCACAATGATTTCTTATCCAACTATTCAATAACTGTGTCTATATTTAAGATAATGATGACTTTTTATTCGATTGATTGCGATTAGTAACTACAATTGTTCTTGTATTGTCATACATACTAACTTAAAATCTTACATCTAATTCGCACAATTTAAAATATTTAAGTAATTATTTGTAAATTGATTAACGTAGCAATTGCTAACACCATTAAATGAAGATAGATGAGATCTATCAAATTTAGATGTTTATGGTATACATAGTGTTTTTTTTTCATGTTTGCAATTCTATATTCAGGCACAATTTAACATCAACATAAACTAAATTAAATTCAGACACAATTTAACATCAACATCAATATCGATCTGCAATCCTCGGATTCTATATCTATACTATATAATAATACTTATGCTTGCTAAATAACAATTACAGAAAAGAACTAAACAAAAAAGTCAGCATCACCAGTGATAACAATTACAAGCAAACCTGGAGCAGCATTGGATTGCTTGATGAAGTCCTCCACTCTTCTCCATCAGATTTCAAGAACAACGCATAAGAGTTTATCACACAATTGCTGAAACAGAATCAGAAAATATGCGACATGCTAGCCAATCTGCAAAACAAAGGAAAGAATGAAATCGCGTGGAAGAAGGCGAGAGTCGTCGAAATCATAGGAAGTGTTAATTGTAGCGTGTAATATTTTATGCATATTTTAGTCTTTAATCTTTCTTTATTTTTAATTTAATAAAATCAATATCCATATTAACATATTCTTAAATTTGAGTGTTAATAAATATTATCAACACTTGTTTCTTCATAATCAACTTTAATAAGTATAACTACAGTAAAAAAAATAAGCTACAAACCTAACACGCAACTCTCCCATCAAAGAAGCTAGCACATGGTCAACCGCAGACGGTGGTTTTTGTGGTTATCTTTGATGGTCAGGGCTATTAGAGTTACAGTGTTCCAATAGAGAATACAGACTGAAATATAAAGGGAGAGTTAGAGTAGATCAGAGCAACCTACAAAATCACAAAACAACAAGCTATATCAACGAATTGGAAGCTTGTTTGGAACAATGATGCTGGAACGCTGATTTGTAATTGGATATTAGCTGGTGATTTCAGGGCTGCGTTGGAACGATGATGTTGGAATGATGATGTGTAATTGGAAGCTTCGTTGGAAAAACGATGTTGGAACGATGAACGATGATGTGTAAATGGAATCAGTAAATGTTCAAACGATGATCAGTAATCAGAGATTAACCCAGGTGTAAAACACAATGGACATAACATAATACACAATGAGTATCAAACTAAAAATGAAATGGAAAGTAGACTATTAACATAATTGATGAGAACAGATAAAAGACATAATGGACAACAGACTAAAACATAATGAACATAATGTAAAACACAATGTGTATCAAACTAAAAATGCAATGGAAAGTAGACTAAAAACACGACTGATGAAATCGCCAGCTATTGCAAATGTGTAATTAATTAAATGTGAGAGTGGAGAACGTGAGGAGTAATTTTAGGTAACTTCCTAACTGCTACACTCTAAAAAAACTGCCAATTTTTTGGGGATTATTACAGATGAGATTTAATCTCACAAATAACTGCCACGATTGGACGGCCCAGATTAACGTAGGTGTTGCTATCACCATAAAATTACAAGTTTTGTCCTTTATGTTTGTACCAAATTGCTGGCGGTGTCCTTTGCCTTTAAATTTGACGAGTTTTGTCCTTAACGTTTCAAAATCCTGCACGCTATGTCCTTTAGGCCTAACTTTGTTAGAATTTTCTATTATGTATAGTCATGTGCCTTGCACATAAGGGCATTCTTGTCATTTTACTTACCCAAGGACTATTGAGTAAATAATTTATAAAAAGAGACTAATATGAAAAACCATTTATATCCCCCACCCAATCATCTTCTCTCTCTAATCTAATCACAGACCTCCATTCCCACATCTTCTCCAACTTTCTCTCTCTAACTTTCTGCATACTCTGCTTCCACATCCATGACGGAATCGACCAAGTATACCCCCATTAACAACGGTACCCTACCCTCAGAATTCAACTTCACCAACATATTCACCTTCAGAACCAAAAGATCTCGAACTTTCGCCTACATATTCGTCGCTTTCACCGTCTTTCTCGCCTTCAATCCCTCGCAAAATCCTTCGTCCCCATGGTTCATTAACATCTTTACTAGCTCAAGCTTTAGGATCTCTAGTAGTAGCACATGTTTGCAACCAAATAGTACAGTTAATTCTTCTTCTGATTCTGCTAGATCTCAGTTTTCTTCCATTTATTCTTACTTTTTCGCCAACAATTCGACACAATCTGCTCATAATTCAACAGTTTCTAACTCGAATTTGAACACAACTGTTTCTGGATCTGGAAGTCTGAATAGTGAAGCACCGACGGTAATTCGACACAACTGTCACAAATTCTTCTTTAAATGGAATGAAATCTAGTTCGGAATTTGGTGATTTGGTGAAGAAATTGGTTAATTGTGACTTGTTTGATGGAGAATGGGTTAAAGACGGTGTCGAGTTGGCCGAGAGGCCGGTTGATGGAGGTGAGATTGTTGCTAGAGTTAATGATGATGATGATGATGTGGTGATGTCTTGAAACATTGCATACAGGTTTTTGTAGAGAGAGAGAGAGCATTTTGTAGAGAGAGAAAGAGAGTGCAGGACTGTATTTTATATATTTACTTTTTAATTTTTACACAAATAGTCCCTTTTTATAAGTTATTTTCTCAATAGTCCCTAGGGAGGCAAAATGACAAAAATACCCCAATGTGTAAGGCACATGACCAACTTTAACAAAAAAATCTAACTGGGTTTGCCGTAAAGGACCTAGCGTGCAGGATTTTGAAACGTTAAGGACAAAACTCGTCAAATTTAAAGGCAAAGGACGCCGCCTTCAATTTGGTACAAACATAAAGGACAAAACTTGTAATTTACTCAAAAAGATATATACACATTACATGTCAATGATAACAATGTACATATAGTATTTCATTATACGTTTAATGTAATGCATCTCCTTTGTCCTTACGTTTATCTCAGCAATCTCACCCCATTTATGAATTATAATGAACTTGTTATATCCATTGATATATTGCACAGATGACCTAATCATCAATGGCGTAGACACACCGGGCAGAAAAGAAATCACTTTTGACAAGGTTTCATTTTGTAGTTCCCACGATTCAACATCCATGCTAAACATTCTGTTACTAACCAACATATGGAGTTCATCTCGTATTGTGTTTTTTACAACGATTTTTTTTTACAAATGCTTTGGTTTTTTGTATAATATTGTGTTAGGAAATTTGGACTTTGTAGCCAACTCCTAGCCTATATTTACCTAAATATGCCATGTAAATAATAACCATTCAAGTTAACTACCTTCTGGAAAAATGGGAGTTAGTGGGGGTTGAGGGAGGTTATTTATTTATCAAGAAAGAAAAGTTTTATTAACCATTATTACAAAAGCTGATGTTATCAGTTTTGTAGGAGAACATGGTAGACAACTACAAAAAACTGTTTAACCTGAATAATAAACTGCTAATAGTTATCCTAATTAAAATTATAATGGAGGGAAATATACATAAAAAACTGAAAATCGACGACATTGTTTGTTATAAAAAATACAAATGAAAAGTATATCATGTCATATAAAAAACACAACATTTATACAAAAACACAATGCTATAGTATAGTACAATGTTACATATGTAAAACAGAAACAACTACAAAACCTAGTTGTCTAATAAAAACACAATGACATAACACAATGTGGCGATAAAACTTCACCTCGTGAAACTGCTACACCTAAAAACATTCAAATTCTGGCCATAACCACCTGGTGGTTATTCTGGTCAGGATTACACCTCACAGTTAACCGTCTAATTTCTACGACCAATATCAAGCGCACACCTTTATATAGGAATATAAAGAAACTCCCACTACCCACGAAACGGCATTTGTTTTTTTTTTTCAAATTACTTCCTTTTTCGTCGGAAGTGTCTTAGTTGGAGAATGTGGGCAGAAAATCATAGAGGGAACTAACTAATTAGCAGTTTTTTAATTAATTTTATAGTTATTTTGTTAGATCTTGGAATGTTATCTCCTATTTATTAGGCTGACCAAGTCAAAGTGTCAACCTGAACTGTCTTTAGGAGAAACTTGCTTCAATTAAGAAATAACTATTACATATTTAAAAACATAATGTCTTCAAAAACACAATGTTAAATTGTATGTATTTAATTATGTGTTACTAAAATACATAAATAACCGTCAAGATTAGACGTATTAAAAACACAATGTCTTCAAAAACACAATTTCTTTAAAAACACAATGTTAAATTGTATGTATATTATGTGTAACTAAATTACATAAATATTGACTTATTACTTTTCTAACACAATGATTTATAATACTGCAGCTTATAGCTCATGGGATAACATTCGAACACATTTTAACGCATTAATAATGGTTAAACAATATTAATACATCCCGAATTTTATTTGTTAAAAAAGGTAATATCTATTAAGAGATCGAATTAATGGTTGTTTCTTAATATATAATTTAAGTTTTTCTTTCAGGTGCTGCGTGCTGCAACTAAATTTGATTCTCTGCGTGCTGCAACTCAAATTCATCCTGACACAACTATTAATACACCTTTAAAATAAATATTATATATTACTTAGTTACAAGTTTAATTAAAATTAATGATTTTTAGAGGTAAATTTATTTTACTTTTTTTATTGTTGCCAGACGATACCTTAAAAAATGAATAATTAGATTTAGTAACGAATTTTATGTTACCTATATTTTATTGCAGATGTGTAATTAATTTAATGGGAGAGTGGAGAACGTGGGGAGTAATTTTAGGTAACTTCCTAACTGCTGCACACTAAAAAATGCCAATTTTTTGGGGGTTATTACGGATGAGATTTAATCTCACAAATAACCGCCATGATCGGACGGTCCAGATTAACGTAGGTGTTGCTATCACCATAAAATTAACAAACAAAAAAGATATATACATATTACATTTCAATGATAACAGTGCACATATAGTATTACATTATACGTTTAATGTAATGCATCTCCGTTGTCCTTACGTTTATCTTAGCAATCTCACCCCATTTTTGAACTATAATGAACTTGTTATATCCATTGATATAGTGCACAGATGACCTAATAATCAACGACATAGACACACCGGGCAGAAAAGAAATCACATTTGACCAGGTTTCATTTTGCAGTTTCCACGATTCAACATCCACGCTAAACATACTGATACTAACCAACATATGGAGTTCATCTCGTATTGTGTTTTTTACAACGAATTTTGTTTTTACAAATGCTTTGGTTTTTTGTATAGTATTGTGTTAGGAAATTTAGACATTGTAGCCAACTCCTAGACTATATTTACCTAAATATCCCATGTAAAGAATAACCGCTCAAGTTCACTACCTTCTGGAAAAATGGGAGTTAGTGGGGGTTGAGGGAGATGGAACCCTAGCCACTGAATGAATGATCAGGCGTGACTGCAAACTGCCAATTAAGTGGGAAAATTGTGAGAAAAGGACGGAAACTGCTAAACTGTCGCACCCAAATAAAAACTACCAAATTTTTGGGGGTTATTCCAGTCCGGATTAAACTTCACAAATTAACAAAAGAGATCTATACATATTACATGTCTATGAAAATAGTAAGAATGATAAAAACTATCAATGACAATCTGTAACCTTTTTATACTTCATTTGATTTTAGAATAAAAAAATATACCATTAAATCGAGTGTCTTTTTATCTTTAATATGAGTACCCTATTGTTATACTTTTGGAAAAAAAAATTGAAAACACAATTGGGTAAAACACAATGGACATAACGTAAAACACAATTAGTACTAAACTAAAAAAAACTATGGAAAATAGACTAAAAACAAAACTAAGATCAGATATAAACACAATGAACAACAAACTAAAACACGATGGATAACATGCTAAAAACATAATGAATAACAGACTAAAACACAACAGACGGTAGATTAAACACAATGGACAACATAACAAAAAAACACAATGGACAAACAGATTAAAACACAAGAGATAACAAACTAAAGACAATGACCAGAACCTATAACACAATGTATAGTAACCCACCCAGTTGAAAAACACAATAATCAAAACTAATAACAAAATGTATAGAAAACCAAATATAACATCATCTTCATTCTATCATACATTGTGTTATAGGTGTCGATAATAAATACACAATGTACAGTACCTAAAATAAAATTGTGTTATAAGTTCAGATAATAATACAATGTGTAGAAACCCTCTGATACCTCCTCCACTAATCTTGAAACTACCATAGGAAAAAAACTTCCAAATTTTGGCCATAACCACCAGGTTATTATGGCCAAGATTTATCCTCACAAATAACTTCCAATAATATTAGTCTCTTCAAAAAGACAATGTTTACACAAAAACACAATATTACATATAAAACACAAATAACTACAAAAAAATGTCATATACAAACACAATGACAATAATACAATGTTACAAAAAAAACACTATGTTATTCAAAAACACAGTGAGAATAACACAATGTTATACAAAAAAACAAATGCCTTTGTAAAAACACAATTCCTTGTAAAAAAAAGAACACAGTGTGGTTAGCGTATATATTTACCTAAATACCTCATGTACTTAATAACCACTCGAACTACCTTTTGAAGCAAATTGCAGATCGTGGAGGTGGGGCATGTGGGGGAGGGGGACTATTTATTTATCATGAGAGAAGTTGAAGAAACTTGGGGTTGGAGAGGGTAGGGGAGGTTATGTATTTATCAAGAGAGAAGTTGAAGAAAATTGGAGTTAGTGAGGGTCGGGGAGGTTATTTATTTTATTATGAGAGGAGTTATATTTACCATTAACACGACACTTGATTTTATAAGTTTTGTTGGAGAACATAGTCGAAAGCTACAAAAAAACTATTATTTCTGATTAATAAACCGCTAATACATTGTATGTTACAAAAAAAATATATTTTCTCATATAGTAACACATATTCTAGAAAAAACACAATGTCTCTTAAAAGTACACTGTTTATACAAAATCAAACATGCTCACTATCAACCCTACTACCAATGCTACTGAAAATGATATGTTCTTTTTTCATTTATTTACAAAAAAATAAATCTTAACAAAAATATAGTTTTAACCATTTGTTCAATCTATAAAATATGTATAAAAAAAGATTAAAAATTTTAGTCCCTTAGTAGGAACTGTCCATTTATTTATTTATTATTATTTTTTTTTTTTTGAGTTGTGCTTCCATAATATCACAGTATCACTCACCTACAAATCCACACGTAGTGGCCACCCACAATATCATGATATATTAAAATAATTATATATTATATATTATATATTATACATTTTATATTATATATTTATATATTAATAATAGAAGTTAAAATAGTAACTTTAATATTATATATATATATATATATATATATGTATGGAATGTAGCTATTATATAAGTAATAAGTGATTTTAAAAATATTTATTAAAATGGGTGTTTTTCCTATATTTCTATATTTAAACTATTTTTTTACTTCTTTCATAATCAACCTATTATTATTTTTTTTATTTTTTTTAATCCAGTCAACTCATAATAGTTTTTTTTTTTTCATTTGTTAACTAACTTATTTTAAAAATAGGAGTTAGTGGGGGTTGAGGGAGGTGGAACCCTAGCCACTGAATGCAGGCGTAGGCGTGACTGCAAATCACGATTGCTTCAATGGTAGAAACATCAATTTCTGCCATAAGCCCTCCGTAGTTTACACCGCCAAAAGTCTATGATAATCAAATTGATGAGGTTCTGGATAGAAATTAGGGTGAAGATGGTAGTCAAACAGAGAGAATTTAGAGCAAATGATGATATGTAATGGAGTAATGGTGATAGGTTGAAAGAACACAAAACACACTTTTTACCATTCTCGTAATCTGCCTTCATAAACATGATCAATCGAAGTTTACTTGCCCTTCCCAAAAAAAAAAAAAAAAACAAATAGCATAAAAATTTACTTAGATCTGATAATCAGCTAAAAATTCAACTAAATTAACTTACCAAAAAAGTTGATAAAAGTATAATAATGCTTATTAAATAAGAGCAATACTGATGGTGATGTGCCTTAAGGGGAGACGGTGTGGTTGCGGGTAGGCATGTTCGGGTAGGGGACCCGCTCGGCTACACCGCGCCGTGTAGCTCGGGTACCCCTTTCCGGGTAGTTAGAGCGGGTGTTAGAAGCCGAAAGAATGTGACCGTTTGGAGAGGAGATGACCGTTTGGGTAGGGATACGGTAAAAAGTGTTTAAAATGTGAGAAGGGTAAGAAGTGTTTTAAACCATTGGATATTTGATCTAATGGTTGAGATCAATAGGGTATAAAAATGTAAATTGTGTTTTAATTAGAGGGTCTTATGTAACATTGAAGGGCAATAGTGTCCTTTCTAATGTTTTAAATATGGTAACCGTATCCTACATAACCAAAAACACCTACATTCACTCCTTTTTCCCTAAATATCGGAATTAATGGCCAAGATCTAAATCGGAAGCCTCTTTGTTTTATATAACATTCAAGGCATGGTGTTTTACGTTTAGAAGAACTGTAATCAGATTCATGGCATGGTGTTTTAAACATCTGGATAAATTGACTATGATTCAAGTCATGGTGTTTTATCTAGAATCCAGAAAACATTGTATTGTGATTACATCCATGGTGTTTTAACATCTGGACAATCAATACAAAACATTCCCAGATTTTAAAACACCATGACTATGATTCAAGTCATGGTGTTTTATTTTATCTGGAGACATTTTCGTGGCGTGGTGTTTTAAACATCTGGAGACATTGTTCATGGCGTGGTGTTTTAAACATTGGAGACATTGACTATGATTCAAGTCATGGTGTTTTATCTGGAATCCAAAAAACATTGTATTGTGATTACATCCAAGGTGTTTTAACATCTGGACAATCAATACAAAACATTCCAGATTTTAAAACACCATAACTATTATTCAAGTCATGGTGTTTTATCTGGAGATTTGTTCATGGCGTGGTGTTTTAAACATCTGGAGACATTGTTCATGGCGTGGTGTTTTAAACATCTGAAGACATTGACTATGATTCAAGTCATTGTGTTTTATCTGGAATCCAAAAAACATTGTATTGTGATTACATTCATGGTGTATTAACATCTGGACAATCAATACAAACATTCCCCGATTTTAAAACACGATGACTGTATCACGATTCAAGTCATGGTGTTTTAAAGACGATGAAAGAAGATATGAACAATATATGATAAAAGATGCTGCGATTAAAAGATGATGAAGAAGATAAAACAATCAGATGTATAAAATCGTAAAAACAAATATGTTTCCTAAAATAGTTAACACATGATCTCATTTCCTTTAATTAACTTTAACTACTTTTAAGAGTAAATTACATTATTACCCTTATTCATTAATATAATTGATGGACACGTGTCAACACCAGATTATTTCTTACACTTCTCACACTTTGGACACTTTTTACAGGATCCTTTACCTATATATATATATTAACCCAATATAAACCCATATATTTACAATCTTTCACACTACAAAACTCACATTTTACAACCTCACTTCTACACTCTCAAATATTTTATCTTTTTTAATTTAATGTATTTTTTTTTCATTTAATGTAATCTTTTTTTATTTTATGAAGTTTAATATTTCATTATTTAAATTATTGAATAAAAAAAACTGGTGACGTGGCTAGGGCACTACCCTAAACCACACCCTTCTCTAAGAATCCATACCTGTCCCTAAAACATGTTTTAAAAAAAGCTAGCCCCTTTTTAATTACAAAATTAATAGAATTCACACAGTCATGATTTACATATACATTTAGGGCGGCAATTCTTGACACGACTGGCCAACCTAACCCTAACCCAAACCGAACCCGACACAAAAAAATGTTTGGGTCGTCTAACACGCCCCGTTTATAAAACGGGTCGGGTTCGAGTTGACCCATCAATCCGTTTAGCTATTTAGAAAAAAAAACTTTTATATTTTTGTTTCTATTTTACATGGTTAGTTATAATAATGTTAGTTTGACACATTATATTATTTATTTCACACTCATACTTATCATTAAATATGTTATCGATAACCCGTTTAAAACCCAACAACTCGTTTATAACTCATCAACTTGTATGACACATTTAAAAATACAGGTTAAGCGGGTCGGGTTTGGGTTGACCAAAATTTATATGGGTCGGGTTAGGGTTGAAATCTTTGACCCGAATAATAATATGGGTCGGGTTCAGGTTGAACATTTCAACCCATCAACCCGTCAACCCATTAACCCTACACGATTGACACCCATATACACCTTAGTTTAAAGGTGTGATTAGACAAAAAAAAAAAAAAAAAAAAAAAAAAAAAAAAAAAAAAAAACTAGCCCCGTTTTAAATGTTTAATAAATGCTAAATAATGCCAAACAATGCTGAGCAATCTTTAGTCGAAGATTTGACTTTTTTTATATATTCACTGGGTTAGAACCCCGTGTATTACACGGGTTGAATAAATGTAATTTTATATATTAAATAATAAAAAGTTATATCTTTATGAACTCGTATATTATACGGATTAAATAAATGTAATTTTATATATCAAATAATAAAAAGTTATATCTTTGAAAACCATGTGTATTACACAGATTAAATAAATGTAATTTTGT
This sequence comes from Helianthus annuus, assembly GCF_002127325.2. Taxonomy (NCBI): domain Eukaryota; kingdom Viridiplantae; phylum Streptophyta; class Magnoliopsida; order Asterales; family Asteraceae; genus Helianthus; species Helianthus annuus. The sequence continues at coordinate 84,307,635 of NC_035442.2, forward strand.
ATACTAAATACTAAAAATGTCGTATCTTTAAAAAAACTCGTGTATAATCGGGTTGAATAAATCTACCAAATAATAAAAAATTACATCCTTACAAACCCTGTTTATTACAAGTGTTGAATAGATCTAAAAAAGAATTATATCTTTAAAAACTATGTATATTACACAGATTAAATAAATGTATTTTTGTATATTAAATACTAAAAACGTCATATCTTTAAAAAACCCATGTATAGTCGGGTTGAAAAATCTAACAAATAATAAAAAAATTATAGCCTTAAAAAACCTTTTGTATTACACGTGTGGAATAAATCTAGTTTGACATAGCAAATGATAAAAAAGTTATATCTTTAAAAACTTCGTGTATGACACGGGTTATATAAATGTAACTTTGTATAGTAAATAATAAAAAAATTATATTTATTGTAAATAATAAAAAAATATACTTTTAAAAACCTCGTGTTTTATACGAGTTGAATAAATATAATTTTGTATGCCAAATAATAGTTATGACACATAATAGAGTTATACAACACATAATTGTCTCCTTTCTCTCTCTGATTATACCTGGCTTTCTGAATGTACAAGTATTTATGGATAATCAAAATCCCCTAACCATAAAATTGATTTTATATTGATAGTGAACAGTCGAATAAGAAATCTTTTAAAAAATGACGTAAGTTTAAATTTTAACATTTTATTATTCAAATTAAGATTTAATATTAATTTATTATTTATTTATTTATTTATTCAATATAAGATAAGTATAGATTTGAGGATACCTTCAATGAATGACACGTGTCCAAAATTTGGTTTTTTTATTATAGTAGATAGATAGATTCCAAATCACCCAAACGTATAGCAAGATACCGGAGACAACAACATTACAACACCCAGTTTGTATCTATCAAAAAAAGACTAAATTACATTCGCGTTACTCAATTCGCCCACTCTAAATCGTCTCGCCAGTTTCCTAACCCAAAGGTATGACATTGTTTGAACTTCACAAAAAAATGTCCCTCCATATTAGAAAACTACGTGATTTAAGAAAGCTTTTTAATACCTTCAAAAGGAACTTATCAACGTATTGCTAACGTTTAGATTTGTATAATCTAGTTAATATAATGTACGACTAAAAAGTAATAATTTTTTTTTTTGTAATTTTGTATTCAAATGTTATTTTAACACACCACATTTACATGTATAATCATATAAATATAGTTATTCGCAATGACATTAAAAGCACTTCACACACCTTTACATGATTTCTCAAAAAAAAAAAAAAAAAAAAAAAAAAAAAAAAAAAAAAAACATAGGAAAATATTTTTGAATGATTAACTTAAATTTTTATTAAAACCACCAAGTACCAAGACGCTACACAATATATACGAACACCAATAATCAAAATTAACGTCAAATGGTGATGGGATCAATAGCGTGAAAAACTTCCTATTCTTCTTTGAACCTTGAATGGAAACATTAAGATCTTGTCTATCTATCAACCCAAAAGCAAAAAATCCAGGAACGTTACACCATTGAGCCACAATCTGTCGTTTAACTTGAGATAATTGACCTGAGGCGAATAGATGGTCACCGGTCTCACCATAGTCATCGTTCAGATTGAAATCGGATGTTACTTAATGCCATTGCCACCATAGTTGGATGCCTTTCCTGCTCGACTCTTCAATGTTGACCCTATTTTCGGCGAATATAACTTCGTTTCGTGCCTTTAAAATCATCCAACATGTTGTTAAAAGCAACACTATAACTATTTTCCTTTTGTAGTCTGTGGCATTAAGGGTGTTGTGAATTTGCAGCAGCAACCTGATCAGCTATGTCAACAAAAGATAATGTCGGATCATCAAGTGGCATTGTAGCCGCTTCCCACTGTACTCACTGTTTTTGTTAAAGTTTGAAGAGAACTTGACCCGTTTAGTTGCCGCCACATCTTTTGTTTCTAGGAGTAGTCTTATCCTGCCACCTCTTCTTCAGCAACTCTTTAATATTGAGACTGTCAGTTAAAAGAAGAAACTATTCATGTAGAAAAACAAAAGATGGAACAAATGATATTATTCATAAGTTCTAAAAAATTTAGTTTAGCTTTCTAGAGTAATATTTCCCCGCTTTCTTCTTCTCAGCATTAAACCGTACACCCGTTCCAATCATAGAATTGTAACCACCCGCAACCTAAATTGCAGAAGAAAAGAAAAAGAGACTAAACATGACAATTACACAAAACAAACCCATAAAAATGTATACGATTAGGCATTACTTTTCTCCATTGAATTCACTATTGCGATAATGCTCCATGAAAGAATCCGAAGTTTCAAGACCTTCAAAGCAAGAACACCTTGGTTGGACATAGAAGGACCATAAATGATAAACACACATCGTTTAACATAATCATGCGACCATATAAAATATATAGTTATTTAACACGTTGTGCAAGCACCACTAAAGAAAATCACAATATAAATGAAACCTTATTACTTGGTAATTCATGAGAATCTCAAGCCATATCCATTTGGATTTTTGTCAATTACGCCCTTGTGAACATATTTTTTTCTCTACGACCGAAATTCGTCGTCCAGACCCTTGTGAACAACACATGCGATGCAAGTATAAGATAAATATGTTGCAAGAAAACAGATAATTGGGATAGCAACAATTATTTAATGGAGTGGGTTTTGCCACTTAGAGCATTCACATCCATACCATTAAATTATGTTTGTAGAGTTTTTATAATATAAAGAGTATAAAAAGTGGTTGTGAGTGGAAGAGAGAAAATGTTAAAAGGAGAGAGAAAATGTAGTATTTTTTAGTGTAATTTAGGGTGAAAATATGATAGAATGGATGTGAATGCTCTTAACAAAGTTCGGTTAACCCCAATTTATAACAATAGCCAACAGGTGATTTTTTTTTTCAAAAAAAAATTGTTCGATTATAGAGCAAACCGAGAGAGATACATACCAGAGGGGGACATGATTATGAGTTGGTCCAATTTGGAAGACTTGTGGAAGAATAAATCGGGAGTTGAGAAGAAGATTACACATGAGCGGGTCAGAATATCAATGCCTATCATTCATCATCTTTAACGTCCGATTAATCATAAATGTATCTCACCTCCACCCATAGTTATCAATGGCGCTAGGCACACTCAACGTGCACAGGCTTCGCCTGGGGCCTAAGCGTAAGGCGCAAAAAAAGCGCTGGCTCCAAGAGAAAAAAAGCGCCGAATGAAAAAAGTAAAATATATCATATGTTTTAGATTAATAATCCTATTCTTCAAATAAAATAAACAAAAACTATTATATAATTTTCGTTATCATCTAATTAGTACCAAAAGTTCTAAAAGACTAGTGTATGAGTGTAGAAAAGTAGTACTAAATAGACAATTTTTATTTTATAAAACTACAAAAGGTAATGTTAATTTAAATTTTAGTGGCATATAATAAATTTTTGTTAAGATGTAATTAAATAAATATAAATTATAGGATCTGATTTTTAATATTTTTTGGAAATTAAAAAGTCTAATAGTTTGCTAGAGTCGTTTGTTTTGAGGTCTTATAAAGAGGAGAATATGAAGAATTTGTCATTAAAAAAGACCTTAATTAGTATTCACTAAGCATTAAAAAGTATCATTAATTTTGTTTATGTTGAGGCCTCATAAGAGAAGAATACGAAGCATTTATCATTAAATAACAAAAACCCTAATTAATATCATCTATCTGCTAATCGCTTTAATTACCTTGGTAACAGAAGCGCAATAAATGCGCCTCGCCCTAGAAACTCGCCTAGGCGCAAAAAGCGCTCGCTTTTAATAACTATGCCTCCACCAGCTTATAACCTGTTAGGATATGAGGCTCTCATGATTGTGCTTGTTTGTATGAATTAAACATTCAGAATATATGAAATGATGTAAAGTGCAGCGGAAATGAATACAAACTTTGTAAACACAAACATAGAAGAGAATAGTATGTTTAAACACTTGTTTCACCTTGAGTCGAATGATTACAATGAAAATCGAAAGGTTACAATGCAAGCTTACAGACTAAAACTCCCCCTCAGCCTGATACTTCAGAGTTGGTTGCACAAGATGAAAGGATTGAATTGAGGAGAAGAACTCACTCAAAACGAATCAAATGTAACAGTACAGAGTACTGTTATATTTATAGGCAAACCAAACTACTGATGCACTTCAGCTGACGTCACCATGATAGTGACTTCTAACAGCCTAACAACCTGTAGACACTGATCTATACAAAACTACTGATGTCTAACAACTGATAGATAATACAATACAAAACAAGTCTAATACTGTTCACGTTCCACTGTTGTAGCCTAAGCACTGATTACTTGACCATCAGTGCTTTCTTCAAAAGGTGATCAGTCTTTGAATGAGCAGTGCTTGGATTTTCAGTAGTATTTAAGAGACAACAGTAGATAGAGCTCAGTGTTTGTCTTCAGCAGTCTTTAGAGCATTGTCAGTATTTAGTTCACCAGTTGTTCTTCTTAGCAGTGTTTAGAGTGTATCGGCAGATAGGTAACCACTGTCAAGGGGAGAGCTTAGTGTAAACATCTGCTTATTGTGAATCCACTGTTATGATCAGGTTTTGGCTTTACATTATCTGTTCCTCTGGTAGGGTTCAATCCCAACAATCTCCCCCTGGAACAGATAATGCCAAAACCTGTCATTATTCTGGATCTTTATTCTTCATCAGAAGTTCCTTTGCTTTTCTTTTAAATTCTTCTTCAAACTCTTTGGAACTTAAATCAGCCTCATCCCTGCACAGTGAAAGCTCAAGGAGATCTTGTAGATCTTCAACACTTAGGCCTAGTGCTTGATTCCTGGATATATGCCTCACTTCTCCATTGGTTCTGATTAGAGTCAATACATGGGTCTTTTGATCAGAGAGCCACTTTAGTATTTTAAAACCGAATTGGTTTCTTGGGAGAGGTTTATTGACTGATGAACTTAGAGTGATTGGCCTAGTGAAGAAGTGCAGAGCAGTATCATGAGCTTCAGACACTCGTATGAATGCTTTTTCAATAATCTCATTAGCTGCAGCTAGGTCTGCTTCAACTTCTTTGTCATACAGCTCACTGTTTGTGATATCTGCTGATGACTTTTTGCTTACTACTTTGACCCTTTTGGCAAGGTTTTGTAGTTTTGCTAATCTTTCTTTGTCTGAAGCTATTTTCTTGGTAGCTTCTTCAATCTGATCAGCTTCTTTGTTCTCTTCTTCTCCAGCAGACAGCATTTTCTTCCTTTCTTTTCTTAACTCTGTGACAAAGGCTTCTGCTGTGCTGATCTGTGTTTCAAAGGTCTTGACTTGCTCCTGTAGCTTTTTGTAGTTAGACTTTTTAGGAGTGTCAGAGGCTTTCAACCTCTGCTTCTCAAGCCTTTCATAAGCTTCACCCGTTTGCTGCTTTGACCATTTTGCTATGGCATCCGCAGTATCCACCTTTCCATCCACCAACTCATGCTTCTTTCTTTTATGCTCGGAAATAAGATCAGCTATGAATTTGTTGTATTTGTTCCAATTTGGAGCTGTCTTTTTCTTCCGTGGATCAAGTATAATCTTTTCAATTCTTTTAGCCTCATGCTTTAGTGCAATGATTGGCCAGTCTTTGAATTTTGTTTCTTCAGCAGGATAGAACTTTTCTTTCATTATGTATGCAAGATATTCTTTTCTCAATTCATTTCTTTGTTCTTCAGGGAATAAACTTGATATTTCTTTGTTCAGATCACTTGCATATTTTTCCATTTGTTTGACTTTGTTGAGCAGGAATTCCCTTCTTTCCAAAATGGCTTCATCACCTTGATCCTTGCACTCAACTTTGGCTCTTATCCTTGCTTGTCTTGCTTTCATTTCGATATATTCATCCATGTTTTCTGGAATTATGAAGCCTATGAGAGAAGGAAATTTCCTTTTTGTAGGATCATCTTCAGTGTAAAACTGTTTGATCTCATTTTTCATAGCTTCTAATTCCAATGGATATTTAGCAGCAACAGGATCATACTTTTCATCAGTAGCCTTGTTGTTTCTCTTTTTCTTTTGTGAGACTTTGGAGGTTGTGGTGTTGGAATGATGAGATCAGTGGTGGATGTTTGACTAACAGTGGTTGAAACAACTGGTGTTACAACCTCTGTCGTCATTACAACTGCTGATATGTCAGCAGATGTCTTCTGCTTTTGAGCAGGGGATGGAGGGTGTGACATAGTATTTGATGGTGGTGATGGTGGTGGTGACTCATCATGAGGAATGAAAACCCTTCTCCTTTTTAATGTAGGAGAGGCTGATGATGATTTGGGTGGATCAGTGGTTTGAGATTGGATAGCAGTGGTTTGTGATTGTGATTGACTGACAGTGGTTGAAACAACTGGTGTTTCAATCACTGTTGTCATTACAGCAGATGTTGTAACATCTGCTGTCTTCTGCTTTATGGCAGGAGGCAGTGGTGGTGATATGATTGTAGATGATGGAGGTGGAGCAGTGGTTGTGATGGCATGTGATGGAGTGGTGTGTGTTGGAGGTGTGTGTGTTGATGATAAGGCAGCTGTTTGGCTACTGACAGCAGTTTTTGTAACTACTGATGTATCAGCTGTTTGATTTGAAGATTTTGTATCAGCTGTTTTTGTAACTACTGATGTATCTTCTGGTTCAATATACAGCCCATCTTCTATTCCTTTCTTTCTCAACTTGATTTTCTCCCCCTTTTTGGCATTATCTGCAAGGGGTGTATTCATGAAGAGGATTGAGGATGGAGCTTTTCCACTCTGGGCAGTCTTTTGTATACTAGCTTTTATAGCCTTGATGTCTGCTTGAGTGTCTTTGAACCTTGATTCCACCATGTTGGTCAGCATTTGCACTTGAATAGCATGCTTTTGATCAGCCATGTGTTGCTGTTTTTCAAGCATGGGTTGAAAAATATTCCAAAGCTCATTTGCAGCAAATGCATGTTGTGCAGGTGCTTGAGCAGGAACAGCAGTAGCTTGTGCTTTCTGAGCTTTTAAAATCTCTTGCACCATGTCTTTAATTTCAGCAACTGAATCTTCAAGTTTTTCAACTCTTTTCGTCAATTCCTGATATTTTGAATCATCACCTACATTTGTAGGATCATCTGAATCCCCATCAGTGGTGGTTGTACCAATGTGTGACTTAGGGACTGAGTCCCAAAAATCATCCATTGATGCCCCTTGTTCTTGGTATTGGGGACTTCTTTCTTCAGCACTCGATAAACCTTTGATGGTACCAGTGGTTAGAATCAACTCATTGGTGGTTACCGATGTTGCCATGGAAGAAATTGCCTTCAAGGGAGTCTTATTAATGTAACAACTGTCCAACTGAAGATCTGTTGATCCATCAGTTGTAGTTGCTGCTCCACTTGAAGTACCACCGAGAGTTACTTGTAACTCAGGGGGTGTAACCTCCTCAGCTGTTGCTGGGATAGCAGAAGTATAAACATCAGACCCAGTCACTTGTGGAGGTATGTGTCACACCCCGACCACGTAAAACATCATATCGTGGCGGAAACGTCGGGGAGTGTTGTAACAGAATTATTGTTTCACAACCATGGTAATTTAAAATAATATTTTATTCATCACCCAAAGGTGGAAAACATCGTTCAAAACAAGAACCAACATGTTACATTGTCTTAAAACTACTGAAATAAAGAGTACATAGCGTAATTAAACTAAGTCTAGCTCTGTTTTATGTCACTAAGGCCCGAGTCCACCCTAGCGTGTCACGATTGTCCTATGCATTAGCTCCTGAAACACATGTGAAAATAGGTACGTCAGCATAAAAATGCCTGTGAGTAACATAGGTTTTATTGATGTAGGATTCATGACTTAAGTTTAAGAAAAGTGTTTGATAAAAGTTAGTCATGAACCTTGTAAAATGTTTTGTTTTGTAAATCATTTGAAAAGCGATAAAATCAGATGATATGTATAAATAAAAGAATTATTTATGGTTAAAGAATAACCAAGTAAAATAAGTTATATAAAACAAGTTGTTTTTGTAAAACGAAGCCTTGCGAAATATGTTATTTGTGTAAAAATGTGCAAGTCCAAACTAAATGATTTAAATAACGCTACGACATGTAATACAATACAAGCACTTATATATAGGAAGTACCAGCGGCGTATCCACCATACTTGTATCATACTACACTCATATCGTTACTTAAGTCATTAAACAAACCACCAATGTATAAAGTCCATGTTTAAACCAATCATCAAATGTTCTTGTCTAAACCATTGTCATACGTTTAAAAGTCCAAAATTGTAGTCATGTATGTGTAACAAATGTCTTGTATGTTAAGTAAGATGTGTTTACTTAAACCAAATGTAAGAATGTACAAAACAAAGTATTTTGAGTATATCAAAAAGTTATGTTTCGCAAAGTAAAAGCATGTTTTAAATGATACAAACATTTATGTGGTAAGTTAACGCATACATTCAAGCCTTGAGACAGACGGATAACCTTAAGTAAAGGTTATCAAAAGAAATGTTTTCGGATTCAGTCATTCCTTTCATCCAAACCAACCCAGGATGTCAGGAACGGGATTTGTCAAGTCCTATGGTACCATTACTTACTACCGAGCGGCGTAGCTAATGTTAATGAATGTATATAAGTTCCGCTGATGCAAACCAAATGTTATACCAAGTGCAAACATGTATATGAAAACAATGTACTAAGTATGCTAAGTTAACATACAAAACAGAAAAGTCATGTAAATCAATGTGCTAATATGCTAAGTAAACATATGTAGCAAAACAATGTAATGTAAATCAATGTGCTAGCATGCTAAGTTAACATACATAGCAAAACAATGTAATGAAATCATGCACTATAAATGTACTAAGGAACATAGCAACATATGATGTGAAAAACAAGAAAGCACGAAAGTAACAAGTAGGCACATGTGTTTCACCCCAAAATGTTTGAAAAACAGTAAAAGAGGGGACTATGTACTCACTTGAGATTGCTTAGAAGTCGTAGGATAACCACCAAGCAATGCTAGAAGATCACGAATCAAACGGCACCTATATAGGTATCTACATTAATAAACGGACCTATCAGAGGATCGGGTAGTACGAGGGTTCGTAAACCAAATAAGTAGGGGAACTTATGTAACATAGTTTAACAAAGCCTACGTACTAAAACGAAACCTATCCTAAGTGCTTTTGACCCGTTACGACCCGTTTAGGTAGCTTATGCTACTTTAACGCGTCGTTCGCGTAAAACGCGTTCGGAATGCCTAACTAGCCCTATGACAAGCAAGATATGCCTTAACATGTTTAATATTGTTGTTAAATCAGTTTAGATACCAAAAATTATGTTACATAGGCTTAAAATGAATTTTGGCGTAAAAAGGGTATTTTGGTAATTTACCTAAGGCATAAGAACTACTTATCATACAACTACTTAAACGTCGTGACCATAAGGTATAACCTCGGAAGGTTATTCCCTATACAACTATGGTCACCTAAAATGTTTGGTCGGATCCTAATGATCGACCAAATGGGTCGGGTTCGTAAGCATAAGCGATTGATTAGATCGCTTACCTTTACGACCCTAAACAAGCACAAATCTAAAAGCGACGAGCTAAACATGCTAGAACATGTTTAGTAAAGTTAGAAAACAGGTTTGGTATTAAAACAAACGGTTTTAATACCCTAGAGTAGTTTGGTTACAAAATATGCGAGAAAACGCATTTTGGCCGAAACTACGACTCGTCACTGAGCCTAGATAACGTGGTAATCAGTAGGTATAGTCACTAGGGACTATAACCATCGTGATTACGCTCACGTTATGAAGTTCAAACGAACTTCGCGTTGACCATAAACTGGTCAATGCAGAAAGTCAAACGCAGTTTGACTCTAATGATAGAAATGAACGAAAAGAACGAAGGAATACTTACAAACGGTCCCCGCAAGCTTTGACCCGATTCACTCTCAGGTAGGAAGCAAATACTTCCACTTAGAGAGCAAGAATCAGATCAAATGTGAGGAATGCAAGTGAAAGCAAGTGGGTATTTATAGATTTTCAAGATCCGTTAGGATTGTTTCTCGAAGATTGAGCTTTGATCTCATCCGTACAAGTGGGCACATGGTATTTGGATACCATGGGCTCTCAAAAACCATCAAAATTGGCCCATAGAATGATCAAAACCATGTCCAAAAACCCTGCAAACCAGTTGCTGTTTCAAAAACTGGTTTTTCTGTTACTGGGCATCTCAGGCGGCCCGCTTAAGATATGCACATGGGCTTACGCGGGCCGCATGGCTAAGTATTCAGAATTTGCAGTTTAGTCCCTGAACTTGTGAAATACACATTTCGGCCCATTTTTGACACATTTAAGCCCCGTTAACCCCATTTCAAGGCTCCAAAATGAAGTTAAAGTATAGGGAACTCAAAACATGCTCAAAAATATCTCGGATGTCGGTTCGTTTGGTCATACGATCGCGTTATTCGCTTATTTACGACGGAAGTCGTAACGAACGCGAAAACGATTCAAATTGCGCGAGAATGGATTTTTCTCATGCCAAACATTAAAACATAATATTTTAATGCTTACATAAATTTTTGGATGTCCGGATGTATTCAGAACGCAAGTTATGCGCGAAAATGCAAACTTATGCACTTTTTGACGCTTTTAGTCCCTGAATGAGCATAAAGTTTATTTTAGCACACCGAACCCCTCAAAGCCTATTTCTAAGCTATGTAAAGGATATTTAAGGTGTGTTTAACTTATGATCATGTTCCGGAATGTTCATTATAGTTCAGATTGGCATACTTTCGCAGTTTGTCAATTTTAGTCCCTGTAAGCGAATTAACTTGAATTTTGCCATACCAAAGCCTTCAAAACTTATTTCTAAGTTATGTAAAGGTTATTTAAGGTATTTTAAGCATAAATTGATGTTCCGAAGTATTTGTCACGTTAAACTGCTTGCGTTTACGCACCAGTTTGCGTATAATTCTCCAGAAAGCGATATAGAGTTTGAAATCGAATAAAAGTCAAAACATGAAAAACATCAAACACAAATAAACAAACATTGGGATCAAATAACTTTATTTCATTGATAACTGAATTGTTTACAATGATTACAAGCGCAGATGTCACAGTATGCTCTCAGTAATGGGTGATAGAGAGGAACTGGTCTGTGTCTGTGCAATATCAACTGCATGCAACAGGGGTATTATTGATTGTGGCATTATGATTGGTGAGGGTATGGGTGTTGAAAGAGACATGTCCTTGGGATCAGGACTGTGGAAGATAGATCCGAGTGGATCCAGGGCTTCATAATTTGGTGTCCCTGTGGTTACAACCTGATCCTTTTGTGAGGATGCAGGAGGAGTTTGAAGCTGGGGTTGAGATCTTTCTTCCAACTGCTGTGAGGAAGTAGCAGCAGTGGTTATTGGTGACTTTTGTGCTGTCACAGGCATTGTCTCTGGGATCTCATCTTCCAGAGATGCCTTTGATTTGGGTTTGGTGGGTTTTCTGGATGTTTTTCTTTTGGTCTTTTTGGTGGCAGGTGTGGGTTTCAAAGCAGTGGTTGTACTACTTTGATCACCTGGAGCAGTGGGCTCAGCAGTGGATACCTGAGGAGCAATTTCATCTGCTACATTATGCTCAGGCACTTCTGCTTTTATTTTTATTGGTGCCAACATTCTAGAAAATGTTTCAATTGTTAAACAGTTTATTTTGAAAGTGTGACAACTCGAGTTTCCGAGATTCCACTTTTGCATTTATTGCACGTTCACTGTTTGTTTAGTTGATTACTTGCGCAATTGGTTGCGTTGTAACTGTATACGTTTTGGTTTGATAGAGTATATTGTGATTGTGCATGATTGTGTGTTATTTACGAAAGATGTGACAAATACATGAACTTGGTGATGAAACTGTAAATTATATTAAGATGGGTGTACTTATGTAAAAGATGATACTTAGGGGTGAGTAGAGTAGTTAGTGAAATTCCAATCACTCTTAACCCTAACCTCCTCCCTAATCATTCACAAAAATCATCACACGTACTTTCACATTCTCCTCTCCTCTCCTACAACCATCTTCTCATCATTCTTGGCTTCACAAGTTATCTTGCATCAAGTTTGATCTTCCAATCCATCTAGAAGCAATTCAAGGTAATTGTTTAATGATTGTTTGTTGTTAATCATCGATTGATTGATTCATGCTAAAACCCTAGTTCTTCATATGATGGTTCTGTGTTTATAGGATTGATTGTTGTGAAATGGTTAATGATCAGTTGTGTAATCATTTGCTGAATGATAAGATGCCTGTTATGATAGAATGTTGATTTTTGATTTGATTACTGCAATACAAAGCATGAGATTAGGGTTTTTGATCGTAGTCTGTGCAAACGTAACTGTTACAATGAAGTTGAATATTGCATGATTGATGTTAGTCCGACCTTTGATTGATAATGGTCCGGGTTTTATGATTATATAAGGTCAGACCTTTGTGAAGATGTAAATGATCCGAGTTTTATAGTAATACATGAAGGTTGTCCGAATTTTTATTAAGGAAGTGTTGTGGTCCGACTTTTGGCTTGTAACAAGGTGGTCCGACTTTTGAATGATGTTTGACTGGTCCGAGTTTTGAGAGGGGCATCTAGTCTGAGTTTTGTGATGATCCTCTAGTCCGACTTTTGTGTGTGGATAATAAGGTCCGAACTTTTATAAGGAGGTTTGATGTGTCCGAATTTTATAAGGGTGGTTTGTCCGAATTTTTGACAAGGGAAGCTTGTCCGAATTTTATAAAGGACACAAGATGTCCGAGTTTGTCATAGAGATTCATGTCCGACTTTTACTTGCTTTATACATGTCCGACTTTTACAAATATGTTACATGGTCCGAGTTTTAGGCTAAGAAGCCTAGTCCGACTTTTGTTTGATTGTATAGGTCCGACTTTTACTTGATTATAGATGGTCCGAGTTTTGTTATGGTACATGTCCGACTTTTAGATGTTATGTGAGGTGTCCGACTTTTGTAATGTACAAGGGAGTCCGACTTTTGTGTTATACAAGGAGGTCTGACTTTCTTTGTATGTTAAGGGGGTCCGAATTTTAATATCATGGTAGGTCCGAACTCTTGCAAAGAGATAAATGTCCGAACTTTTGAATGAGTTATAAAGAGGTCCGACTTTTAATGATGCCATACATCGTCTGACTTTTATAAATGAGTATCAAAGTCTGAGTTTTGTGATTTGTATGTGATTTCGTTAAATGACTGACACAGTAATTCCGTTAGCTGCTAACCCTGTTAAGTTAAGACTGTTAACTCGGTTAATTCTGATTTGACCCTGTTGTTTCCAGTAGCTCCGTTACGAACGTTAACTATGTTAGATGTGTTGATTCTGTTAAGCCTCTAAACCTTGTTAAGTTGTTTACTTAGTTAAGTCATTTAACTCTCTCAATATGTAACTCTGTTAAGGATATGCATTTAACTTTTGTTAACGCTGTTAACTAATATGCCCTGTTAAGCAAGATAACTCTGTTAGACATGTAACATTGCTAGTGTATGAGTTCTGTTAAGTGCGTTAACTGTATGAAGTATGTTAACTGCCTGTTAATCTTGTCAAGCATAAATGGTGCGATTTTGACTAAACTGCATACGTGATATGTGATAACTGTTTAAACCCACTTCGTGACATAAATGGCATGCGAGCTTGAACTGATTTAATATACATGCATACTATAGGACGTGATTGATTATTCGTGAGCACATAGTTTAGCATACCGAGCAAACCAAGGTGAGTTCACACTCTTTACCAAGGCATGGGATTCCCGGGTATTGGGAATGGGTTGAATGATGGAATTTAATGATTTCTCGTACTTACACGGTTACTAGACTATCTACCATGGTCCTCGGGTTAAGCAGGACACTTACGTAAAACCTACATAAACAAGTACAATACTACTATCTTCCGGAGTCAGGAAGGACACTTACGTAAAACCTACGTAAACTCACACATGCTACTGTCTTCCGGAGTCAGGAAGGACACTTACGTAAAACCTACGTAAACCCCCGCGTACCCCTGTCCTCGGTTGTGAAGGATACTTACGTAAAACCTACGTAAAGCTTGTACGTACTACTGTTCTCGGGTTATGAAGAACACTTATGGTTACGAATAGTCTAGTGTATATGCAAACATGGGAAGCCCCCACCAATAGGACATACTATCGGCCCAGTTGAGCCACACGTTACAAACGAACTTACTATTACGCACTTACTTCCTGTGAACTCGCTCAACTAGTTGTTGACTCTCTGTTACATGCCTTGCAGGTCGTTTGGTATATATGGAGCTTGCATGGGGAGGCGCGGTCGTTGTGGACAAGGATCGTGATTGCTTTGATTAAACACTATGACTTTACATACTTTATTTATGTTGGGCTTTTACTCATACGCTTCTGCTAAACTTTGTTATCATACTTATGTTTAGGAATACCTTTCATATGGAATGGTTTGGTTTAATTACATTTACTTTTACTATATACATTGTTCTATATGATTGGTGGCTTGATCCTGGTTAGTCACGCTCCCAAGCGGTGATACTCCGCGTGTGGATTTTGGAGGTGTGACAGATTGGTATCAGAGCCATTGGTTATAGAGAACTTGGTTTTAAAATGGGGAAAACGTTTTTATTAAAACCAGACTATAACCAGTACAGTGCTCAACGATCCACAACGACGCCTCGCTCCACGTGCAAGACTCAACATCCTAGGTAATAAGGTTTATGTTTATTGCCTACATGCTAGAATTACATAGAACTTTGCTCGTGGTATGCTTAGATTACATTGCTTACTATTTGTTATTGCTTGAGAACACTTGTGTGCTTACTCCCTTCTGTCATCGCACTATTCGCGAACCTCTCTCTCACTTACGTTACATTTGCTATAAAGATCATGGTCGGACGTATCAACATGACTCAAGCCCAGTTGATGGCTCTCATTAACGAACGAATTGCTGCGGCACTTGCAGCCATACAAGCAGGAGGTATACCCTGCAGTCGTAACTAGGATCTTTAGATCCTACACTCCTAAACCAACTCTTATGTTTAACCTTGTCCTATTCTTATACACAATAGGTCAACACGCTCAACCACCTGTCTACACCTTCAAAAATCTCAAGGATTGCCGACCTAGTACCTTCAGTGGTACTGAGGGAGTTGTAGGCCTCCTCCATTGGTTCGAGAGGCTCGAAACTGACTTTGAGGTGTGTGATTGCCCTGAGTCTCGTAGGGTAAAGTTTGCTACTGGAACACTCGAAGGTGCTGCATTAACCTGGTGGGAAGCACAGGTTCAAATGTTAGGGCTGGCAGCTGCTAATGCCACCCCCTGGAATGAGTTCAAGGACTTAATTAAGGAAGAGTTTTGCAGTCAAGAAGACATCCACAAACTAGAGGTAGAGTTCCTCAACCTACAGATGGCGGGGTCTGAAATTGAAGCTTATACGAAGAGATCGAATGAATTAGCCACATTTTGTCCCACTATGGTAGACCCTCCCACCAAACGCATCGAGCTGTATCTCAAGGGTCTGGTGCCCGAAATTCAGAGTCATGTGACCGCAACTAATCTTGGCACTATCCAGCAAGTCACTCGGCTTGCTCATCGTCTCACCGACCAGGCAGTAGAACAAAACAAACTACCGCAATGTGTTAAAGCCGCTACTACATGTGCTTCTAGTGACAACAAACGCAAGTGGGATGGAAACCTGAGCAAGGGATTAACTCTGGTTCAGCCTCTGGCACAGCAGCAAAAGATAGATGACTACCAGAGTCCCAGTCAGCAGATTTCTGGTAGTCGTGGGCAGAGTGGATATCGAGGAAATCATCCAAAGTGTAACAGATGCAATAGGCACCACAGCGGTCAGTGCAACAAGGGCTGTTGTCAGAGGTGTCTCAAGATAGGTCATGAAGCTAAGGATTGTCAAAGCTCATGTCCTGTAACTCAAGAACAGCAACGGCCGCCTCAGTCTCCACAGAATCAGCAGCAACAACAGAGTTTTAAAGGATGTTTTCAGTGTGATGCTAAAGATCACTACAAGAGACATTGTCCGCAAATAAACCAGGACCAGACTCAGAACCACGACCATGGAAACAGGGACGACAATGGGGATAGCATTGGGGGAAACAATGGAAATAACGACGCCGGGGCCGCATGTACGTGATTGGTCAGGGTGACGCAAGGAACGATCCTAACGTATTAATGGGTAAGTTTCTCCTCGACGACTTTTATGTTACTGTCTTGTTGATTTTGGTGTGGATACCAGTTATATGTTTTTGAAAGTTAGTCAAATGTTATAACGTGCACCAACTTCCTTGAAACACCAAACCTGTCGTAGTGTTAGCTAATGGTAAAAGTCTAGAGGCCACACATAGTTCAGGGTTGTAATCTTATCCTCGCTGGTCAGACGTTCTCCTTCGTTCTCATTCCTATAGTTCTGGGCAGCACCTATAGCTCGCGCACCGTATCGCTTAGCTCCATCAGAATTGGAAGAACTATCGAAGCAACTACAAGAGCTCTTGGATAAGGGGTTTATCCGACCTATCTCTTCGCCTTGGGGAGCTCCCGT
The DNA here is from genome assembly GCF_002127325.2 of Helianthus annuus. NCBI lineage: Eukaryota > Viridiplantae > Streptophyta > Magnoliopsida > Asterales > Asteraceae > Helianthus > Helianthus annuus. The sequence continues at coordinate 84,324,232 of NC_035442.2, forward strand.
GTTATTTGTGGAAAAGAAGGACGGCACTTTCAGGATGTGCATTGATTATCGCGAACCCAGCAAGGCGACAGTGAAGAATCGCTACCCTCTTCCTCGTATTGACGACTTATTCGACCAGTTGCAAGGGTCGAGCTACTACTCCAAGATAGACTTGAGGTTAGGTTACCATCAGCTGAGAGTCCGGGATGAGGACGTCTCTAAGGCAGCATTCAGAACTCGCTACGGTCACTACGAGTTTCTAGTCATGCCATACGGACTAACGAACGCGCCTACAGTTTATATGGATCTTATGAACAGGGTGTGCAAGCCTTATCTAGACAAGTTTGTGATTGTCTTCATCGACGACATCCTGATCTACTCCAAGAGTCAGGAGGAATCCGAGCAGCACCTGCGTCTTATCTTGGAACTTCTTCGAAAGGAACAACTGTACGCTAAGTTTTCAAAATGCGACTTCTGGCTTCGTGAAGTCCACTTTCTAGACCATGTGGTAAACAAGGACGGGATTCATGTTGATCCATCCAAGGTAGATTCGATCAGGAACTTGCCTGCATCGCGTACACCAACGGAAATACGCCAATTCTTGGGTTTGGCGGGTTACTACAGACGATTCATTAAAGACTTCTCAAGGACCGCGCAGCCGCTTACTTTACTGACATAGAAGGGTGTCACCTATCGTTGGGGTAATCCCCAGGAAACCGTGATAGACTATGCAGCGCACCTATCCTTTCATTGCCAGAGGGCACGGACGATTTTGGTGGTTTATTGCGACACGTCCATCCAGGGTCTTGGATGTTTGTTAATGCAGCGCGACAAGGTCATTGCTTACGCTTCGCGCCAACTCAAAGTTCATGAACGAAACTACACGACGCACGATTTAGAACTGGGAGCTGTTGTTTTCGCGCTTAAGATATGGCGACACTACCTGTACGGTACCAAGTGCACTATCTACACCGATCACAGGAGTCTCGAGCATATCTTCAAGCAGAAGGAATTGAACATACGTCAACGACGATGGGTCGAACTACTGAACGATTACGAATGCGCCATCAAGTACCATCCAGGCAAAGCCAATGTTGTGGCTGACGCTCTCAGTCGAAAAGATACTTTACCTAAGCGAGTGCGAGCACTGCAGGTTACTAAAACGTCAGGGCTGAAGCCTTACGCGGCTCAAGGCAACGATTAGAACAGAAGGAAGACGGCGCCTACTACGTAACGGGGCGTATTTGGGTCCCACTATATGGCGGTTTACGAGAACTTGTGATGGATGAAGCTCACAAGTCTCGCTACTCGGTACATCCAGGTTCGGACAAAATGTAGCACGATCTCAGAACTACATATTGGTGGCCTAGCATGAAGGCCCACATAGCAACTTACGTTGGCAAGTGTTTGACCTGTGCGAGGGTCAAGACGGAATACCAGAAACCTTCAGGCTTCAGCAACCCAAGATACCACAGTGGAAATGGGAAGAAATTTCCATGGATTTTGTTACTGGCCTGCCTAGATCCCAGCGTGGGAATGATACTATTTGGGTGATCGTTGATCGACTCACAAAGTCTGCTCATTTCTTGGCTATCAAAGAAACGGATAAGTTCTCTACCTTAGCAGACGTCTACTTGAAAGAAGTTGTTTCGAGGCCCGAAGTGCCAACCTCCATTATTTCGGATCGGGATGCACGATTCACTTCAGAACTATGGCAAGCAATGTACAAATCTTTTGGCTCTCGATTAGATATGAGCACAGCTTATCACCCTCAGACGGATGGGCAGTCTGAGCACACGATTCAAACTCTAGAAGACATGCTTCGGGCGTGTGTTATCGATTTCGGAAACAGCTGGGAAAAGCACCTCCCTCTAGTGGAGTTTTCGTACAATAACAGTTACCACACCAGCATTCAAGCCGCTCCATTCGAGGCATTGTACGAACGTAAATATCGGTCACCTCTCTGTTGGGCAGAGGTGGGGGATAGTCAAAGCACAGGTCCAGAACTTGTAGTTGATGCTACTGAAAGAATTGCACAGATACGACAACGCATGGCGGCAGCTCGCGACCGTCAGAAAAGTTACGCCGATAAGCGCAGGAAACCACTCGAGTTCCAAGTTGGGGATCGAGTGCTACTCAAAGTCTCACCCTGGACGGGGGTGGTTCGTTTTGGTAAACGAGGCAAGCTCAATCTGCGGTACGTTGGACCGTTCGAGGTCATTGAAAGAATAGGCAAAGTGGCCTACAAACTGAATCTGCCAGCTGAACTCGGTGCAGTTCACAACGAATTCCACGTGTCGAATCTGAAGAAGTGTCTGTCAGATGAGACCCTCATAGTTCCTTTGAAGGAGCTCACTATCGACGAGCGGTTGCAGTTCGTCGAGGAACCAATAGAAATCACGGACTGGGATGTTAAGGTCCTCAAGAACACCAGAATACCTCTTGTACGAGTTCGTTGGAACTCCCGTCGTGGCCCAGAGTACACCTGGGAACGAGAAGATCAAATGGAACTCAAGTATCCCCAGTTATTCGAAAACCGTGCAACCACTACTGAGGCTGAAGCTACTACTGCAGAATTTCGGGACGAAATTCCAAATCAACGGGGGGATGATGTGACACCCCAGGAAAACCAGTAAACGATGTAACTTACCTAGCTTCCTCAGTAACTACATGCTAAATTTCGGGACAAAAGTTCTTTCAAGTTGGGGATAATGTGACAACTCGAGTTTCCGAGATTCCACTTTCGCATTTATTGCACGTTCACTGTTTGTTTAGTTGTTTACTTGTGCAATTGGTTGCGTTGTAACTGTATACGTTTTGGTTTGATAGAGTATATTGTGATTGTGCATGATTGTGTGTTATTTACGAAAGATGTGACAAATACATGAACTTGGTGATGAAACTGTAAATTATATTGAGATGGGTGTACTTATGTAAAAGATGATACTTAGGGGTGAGTAGAGTAGTTAGTGAAATTCCAATCACTCTTAACCCTAACCTCCTCCCTAATCATTCACAAAAATCATCACACGTACTTTCACATTCTCCTCTCCTCTCCTACAACCATCTTCTCATCATTCTTGGCTTCACAAGTTATCTTGCATCAAGTTTGATCTTCCAATCCATCTAGAAGCAATTCAAGGTAATTGTTTAATGATTGTTTGTTGTTAATCATCGATTGATTGATTCATGCTAAAACCCTAGTTCTTCATATGATGGTTCTGTGTTTATAGGATTGATTGTTGTGAAATGGTTAATGATCAGTTGTGTAATCATTTGCTGAATGATAAGATGCCTGTTATGATAGAATGTTGATTTTTGATTTGATTACTGCAATACAAAGCATGAGATTAGGGTTTTTGATCGTAGTCTGTGCAAACATAACTGTTACAATGAAGTTGAATATTGCATGATTGATGTTAGTCCGACCTTTGATTGATAATGGTCCGGGTTTTATGATTATATAAGGTCAGACCTTTGTTAAGATGTAAATGATCCGAGTTTTGTAGTAATACATGAAGGTTTTTCGAATTTTTATTAAGGAAGTGTTGTGGTCCGACTTTTGGCTTGTAACAAGGTGGTCCGACTTTTGAATGATGTTTGACTGGTCCGAGTTTTGAGAGGGGCATCTAGTCCGACTTTTGTGATGATCCTCTAGTCCGACTTTTGTGTGTGGATAATAAGGTCCGAACTTTTATAAGGAGGTTTGATGTGTCCGAATTTTATAAGGGTGGTTTGTCCGAATTTTTGACAAGGGAAGCTTGTCCGAATTTTATAAAGGACACAAGATGTCCGAGTTTGTCATGGAGATTCATGTCCGACTTTTACTTGCTTTATACATGTCCAACTTTTACAAATATGGTACATGGTCCGAGTTTTAGGCTAAGAAGCCTAGTCCGACTTTTGTTTGATTGTATAGGTCCGACTTTTACTTGATTATAGATGGTCCGAGTTTTGTTATGGTACATGTCCAACTTTTAGATGTTATGTGAGGTGTCCGACTTTTGTAATGCACAAGGGAGTCCGACTTTTGTGTTATACAAGGAGGTCCGACTTTCTTTGTATGTTAAGGGGGTTCGAATTTTAATATCATGATAGGTCCGAACTCTTGCAAAGAGATAAATGTCCGAACTTTTGAATGAGTTATAAAGAGGTCCGACTTTTAATGATGCCATACATCGTCCGACTTTTATAAATGAGTATCAAAGTCTGAGTTTTGTGATTTGTATGTGATTTCGTTGAATGACTGACACAGTAATTCCGTTAGCTGCTAACCCTGTTAAGTTATGACTGTTAACTCGGTTAATTCTGATTTGACCCTGTTGTTTCCAATAGCTCCGTTACGAACGTTAACTATGTTAGATGTATTGATTCTGTTAAGCCTCTAAACCTCTGTTAAGTTGTTTACTTAGTTAAGTCATTTAACTCTCTCAATATGTAACTCTGTTAAGGATATGCATTTAACTTTTGTTAACGCTGTTAACTAATATGCCCTGTTAAGCAAGATAACTCTGTTAGACATGTAACATTGCTAGTGTATGAGTTCTGTTAAGTGCGTTAACTGTATGAAGTATGTTAACTGCCTGTTAATCTTGTCAAGCATAAATGGTGCGATTTTGACTAAACTGCATACGTGATATGTGATAACTGTTTAAACCCACTTCGTGACATAAATGGCATGCGAGCTTGAACTGATTTAATATACATGCATACTATAGGATGTGATTGATTATTCGTGAGCACATAGTTTAGCATACCGTGCAAACCAAGGTGAGTTCACACTCTTTACCAAGGCATGGGATTCCCGGGTATTGGGAATGGGTTGAATGATGGAATTTAATGATTTCTCGTACTTACACGGTTACTAGACTATCTACCATGGTCCTCGGGTTAAGCAGGACACTTACGTAAAACCTACGTAAACAAGTATAATACTACTGTCTTCCGGAGTCAGGAAGGACACTTACGTAAAACCTACGTAAACTCACACATGGTACTGTCTTCCGGAGTCAGGAAGGACACTTACGTAAAACCTACGTAAACCCCCGCGTACCCCTGTCCTCGGTTGTGAAGGATACTTACGTAAAACCTACGTAAAGCTTGTACGTACTACTGTTCTCGGGTTATGAAGAACATTTATGGTTACGAATAGTCTAGTGTATATGCAAACATGGGAAGCCCCCACCAATAGGACATACTATCGGCCCAGTTGAGCTACACGTTACAAACGAACTTACTATTACGCACTTACTTCCTGTGAACTCGCTCAACTAGTTGTTGACTCTCTGTTACATGCCTTGCAGGTCATTTGGTATATATGGAGCTTGCATGGGGAGGCGCGGTCGTTGTGGACAAGGATCGTGATTGCTTTGATTAAACACTATGACTTTACATACTTTATTTATGTTGGGCTTTTACTCATACGCTTCCGCTAAACTTTGTTATCATACTTATGTTTAGGAATACCTTTCATATGGAATGGTTTGGTTTAATTACATTTACTTTTACTATATACATTGTTCTATATGATTGGTGGCTTGATCCTGGTCAGTCACGCTCCCAAGCGGTGATACTCCGCGTGTGGATTTTGGGGGTGTGACAGAAAGAGACACCTTGTTTGGGCAAATCTGCATCTTTCTCTACAAATTTTTGTTCAAAATAGTAGCTTAGAAATCTTGGAAAGAGCAGAAATGCCTTAGTATCAACGTTTTTTTACCAAATCATCAAAAATTTCCTGGGAGTAATTAAAGTTTTGATTGTTTAAAATTGCATACCCCAGACATTGAATTTTTGTTGGTATTTCATTAAAAGACGTTGTTTTATTAGAAACACACATTAACAATGTGTGAAATAAAAATCTGGGTGCAGAAGGAAAATAACCTTTTTGTAAGGTATCCCTTTTTGGTTGCTCTGCATAGCCCTGTTTATGAAATCGTTTTTCAACTCTTCTTTCGAAAATGAGGTTTTTCCTTTCAAATCATCGAGTTTAAAGATTTCAGAGATGGATTGTGGAGAGATTTGAACCTTCTTACCCTGTATCGAGGAGTTGATGGCCGTGATGATGTCTCCTTGTTTTTCAAGGGTGGCATTCTTCCAGAACTCTCTCTGGGTTTGAAGATAAATGGGAGCATCTGCGGTTATCAAAGTTTTGTACTTTGATGCAGATAGGGTATCCAGGATGGAGTCGAAGGTGTTGTCGGTTGTAGGTTTTGTGAGTATACCCACATAGTTGTGTGGAGCTTTGTAGCGAATCTCCGTGGTTTCAGCGACCATTTGAGTGGCATCTGCTGTTGTGGAGGAAGATGATGGTTTTGATTTTGTTTTCGATTTTGGTTTCGTCATTTTTGATGAAGAAGATCGAAGAAGGTTTTTGGAGTTATGAGAGGGAAACTGCTATGAGAAGAGAACTTTGGAATTCAATTCGACAGTAAAACCCTGTTTTGGTGTTAGGGCAGGGTTTTATTTAGGAAAAAGGTGAATGCTAATGTGGGAGCGGTTATAATGATCTGACGGCTAAAAACTGACCACGTGCCAACCCCTGATGTTATGGTAACTAACGGAGGACAGTTGTTTTGACAACTACTGATGGAACAATCATTAGTAGTTACAACGGTAATGAAATGAAACAGTGGATGAAACAATGATTTTAAACATCAGTGTTTTTGGAGAAGCAGAGGTTGACTATCAGCAGTGGACAGACTTTAGAGAGCAAATGTTGAGATACAACAGCATTTTAGGTACAACAGTGGTAGAAAATAGAATGCAACAACTGATAGTGCAGCAGTGTTTTAACCTTTGACAAAGTAATGTTAGCATCTGCTTGTTCAGATGTAGAATATGATTTTGTCTTATCTAACATCTGTTGAGCACCAGAGATGCTATTCTTAACAAAATACATTTTAGATGTACATTATCAAGATTAAATTGTCAGCAGTTGTCTACAGAAATTTTGTTCAAGGTTTTGCCAAATGTCCATTATTCCAGACAGTGGTTTAGCATCCCAGATGATGAAAACATTTATACTAGAGCTGCTCATTTTGTGTCTAATTACTTGAACTAGAACATGAGTATCTTAGTAGTTCGAAATTAATTTGCAATCAATTTATGATCTGTGATAATCAAACTTGAGCTTAACATGACCTTGATATATGTGCCATTTCCTTTTGACCAGAATTAGGAAAGTAATTTACACAAAAACAAGTAAATTTACATCCTGACCAGAGATGAACTTTTACTATCAAAAAAATGAGTAAAAGTACATAATATATTGTAAAAAGTAATATATATCTGGTTTTATTAAGAAGAAAAACACCTTAGAAAAATTAAAGGAAGTTTTGAAAATCAACAAAAGGATCTGACAGCTTTTTCAAATAAGTTCATGATCATATCACTCTCAAGTTATTTTGACCATTGTTTGGGGTCAATTTCTTGACAATTGATTGTAAATTCTTCTTTTAAGGACAATCACTGGGAATGCCATAGATACCTGAACAATTCCTGTATAGATGAATGCACACAGTTGCATGATGACCACTGTTTACCCAATTTTGACCTCAGAAGTGTTTTGTGCTTATACTCCTTTCCTTTAGGGTTCAAAGGTTTTTGAGATAACCACACTTTGAGATTTGTTTATTTTTCCCTTTTTGCCCTTCCCATTCACAAGTATAGAAATACTCACTGAGAGGAAACTTAATTCAGAATCATTTTGAAGCAATGTTTTGAGAAATCTGGCCACATTTGACCATGTTTTATTACCAGATCTCACATCACATATGATTAGGACAGTTTTGACACCTTATTTTCTTAATGTGTTTTGACAAAGTTGTTTTGGTCCTTTTGAGGATTCTCAACCTGCCTTTGAACACATAAGAATTTTGACTAAAGTTTTAGTTCCCTCTTTCTTTGTTAGCAGAACACTAGTGTTTAGATGAACATAGGTTTAGTTGAACAGAGGTGCATACTTTAGTGTAAAATGTAAAAACATCACAAATTTCGTAACAACAGTTGAAATCAATTTTGAAAATAACAAACGATCCCATAATTTAACAGATATTTTTCAGATCTGAAAACTATGAGTGACTTGTGCATGATATCACTTGTTGCGTGAAATTTGTGTGTCATGTGACATCTTGGTTGTTTTACAGAGTTTCTGAATAATCATTTCGATCATGATTCACTTGTTACTCTGTTTTTCAACTGAATACAACCAACCTCAGTATCAATGAATTGTGAGCTGAACTGTTATGTCAAATTGATTGTTAGATCGAATTTGACTGTCCAGGCTCTGATACCAATTGTTAGGATCTGAGGCTCTCATGATTGTGCTTGTTTGTATGAATTAAACATTCAGAAATGAAAAGATGTAAAGTGCAGCGGAAATGAATACAAACTTTGTAAACATAAACATAGAAGAGAATAGTATGTTTAAACACTTGTTTCACCTTGAGTCGAATGATTACAATGAAAATCGAAAGGTTACAATGCAAGCTTACAGACTAAAACTCCCCCTCAGCCTGATACTTCAGAGTTGGTTGCACAAGATGAAAGGATTGAATTAAGGAGAAGAACTCACTCAAAACGAATCAAATGTAACAGTACAGGGTACTGTTATATTTATAGGCAAACCAAACTACTGATGCACTTCAGCTGACGTCACCATGATAGTGACTTCTAACAGCCTAACAACCTGTAGACACTGATCTATACAAAACTACTGATGTCTAACAACTGATAGATAATACAATACAAAACAAGTCTAACACTGTTCACGTTCCACTGTTGTAGCCTAACATCAGTGCTTTCTTCAAAAGGTGATCAGTCTTTGAATGAGCAGTGCTTGGATTTTCAGCAGTATTTAAGAGACAGCAGTAGATAGAGCTCAGTGTTTGTCTTCAGCAGTCTTTAGAGCATTATCAGTATTTAGTTCACCAGTTGTTCTTCTGAGCAGTGTTTAGAGTGTATCAGCAGATAGGTAACCACTGTCAAGGGGAGAGCTTAGTGTAAACATCTGCTTATTGTGAATCCACTGTTGTGATCAGGTTTTGGCTTTACATTATCTGTCCCTCTGGTAGGGTTCAATCCCAACATAACCTCAACCCAACCCCCGGCATCCATAACCCTGATGATCCAAAGATAGTTAGATTTAGTTTACTCGAAAAGTGAAATATAAAAAGATTTTCCATACCAAAGATCGTTCAGAAAAAAAAAAAAATTGAGAACAGAAAAAATCCAGTTTAGAATAAATTAAGGACTCAACAATTATCTATGCAACCTACATAGATAATGCTAAGTCAAGACGAATCATGGAACATTACTCCCACCATTGTGTCATTACCGTTTCACTTTTAGTCCAGTGGGTGTAAGTGTCTCCTTCTGATTAGACTAGTGGGTATGGGGGCCGGCTGAGGCCCGGCTAGGACCGGCGCCGGTCCCCCACACCGCCCCCGACAGCTCCGGCTCGGCAAGGCCGGCTCCCCACAGCCGGGGTTGCCGGTCCTCTCCTTCTTTTCCTTACACACACACACCTATACATATATGCATATATATATATAAAGGGGCTCATCCCCCACCCCCCTCGGTCCATCCCCTTGAAGCCTTTCCTACGTGGCGGTGACGTGGCGGCCCATCCCCGTGGGACATCAAGTTTTTCGGTGTCTAATGTGCATCGTGTCGGTATATTAGATGTTAGGATCTTAAACACAGATGGGGAATCTGCTCGTTAGAAAGGTTAATGATGGTGGGAAATTCGGTCAGCAAGTTGAGCTCATACCGATTGATCACGGTCTGTGTCTGCCTACAAGTTTAGAGGATCCGTATTTCGAGTGGATTCATTGGCCACAAGCTTCGATCCCATTTTCAGAAGATGAGCTCGACTACATTGAATCACTTGACGCGTATCAGGATTCGGAGATGTTGAGAAATGAGCTTCCAATGATTCGTGAAGCCTGTCTACGCGTTCTGACCCTATCCACCATTTTTCAAAAACAGGCTGCGGGTTTCGGTCTGTGTCTGGCTGAGATCGGTGAAATGATGACCCGTGAGTTCAGGCGTGGTGAAGAGGCGCCCAGTGAGCTCGAGGTATTGTGTATGGAGGCTAGACGGGCTGCAGCCGAGACCAACAGAGAAACATTTGTGTTATCTCCTAAAACTGGACTGCAGGAAGACAGTTTCCAATTTGAAATCGTTTATGATGATTTGGAATCTTCCAAAAACCCGACGCTTCCATTCCAATTCGGATTCGGGAGAAACCCGCTTTCTAAACTTGAAGAAGAAGATGAAAACGAAGAAGACGTTGTGCGTCCCGCTTCAGGAAAGATTCCTTCTGTGTTAATCTATCGACGTCGTTGAAAAAAAGCTTAAGCGTAGGCGACTCACCGGCTGGGCATAGGAGTGCGAGTGAGCAGGTACCCGCGAGTGCTAGCTTTGTGAAAGTGGCGGATATGACCTATGAGGAATGGAGTCTGTTTTTAGAGAAGTTTCGAGGGCTTTTGCAGCGCACGTTGACCGCGCGTAAGTCGGGTGGTGCGGGACAGAGGCAGCGCAGAGGCTCGGTACTTCTTGTCGGTTTTGAGAGTGTAGGATAATGTTGTTTGAGTTTGATTTTGATTTTGAGTTTATGTTGTTGTGTTGATGTAGGTTTTTACTATTTTAGGATGAAGTCCTTGTAGACCTGTAAAAATGAAATTAGTCATTGGGTTTTATCACATATCCATCCTGACCTACTCTTTTTTTTTATCCACCACTTCATAACCCATCCTAACCTAGTGAGTAATTTTGTTTGACCCATCTTAAAATTTAAAATACCCATATCAACCCAAAATGCAATGGGCTTGTTTTGCCAGGTCTACTTGTGATGGTTAATAAACTGATAAGAATGAATTGTATGCTTTATCTCAAAACATAAATCTAATCATTTCCAAGAATAATAAAGTAGAAATGTCTGGGTAACGTGATACTATAAACATAACATAAGTTTTTTTTTGGTTTCTACGGAGCACACAACTGGATGGATGATATATCTAGAGGAGAAGCTTCTGAGTTCTGACTACTTGGCCCACGCAACAGCATCAACCTCCGTTTGGGCAGATTTATATAATTCTAGCCTCTTGGCCAAGTCCAATCGCCTCTGCATTATTGCCGGATCCTCATCCAGCAGTTTAGCCAATTGCTTAGCTTGTCAACCAACCTCGTTCACAAATTGACCTTCACTAATCAATCTAATTGTGCCAGTATGTGATACCTCTTTTGCACCCAACTCAGTGAAAAAATGGTCATGTAGGCTACGTTTAGCCACACGCACTTGACAGTACACAATAAGACAACACATTCGATCCTGCATCATCAACAGATAGAATTAAGAAGATGAATGGGAGATATGGTATCATGACTTCACTTACCGACTCGACGAAGATACGAATCATTATATCGATCAAAAATTGAGTGACTTGGATTCCCCCCTTTTCAATATCTTGTGGAAGCTTGCGGAAGAAATCAACTGTCAAGTAACTGCATTCCATATCAGCTAACTGTATAGTAGCTCTCTTGCTCTCGTTTCTCGTCTTATCTAATGACTCAGCAGCTGCATTCATAACTTCCGCTCTCACGGATGGGTATTGCTTCAACTCCTAGATATACAAGTGAGACAAACCATTGATTTATGATTTCAAAATGAAATGATATTCATGTTCGTTGTTCAATAGAACCAGAAAAATCAATAGTCCATATACATTGTAGGATCTCGAGACTAACCGAGGTCTCATTAATTGACTTGTGTACCAGATCCTTCAGAACAACATGAACCTGAAGCCAATAAGCGGCGAACCATTTATTAATAGTTTTGACCCGTTAAATGAAAATGATAATTTTGACCAGTTCACTGAAAATGGTAATTTTCACACCCGTTCAATGAAAATGATAGATTGACCAGTTCACCAAAAATGATGTTTGACCAGTTTACTAAAAAACCAACAAATTTGACCCGTTTACTTAAGTTATAATTTTGACCTGTTTACTAAAAACAACATTTTTACTTGTTTTTAGTTTTTTGAATAAGATCTTCTCACATATGCCAGGTGAAGCTTCATGGCCATTCTAAAACATAACTAATGCAGATCATCAGCACCCTCATCGAAGTTACCCTACACAACAACAACAATAATAATAATCATTCAAAAGTTTGCATATCAAAATAAAATATTTACCTCCTCCTTCTCGTCTACCCTCCTCGGAAGCAGAAAGTGTTGAGCTAATGGACATGACTCTAAACCAACAACGCCTAGAATCCCAAAAAAAAAAAACATTATGCAATCAATAAACAAAAACCGTAAATCGATTAACTGCAACGTCCCTGACTTTTAGGAGCCATGTTCCAGTAAAGCCCACACCCCTTGGCTGACAACGAATAGTGTTTTTTTTGTAGTGGTGACTTCACAACATCCTTCAATACACAAAAAACTTTATCTTAGACACATGTATAACGATATTTAGGAGTAACTTGACAACGAATAATAAATTAATAACCTGATTTTCTTAAAGTATAAGAGCATATGGGTCGTGACTGTTATTGTCTCCAAGTGCTTGAAAATGTTAGCCATGACTTATGAGGTACACTAACAGCCAGAAATCTTGTAACACTCCCAGCAATCTTGCCACTTTCCACAGTTTTCATCAGATCACACAACTTGATTAGAGGATGTTTGGCATTTTGTTTCGAAAGTAATTGTGATATGAAAAGAACTTATTCCATGATCACCTTTAAAACGCTAAACACCCACTAAAAAACCCAAGTGGGGATAGAAATATACAGGTAATTGCACTACATATTGGAACAACCCAAATCAGATGATCTGCCCGCGTGAGAATACCGCTGATATGAACAACTAACCAAAGAACTTGTGCGAAGATCGAACCATTAATTCATCCTTCGGTTACCACCACCGTGGAAATCAAACAGCCTGCATATAAAGAAAAGGCAAATTAGCATAAATTATGTTTTGTAAAGAGAATGAGGCATATTCAACAAAGCAATACCTGAGTTGGTACAACCATCAATTTACAAAAATCTTGCACAAATTCAACCATTGCAATTCTTATTAAAAAACTCAACAATATGCAATTCTTATTAAAAAAACATCATAATGCAGATTTATTTTACAAATAGAAATTAAATAAAATTGTTCGCCACTATGTAACTGCCAATTTGGAGTGATCCTGACCGTATTAATTGTTTCAGTTAAAACCAACAGTTGATTAAAGATGAACTGTAAATACCTTCGATTCGACGCCAAGCTCGGTCGTGTAGCTTTAACGCTACAACTGTTAACTATTACTATTTATAACCCCATTCCCAACAACCCTACAACTGTTAACTAACTACCCTTGTAACCGCCCAACTAACTAACAACCTCTGTTGCTAACCCCTGTTAACTAACAACCTATGTTGCTGATCCACTGTTAGCTAACCACCTCTGCTGCTAATCCACTGTTATTAACAACCTCTGTTGCTAACCCCTGTTAACTAACAACCTCTGTTGCTGATCCACTGTTAGCTAACCACCTCTGCTGCTAATCCACTGATTCCTAACAACATCTCCATCCACTGCCATCTAAACCACTGATCATTTACCCGTATCACTCACCTTCCCGGAATTCCCAAACCCGCTAACTGCAGCATTCCACCAGGAAATGTACAACAGTTTCAACCTCTTGTCCACACAATTTGCAACCCATATTTGGAATCTGAATGTTTTGATGGGCCAGATCCGACGCTGTTGGTAGCCGATTTAACACAACCCTCCAGCATAATATAATATATACGCGTAAAAAAAGAACAAAAAAGAAGTTAGCACCGCCATAGTTGGCCAATCAATGCGAGGAACTGTAGACGAAGCTTTTGAATGTAAGTATATATAATATATTCTAATTATAAGAGCATTTAAAAAAGCATAACATGAAATGCAAACAAACAATGTAAGGGTATGTCCATCCGAAACCGTTCCCTGAAAACAAAAACACGTTAACATCACATCCAATCAATCTGAATACAGCACGATACATCATACCTGTAAATCCTTGCAGACATGTACAACAGTATCCACAGTATCAAACTCCAAAAACCCAAAACCCATTGAAACGTTTTTCCCATTCTTCATGTGCTTTCACAGGAGCAACTTTTTGCTTTGCTGGCATAATATGCAGGAGTCTGCCTTGAAAAATCGAATTATCAAGCTCTTCTAGTGCCCTGTACAGATCAGCTTTATATTACAAATGTTGTCATGAAACATATAGGCATGGCATATAAGCACAATTTCATGCTTTTGAAACAAACATTTAAAAAAAGTACAAACCTAGTTGGTGTCGAACCACTGGCCATCGAGAAGTAAGTGTCGAAACCGATTTCACCACTGTTCCAGTTGAACCTCGGTGGGACCGCACCAATCATGGTGGTGGTGTCAAGAACCTGATCGTAGTACGAGAAAGTGTTGCTGGGAATGTACTTGATGCCAGCAGCAGCCATTTGTTTCCAGATGGATGATCTGAGATCAGCAGCAAGTCTGCAGATCCTCGGCACTGCTCTTACCATCCCAGAATTGATTCGAGAGCGAATTTCAACTCTCTCTTGGGACCCATACGGGGATAACCGACAATGTGAGACGCCATTGATCTGCTTAATCACAATTCATATAACTTAATCATACCAACCAACAACAATTCACGTCTAAAGTTTCAACAAACTTGATCCTTATTCAGTTATCCTAAACCATATAAATCTAAACTTAATCAATTACGGTCCAATCAGATAACTAATACTAACATGGATCATTACAAATTAATTAACGTAATACAGAACCAAACATTTTTTTTATTTTTTTAAATTGATTGTGGATTTCATAAGCAAGAGAGATCCACCTACCCACTAACCCACCAACCCTAAAAATTATTTGTTAATCCACCAACAACAAAAGCTACTTGTTTACTGTACAAACAGGACAATATACATTAACAGATACTCAAATCAATATAAGGCAACATATTGACTAAATAAAACAACATCTAGAGTTCTGAATAGTTCAGTATATAGCATACCTAATAGAAAATTTCACTTTAGAAATCTGAACCAGATTCAAATTTCTTTCTTTTACAGTGAAATGGAGGAACAGCAACGGAGGTCATGAAATGGAGAGGGGGGCAGCGACGAAGCTGGACGCGGCGGGGACGAACCCCGTACCGCATAGCCTTAGTTAAAGGGTAAAATAAGTAAACTACATATCATTTTATATTTTTTTTTTAAACCTAGATTGAATTACAAAAATAGAATCCAAATTAAACTGAAGACAGGTTAGAAAGACCAAAAAGAACACAAAAACAAAATAAAATAACCATGCATCCTGTAGTTGGTATCATCCTAGACTCCATTTATGAACTTCTCTTGTAAACCCGACACGTGAATAGTTTAAATTTTCAACCCGGAATGAATCACGACCACTCCACCCACAAGATTTTCATACTCGACCTTTTGAAACCCAGCATCCGCGATCATCGAAGCAAATACCTCCTGAAAAACCACCAAGAAGAAAGTTAAACTTAACGACGTGTTGAGTAAAACCTGCTTCAGACAATGGCTAAGTCAAACGGGTTGAGAGTCACTCTATACTTAATGGACGCAAAATTATAAATTGTTTTATTCACAGTTTCAGATTACTAATGTAATAATAATAATTTTGTATTCATAATAAGAACTTAACAACACATTAACTTTTATAAAAAAGGACAAACATCGCTTGCAGTTCAACTAAATACATACCTGAGGAGGAAAACGCCGAACGCTCTCCACCAAATACTGATAAGAATCACGATCCCCTGCAACAAGCTCTCCTAGAACTGGAATGACTGAGAATGAGTAGTAATCGTACCTGACAAATAAACAAAACAAAACAAAACAAAACAATATGAGGGTGTGAAAAGTAATAGAATTAATACATTGAAAAGAAGGCCAGTTTTGACATAGAAAAGTCTGCATCACCCATCCATATTGTGCTACTGTGTACTTGATAATACTTCAACTGTCGTTTAATAACCAAGAGACCCATTACCGTTAAACTCATGGGATCATGTCACATACATGTGTGTGTGAGTAAGTACTTACAGCTGCTTGAAAACTGGAGTGTCTACATGGCTGAGCTCAAGGCAAAGGAATCTCCCTCCCTTTTTGAGTACCCTGATTAAAAATCAAACTATTAACACAGCAAAACTTGTAATAATAAATATGAAATAGTTATCGTGTAAATTTTAATGTCATGTGATGGATAATACCAAACACATAATATTTTATCAGGGTACATTAGGAACCTGTATGCTTCAGCAAGAACTTTTTCAATGCGTAACATTTCTAATACCAAAAGCAATAGTGTAACCATCCATCGAATCATCCTTAAAAGTAAGCTTTTCTGCATCACCCTCGACCCATACAAGGGACCCCAGATCTCCAAGCCCTACATTAGTTAGAAGACAGCTGGTTAATAAAAATGCATTATCTCTCAAATATATATACACACACACACCCAAGGAACTTGTGTTAACCAATTAACAACGATTACCTCTTTCTTGGGCTCGCTTTTTGCCAACGTTTAACATATTTAGATTAATATCACAGACATAAATCTGGTTTCTTCCCGTAAATCATCTGACTGTGCATTCCATGGCCCTGCGATTAACACTATTAATAGTTTCCAGAATCCTGAAAGCAACATCACCTGTGGAATTCAATAAACATCAGATTCTTTAAAAGAAAGTTTATACTTTATAACATAAAAAAAACAACCTGTCCCGCCAGCCACATCAAGATGCTTCATCCCAGGAAACGGACTCAATTTTGAAACCACATCAAGATGCTTCCATGATGCCACCTGCCATTTTATTCCAATATAAAGGCACTGCTGGGATATTTAAATCCAAACTGCTTGATACATGAGATGAATAATAAAAACACAATATTAGTTCATGTCATACCCAGATATTGAAGTTGATGGTTATAATATAGGATCCAACAAATTCTTAAAATGGTATAAAAAACACAATGATATGCCATTGAAGTTGAATTTCTTTCATACCTTCTCCAGCATCGATTTTTCTCTATGATTAGTCGCCTTTTACTTCACTTCCTAAACAAAAATTCACGGAAAGTTAAATTAGTTACTTCAATTCAAGTCACAAATGACTGTAAATGAACTTCAACTTCAAAACACAATATATTGTAATAATACATATAGAATGGGAGGCAACTGATCAAACACCTGATAGGCAGCCACTTTCTGAGACAATTTTGACCCATTTAAGAGGCAGCTTAGACCCTGGATTTGAAATAAACACAAAATCAACTTCAACTTCAAAACACAATATATGAAATAATACTTATAAAATGGTAGGCAGCCACTTTCTGAGACAATTCTGACCAGTAAACAATAATTCAATCAGATTCCTTAATTCGATTGAACAATTTCCTGAAAATTACAACCACCGAATCATAACGGCAAACAATTTATTGCTCAAATGCTAAGAAAAAGGTAGATTACAGTGATTAAGGAGATTACCAGGGTTTTAACAACCTGATTTTGATTGGACTTGGTGGCAAATAACAATAACGGCAACATTGAACATGAAACAGGGCAATTAGCCTACTGACTTCGAAGAAACTATAACAACCATTATCGATTTTACCCAATTTCATCTGGTTTCAATAAACAGGTTCGCAACCAACAATGATTTACTCATCGAGGGAACAATCAAATCTGCAAAATAGAGATGAGAAACCAACATGAGAAAGAATCATACCACAACAGATTAGAAATCAAGAGGCGAAAGTAGAGATTAGAAGAGTGATGAGAGAGAAGATACCCCCACAACAATTGATAGTGGGGAGACGAGAGATCGAGAGGATGATGCATCGATATTGATTTGGGTTTCCTGGAGAGAGAATTCGAGAAGATAGGTTTCTAAGGTCATATGTACTGGGCGCGAGAAATGAACATAGCGCCATTATGGCGCCTTGCACACCGGCCCCCCGGCGCTATGAAAAAAAAAAAAAAAAAAGGCGTTAAGTATTTCGCGGCGCCATGAATGAAGGGTTTTAGATTTTTGACCGTTATCAAACGGTCAATTATATAAAAAAAAAATTCAAATTTTTATATTTTTCACACTATAAATACCCTCATTATCTTCCATTTCAATACATTCTCATTCTCATTCTCTATATATTTTTAAAAAACCTAGTCTCACCTTATAAAAAATGGGTTCCCCGTCGGAAGAGTCTTTCACCGAAATTTACCGAAGATATTTTTCGCCCGACGAAGACGCGGCCGAGGAAGAAGCGGTTACGAGTGCATGTACTTTTGTGCTACAAACATTTGAGCACATTCGGCCTACTCCCCCTCCACGACCCATCTTGCGACGCACCTATATCTTGCGAGATCGTGAAGCCGCGAACGAGCGTTTGATGAAAGACTATTTTGACGCGGCACCGGTTCACGGACCGAATGTTTTTAGACGACGTTTTCGGATGAGCCAAAGGTTATTTTTGCGCATTAATAATGACTTGGAAAATACGTACGATTTCTTTAAGCAAAGAATGGACGCACGAGGATATCTAGGCTTCACCTCAATTCAAAAGGTCACATCCGCCTTACGCGTATTATCATACGGAAACACGTACGACATCAACGACGAGTATTTGAAGATGGCGGAGAAAACAACCCGAGATACCTTGGAACATTTTTGCTATGGTAATTTTTTAATTGTCTTTTATTTATTTACTTTTATACATATATTTTTTCGTAACTTATTAGTAAAACTTTTGTATATTAAATTATATTTTAGGAATATGCCAGTTATATGGAAAACGTTATTTGAGAAACCCCACTTGGAACGACCTTCAAAAAATATATGAGGTGCATCTAGAAAAGCATGGAATACCCGGCATGATTGGTAGCTTGGATTGTCGTCAATGGCGTTGGTATAATTGTCCAACCGCATGGCGAGGTCAACATACACGGGGTGATCAAAAAGGGCCAACTTTGGTATTACAAGGTGTTGCGTCATACGACCTTTGGGTTTGGTCGGCCTTCTTTGGTGTAGCCGGGTGTTTTAACGATATTAATACGTTAGAGGCTTCACCATTAATCGAGGGCTACATTTCTGGAACTATACCAAAGGCCGGTTTCCATGCAAACGGGAACGATTACGAGCATGGCTACTACTTGGGTGATGGTATCTACCCCGAGTATTCGATTATTGTTAAAACGTTTTCTGAAACTTTCGATGAAAAAAGAAAGTATTTTAAAAAATTACAAGAGTCTTCGAGAAAGGACATCGAGAGGTGTTTTGGGGTTCTACAGCAACGATGGCATTTTATCAGAAATCCTTGTCGCATGTGGCATAAGGATAAAATACGAATGGCCATGTATGCTTGCATCATTTTGCATAATATGATCATTGAGGATGATGGAAAAGCGATATGCCAAAACTATATTCCCGAAGATTTGGTCGAACTACCCCAAGCGACAACGGAAGAGAGACTCGCAAATGCTCAACTACTGCGATCTAGAGAAATACATAACACGTTGAAGGCGGATTTGGTTGAGCATGCTTGGGCGATTCGCCCAATTCGATTAAACAATGATCACGACGAAGATTCCGAGGAAGAAGTGGTTGAGGAATTCGAAGACGGGAACTTTGAAGACGTAGGTTTAGATGCTGGAGAAAACGAAGAGGAAGAAGGAGAGAACGAAGATGACACCGAAGAATAAATTTATTTTTTAGGTGTAATTTATTTTTTAGGTGTAATTTTTTTTAGTGTAACTTTTTTTTTAATTTTAATGTAGTGTTTTTTATTTAATGAAATGTTTTTTTATTTTATAAAACTTATAAATTATTTAAAAAATTGAAAATTAAATTAATTGAGTAATGATTACACAGGGGCTTTATGACTACGGCCTCAAATTGCATAAAGCCCCATAAAGCCCCTTGCTGACGTGGCATGCCACATGGCGAATAACGCCCCTTTGAGGGCTTTATGACTACACATGGCCTAATAGAGAGGATGTTTTATATAGGGGAAAATGGAGCAGCGTATGAGAGACAAATGTCTGAAAACTGAACGAACATGGTGAGAGAATGACGAAAACTACTAAACTGTCGCATCCCAAAAAAAACTGCACTGAAAAAGGAAACTGCCATTGGATTTCAACGGCTGAGATCAATTCTCAAAAGTAACTGAAACAATTAACACGGTCAGGATCACTCCAAATTGACAGTTATTAGCTGTGAACAATCTATACATATAATAAAGTAAACCAATTTGAGACATATGACAATCAATGAGACTATCTAAAAATCTATTTTCCCTCCTAAAATATAATCCCTTTAGTTTCATAGTTAACCCTAAATTCAAAATAATAATAATAATAATCCTGAAATCTGATCTCCCTTCACATATCAAATTATTATTATTATTATTTATCCGTTTAAAAAACATATAAAAGCAAATGTTTATAAATTATATATTTTATAGTAAAGATAAGTTTATAATTTCAAAGTAGAAAAATCACTTTAAAAACATAATCAATTTCAAATGGTTAATACCTTATCAACTTCAAACGTAATCAACTACTAATATATTTAGATTATTATAACAAAAATATTAGCACCAGAACAAAAAAAAAACATATTCATTTATCGAACAACCAATTGATGAAAAACAATAGATTTATGAATATAAAACACGTATTAGTAATTAAAAATTATATTAAAATAAAATACTATATAAATTAATATTGTAAGATGAAAGGAGAGGGTGTCACGTGACATTAATTGAAATTCTTTATTTTATTTTATTATATAATTTGACATATTAAATAAAAGAAAACTTTAAGGAACCCCGTGTATTGTACGGGTTGAATAAATGTAATTTTATATACCAAATTCATACTATAAATAAACTAATATGTGACACGTATCATTCATTGGAGTCATCTATTTTTTATTTTCCTAAAGAAAAATTAAAAACATCTTATCTTAAATTAACAATTTTAAATTCGAAGATAATACTTTGTTAGAAAAATAGAAGGATTCTATTTCAAATTCAAAGTAGGATACGATTTAATATTAATTTAGTATTTAATTAATATAAGATAACTATACAAAAGATGCGGGAAAACAGAAAATTAGATGGTTCCAATAAATGACATTTGTTACACATTGGTTTACTTATCTCTTTAGTTTCATAGATAATCCTAAATTAAAAAAAATAACCCTAAAATCTTGGTAATAGTTAATCCTAATTTCAAAAAAAAAAAAAAAATCCTGAAATCTTAGTAACAACTTTCCAAATCTTCAAATAATACATTTAATGAAAATATTCGTAAATTATCATTATTCATGTTACATCTTTTTTTAACATTGAGTGTCTTTGTAATTTACATCCATTCTATCTTTTTATTTATCATTAAATTTAAGTGTAATGTAATACGTAAATACAATAATACGTATTATATAATATATTTATTTTTGTATTATTTTTAGCGACAATTTGATTACATTCTTCTCTGATAAATTTTATAATACTAACATACATCATCTTTATATTAACTTATTTATGTCAATTGGTATATAAATGTCTCCCTCTTTACTTTGTCTTTACAAGAAATATTTATTAAATAGTTTAAATTGTTCAACCCGTGTAACACACGGGGAACTAACCTAGTATACTAATAATTGCATGAAGTTATTTTTTTTTATTATTTTTCCTCACGAACTAGAGTAACAATCATAAGAAATACAATTAACAATCATCTAAATAGAAAACAAAATGCCAAAACTTTAATCCATTACGGTACCAAAAAATCATCCCAAAAAAACAACCACAAAAATTCCATGTAACAATATCCAAAAATGAAAAAGACAAACAAGAGTCAATACTGTTATTTATATGTTTTAGTGTATGTTGAAACAAAATTGTATCACCTTCATATTTCTATTTCTAGTTGGATCGGTTTCAGGTTTCTTTACAACCGGCGACACTTCTAGTTGGATCGGTTTCAAGATGGCCTCAAGCACACATAATCCTCTCACACAGACATGACATAATTATTAACCAGGTAAGATTTAGAAAAAAAGAAAAAAAAATTCAATTTGATAAGCATAAATGTTTATTTAATTTTAAGACAAAAAACAATCTGATAAGGAAGGAAAGAGAGAAACATGATTTGTTACTTATACGGAATGATATAATAAAATTTAAAAGAACTATAGCGAACTTAGGATATAGGGTTTTTTGCATCTGATAAGGAAGGAAAAGTGATGCCGGCCGGAAAACAATCTAACAAGGAAGGAAAAGTGATGCCGGCCGGAAAATTGATGCGAGCCGGAAAACTAACCTTAAATACTCAGAGACTGAAACGCCGGCCGCTAAAGAACTGCTGGAGTGTCGCCATAGAAGAACTGCTGGAGTGTCGTTGTAGAAGAGAAGAAAGTGACGTCGTGCAATGCATCGATTCTAGAATGATAACCATCAACCAGATTTTTCCCAAAACATGATCTTTTAATTTTGAGAAGGGTAGTTTTGTCATTTTAATAGAGAATGAGAAATATGCAATTTTTATTTAGGCTTGGGTAAATATGCAATTAGGGTGTTTTTAAGGGGAAATATGCAATTATTCCATATTTTAATACTTGAAGTTAGAACCATATCAAAAAGGTCCAAAATTGAAACCTAAACTAAATAACTAATGGTAAAATGGACCACTTAATTTATATTATAGGTCGGGTAGGACCCGGTTTTTTATCTCGCCAAGAACACAAATTTTTCTTAGAGACGGACCTGTCAAACGTTACCACGATTCCCACACTCAAATCATTTTAAAATTGTTTAAAAGGGGGCTTGGCTTATTGACTTTTAGTATTCCGTAAAGAACACCAATTTTGGCTGACCGTAAAAGGTGAAGGACCATTGCTACAAATGTAGTACGTGGTCATGTTATGCATCTTCACCATCTTGACAATAAAAAATAACATGGAGGGTTTGATTGGCATGGCTGGTGGAGGAGACGATTTTCAGGATGGCGATCCTCTGCCATCCTACACTCAACTTGAAAGGGCCTATTCTCAGGACATTAATTATGGAGGATTCTCTACACCCTCCTCCTTCGACCCCGAATCAAACGGACCCATTTTCTCTTCTGCCGGCAATGGACCTCTTCTGCCGGCAATGGACCTCTTCTGCCTGATCCTCTTCATATGCGCGCTGCGTTTCACGAGTGGCGTCGGTAATATCAACCTCTCAGGTCCTATAATTATATTAGATCTTGCGTGTCTATGTAAACTTCAATCAACAAAGACAACTGTTGTTACAAATTAATTATGATATTTACTTTAATTCACATGATCCTCTGATTTTGTTGTCATTCAACAACATTGAACCAAAGTAGCTTCTGGAGTTTCATGAATTCATGTGGTATCTAAATCAACCAGTTTTGGTGAATTTATGACGTCATTCATCTCTGCAGCCAGAATGCCATTTATCTTGAAGACAAGGAAAAGGAGGAGAAGGAACGGAGGAATCAAGTAATTGCAGAAGCTGATGAATTTAAACGAGCGTTCACAGACAAACGGAAAAAGAACATAAAAAACAACACGGCTCTCAACATAGAACGCGAGAAGGTTATACTTACAGCCTGTTGTCTTATCTTTTCGATCTCTCACACCAAAAACAACAACAGTTTTTTGTTGTATAATTTGTCTAGTATTGCGGCTTGCTTATGGCAAATTGCAATATATAGCTACATTTTACATGTGGTGTCAAAAACCATCATACTGAAACTGATACATAAACTATTTAATTTCGTCAGCATGTTACAGGTTTTCGGTCTAAAAATCACTTTGAATAGCTAGTATAGCGGTTTCAGTAACATCACTGGTGACCATTTAGAAAAGAAGAGAAAGTTCACTTTATTCATAAAATTATATAATTGCTGAAGTTATTCGTTAAAAATTTACATGAAACGCACTTCTAATGAACCCAATCCCACCAGTTTCAACCCATACCCATGCAGTTTATAGTGACAGAATGCGAAATGTGATGGGTTTAAATGCAATTTTTGGTCAGTTGTACTTGAAGAATCAAGAGAAGTTTCACAAGGAAGCAGATAAACAGTATTGGAAAGTAATTGCAGAGCTGATATCACGTGAGGTCGCCAACATCGATAAGAGGAGAGCAAAGAAGGAGAAAGAAGAAGAAGAAGAAAAGAAACCCGGGATTGTTGTCATTCAGGGTCCAAAACCCGGGAAACCTACCGATCTCTCAAGAATGAGACAACTTTGTATGAAACTGAAGCAAAATCCTCCCCCACACATGATACCACCAGAAACAGACACAAAAGATCAATCTTCCAAGCTGAATCCAGAAGAAGCTAAACCAAATGCATAAAAAAAAAAAAAAAAAAAAAAAACTAGTAGTATAGTCTCTTCTCCTTGCCTAATTGATTCAATTATTTACATTCTTTTTATAAGTTGGTAGCTATTTGCTATTATTACAAGAGAATAAAACCAGTTTCATTTAGACGCCTATCCTTGCATGGTTTGTACTATTATTTCTATTTCCGTTTCTTTTTATATATAAAGTTCCTGCTTAATAGGAAGTATAGGTGTTAGGTGCCCATCTTAATTAGTATTGCCAAGAGGTAAGTTGAGGTGTGACCAGATTGACCCGTAACACTTTTTGTACAATTTTCTAAGATGAATTTATGGATGGTTTTGTAAAACAGACGTATGTTAAAACGAAGTTAAGTGAATTAAGGAATGGTTTTAAAAGAGGAATAAAGGAGAGTGGAAGGTCTGGAATGGTAACTGATCAATGGTTGGCTGACTCTTTGTTGGCGAAACCAAACCCCACAACTGGCTTTTAATCACTCGTCCGCCTCTCATCTCAATCTTTCATTTCTCTGCTATCTTAAATCCCTTTGTTGGTAGAAATAAGGATATGAACCAAGAATGGTGAAATATCATGTTTGGTTACTTCTAATAGCTTAGTATAGTTGCAAGTGATATCAGAACTTGTTAGATAATAAGTTTAAATCTAACAAGATTATAACAGGACATGAATCTAGATGAAATGGGTCAATAGCAACCCAACATGCAATTTTTTGATATTGATGTATACGGCACCAAATGATGGTGTTTGTAAACAATATCAAAAGTGTCAAGATGAAAGGTTATAATGCTAGGTATCAAGTGACGTAGCGGAACCAACACACACGCACAAACGATATAAACATGCAGACACGACACAAGAATTTTACGTGGTTCGCTCCCAGTTGGAGACCTATATCCATGGGCTGCAACTAGGTTATTTCATTAATCTAAAGGCACCAAAGATTACAAATATAAGAATAGGTTATATATAATATTTAATTAGGGTTTTCAACTGGGCCCTGTGGTTAACCAAGGGGTTAGTCCACGGGTCGAGCTTCGTCAAGTAGGGTTAATCCCTTCTTTCCTTGATCCATGGTCGGGTCGCCCTCTAATTCGTCTCATGCACAATGAAAATACATCGTGACTCATAACAAGGAGGATGGGGTGGGGGTGGCTCCTTGTTACCACTCTCTGGCGTGAGGATAAGTATTTGCTTGTGAGCAGAAACAGACACAAAAGATCAATCTTCCAAGCTAAATCCAGAAGAAGCTAAACCAAATGCATAAAAAACTATAAGTATAGTATAGTCTCTTCTCCTTGCCTAATTGATTCAATTATTTCCATTCCTTTTTAGTAGCTATTTGCTATTACAAGAGAATAAAACCAGTTTCATTTAGACGTCTATTCTTGCATGGTGATGTGCTAAAAGTGGTCTAATTAAATTAACTAAAACTAAACCCTAAACTAGACACTCTAAACTTTAAATTTATAAACTAAGACTCTTTAAAACCTAGACTACACAACCGGCAAGTGTACTGATCGGTGCAGTATAGCCTAAATAAGTCTTGGTATCAAACACACGAGACTCTACTGACTACGTATACTAGACTCGACTAACTTATCTAAGACTGACTCGACTTACTTGTTTTTTTTTTTGGGGGGGGGGGGTCTAAATATCCTAAAAATGCAATTTATTTAAATTAACTAACTAAGCTAAACTGGGAACGAACCAAAATTGAGAATTTAAGAAACGATCAGAGAGGTGACGTACACTACCTAGGTCAGAATCCTACACATGCTTGACTACTTCTATCGGCTTTGAACTATTGTGGAACCGGGATCTTAAAATACTAACTTAATAGGAGACCGAACAAGACCCTCGACCCTTCTTAAGGAGACACTTATGGCAACCTAATAAGTCGTTAAACTACCGGTTTAAACGGACTCCCTTACGGTATCTCCAACTGTAATAATAAAGTAGCCTTATTCGAAAATCTACCTCATAGCACAAAAGTCAAGGGTAACTATGGATTCCTGATCAAACTCGACAGGCAAATAGTGAAAGGGAAACTAGGGGGATCTTCTCACAAAGTAACTAACCCTAGCAATATAACACTAAAGACAAACCGATAATCTCTCACCTCACAGCTATCGAGATTGGTAGAACAGTTAACCCTATTCAAATTATGAAAATCACTCCTATGGTATCTTGGCCAATCAACCATAAATAATCAAAAACACACAGTAGTTGATCTAACATGAACCTATAACTGAAAGACATTCAACAAGGAGAATGTGAAGTGAATAACATTCAATGAACTAGATTAATTATGCATACACATCAAACCATAAAAACCAAGTCTTTACTTTAATTATTAAACCCACAAATAATATCCAAAACCAAATAGAAAATAATTAGTCAAACATGGGTCCATCATAACCTAGGCAGTATAAAAGAACTAGCCAATAATCATAACCACTAAAAAGAAACAAGTCTCATATAATAAATAATAAATAGTATCAAGTTAAAAAAACACAAAATTATTAAAACTAAACACTAACTATTTACAAACCCGGACTTAAATCTTGATCGCGACTTGAACCCTCGAACTAATCGCCTTCTTCTTCTTTCTCCTGTCGTCGCCCCTCCTAGCGAATATAATATCAGCTCCCATTTTCTCAGCCGTAGCCTCCTAACAAATACCGATAATAAATTGGCCGCCTTCTTCTTTTATAATTCGTCCAATCGCTCTTGTATATTTTTTTCCACACAATTTATGTCACACCCGCTAAAACTAGAGTTGGCGTGATCTGACTGGTATCTTCATTGCACAGCAGAAGCATTTAATGCTTAGACTTCTAGAAGGTGAACGCCCAGTATGTGACAACCCGAACTTTCAAGGTTAGTATCTTTCTATCTTTCTGCCTGGTGATTTCTCATTAGTTCTCTTGCACGTCCTCCGCTTTAGTGAATCTGTTAAACGCTTGTAATTTCTATAAACTTGTTTAACGCATAACGTATTTGAGTATGCTTGTGCATGTAGTGGGTTTTCTATTATTTTCTATTGGGTCAATGGCTAGGTTTGGGCCGCACGTAAAGGTGGGACACTCAAACACGTTAGTTCCTCATATTATCTCGACCCACACGTGAAACCGGCCCGAGTTGAATGAGCTAGCCCACTCCTCATGGACTCTACACATGGTTAGCTAGGACCATGTAACCCTTGTAGTTTACCTTAAACCTTGTTACACCTCGGCCCGGTCTCGCAAGCCCAAAACAACCCGAGCCCATCTTATTTGTTTAAGTAGAATGTGTTTATGAATACTTAAATTATTTATTAATTGTATCAAGATTATCGGCCCAAAAGAAGCCCACCCTTGGCCTGATTGATATCTTGTATGCATGGATTGGGGGTAAGTCTTTGTTGTTTTAGAAAACACATTATCACACAAAACCCTAATATACTTCTCTTCCCTGTGCAATCGGTGACAGCCATCCCCCTCACCCGAGAATGAGTTAGGCACCTTACACTTCGGTTAGTATGCTAAATCATTCTTGTAATCTGCTTGTTGTTTTGTTGAGGCCATGGATCATTGTTTGTTATTTTCTTGATGCTAGTAATGGTTAGAACTCCTTGCTATAACCGGATTATAAACTAATTATACATGTAGTGGTAATTCAAGAATTAGTGTGGCTTGATAGTGGCTGATGAGTATTTACATGTTTGGGTTTCTATGACGTGATTGATATGTGATGTTAATTAGTGGGGTAGACCTATTAATGGTATGTATTTGTTAAGAGTCTTGCACACTAGGGATAGTAAGGTGGGGTATTCACAGATCTGATTCAAGTTATTAGATATGATGTTAATGGTTAAGATATAGAGTGTTGATAATGAATGTTTGTGTGATGGACTGGTAGTTGGTTATAGGAACTACCATGATCATGTAAAGCAAATAAATGGTTTGTTGGTAAATGGGTTGGGGTAAAGCTTATGATCCGAGAGACATGGTAATGGGTATCGTAGGGTGATGTTGAGATCCATTAAGAGCCGGCTCACTTCATTTGTTAAATTGATTATGGTTGGGCCACATATTAAAACGAAGTGCACCAGGCCTGACCTCACCATTATCGTTGGGCTGAGGATTAGTGGCCAACAAAAACAAACTGATTAATGCATAATTGATGGGTTGGGCTGTGTTGGGCCGCGCAAACACATAAACCTCTCGGACAGTATGTTAAACTGGGATGAACAGTTCCATGTAAACCATTAGTTTTGGGCCGCACATGTTTAATATTGGGCTTGAAGTGTATGCGAGTAAATCACGTACGTATGTATGTAGTATGTTTGACCCGTTACATGCTAAGTGAATTGCTTGATGATACTAGGTTAATGGATTAACTGTCATGAGTTAATTTACATGTGTGTATTACATATACAATAAGTGTGCTTTATGTGAACAACGAATGTGTGAAGTAATTGTATGTGAAAGATGTGGTTCATGTGCATGTAGAACTGACTGTTATCGGTAACCCTTTTAAGGACGTGTTTGTCCAACTGATAAACAAGATACTTAATCTTACCGAGTAAACCACAGGTGAGTTCACTGCTCTTTTCCAAGCATGGAGGGATATCGGGTAACGTTCCGGGGAGGAACGTCAGGTTAATGGGATGTTTGTTATTACACTCATTGTCTATCACGTAAGACCCCTTACATCTACCGATAGTTGCCGGGGAGGCAACGAGGTTATTAGTTGATAGCGCTATTAGGTTTGATACCCTCACACCGTACCGGGGAGGAAGGGCGTGAACTAATTTCTTTAAAGCATGACCAATGTTTTGATAGAGACACTGGGGTTGGGCAAATACATCTTCTAGCCATCTGCGGTAATCGAGTTAATAACAACATCAAATCAAATTATTGAACTGTTGAACTATTTTATACACATACCTGGTAACTAAACGCGTTAACAAAACTTTGAACTCACAAGCGTCGTCTGACACACTTGTCTGCATGCTTGCAGGTTGTTAGATATCTTGGATTTGGGAACTTGATGTCTGGAGTAGCTGGAGTGGTCATGGGTCGACTGGAGGGATTTATCTGTTTAAACTATTGATACTATACATTGGTTTTGAAACAGTTTAACTTGCGTTTACTATTTGCTTCCGCTGAACATGTTGGTTTTCATCTGAACTTGTGGATGGTATTTTTATTAATAATTGAGAATTTTATTTTGGAACTTTTATGGGTTCAACGTAATTAGCGGCTCGTTGTTGGTACGTCACATGCCTAACAGGGACATTCCCTAGGTGGTATTTTGGGGGTGTGACACAGTAAGTACTCGAATCCCCATGGTTCTCCTATTCCAACCGTGCATTAATTTGAAAAAGTAACCTGAGAAAGAACATGCGAAAAATCAACATAAAGTTGGCGAGTTCATAGTTTTTTGGAAAAAGATTGATATAAATCTTTTTGGATAAACGGTTTTAAAATATTGTTGAGAAAAAGAAATAAAAATCATCTTCCTAGGCATGTTATATGAAAACTTTGTATTTGAGAAACTTTGTATGGGTTCAAGTCAGCGGGTTTAAGTAAGGCAGTCAACAAGGTCAGATGGTTCAGGTTCGGGTGTTACGGGTCCGACTCGGCTCCGGTTCAGCTGGTGGTTCAGCGGGTTCAAGATTCGGGTGACGTCTTAGGTTCGGGTCAGATCTGTTGCGTTTTGGATTTTATTCTCGGGTTAGATCTACACGGTTCGGAATTCTAGGAGCGAGTCGACTTGGTCAAACCAAGCCAACTCAGGTAATGTGGTCAAACCGAGTCAACCTGGAGTCGACGAAAGCGGCACGAAAGACTTGGTGAAGATTTTTAGTGATGCGAATAGTTATTTACGTTAATTTTAAGATTTTTATTAATTTCATCATACGAGCTCGAACCGATTGGAATTAGTGTTTAGTTTATATTTCGCCATTTTTACGAAAATTATTTATGTTGATGATTGAGTATTGATTGGATTTTGAAAAATAACGACAACTTGTGTTATCGGGGGCGTCCAAAAACAGAGGAAACCCTGCCCGTTTTTCAAGAAAACCCGTAAGACGAAAACACGTGTTGTCCAAACGACTTTCATAAGACAAGGCGCAAATGTGTAATGTTTCAACGACGCTTATAACTTAAAAAAGTGTCCTTAACGCGAACTATTTCCTAAACCATAATGACTTTTATATTTATTTTCAAACGCTTAAGGTGTCACACCCCCAAATTCCACCATGCGGAGTATCACCGCTTGGAGGCGTGACGCGACCATGATCAAGCCACCAATCATATTGAACAACGTATTTAAGTAAATAAAACCAACCACAATACAACTGGTGACCAAAAGGAAGTTAACCTAGTTCAATTTAAACAGCGGAAGCATAAGACGTTAAACCAAAACATAAGTTCGTAGTTCATAAGTTTAAAGACCAAAAACATAAGTTTCATAAGTTCATAAAGTTTATTTGTTGAGTACGGGACATAACAGTTCGCATCCCACAACGACCACCTCCATGTGCAAGCCCCATAGCATCTAGCGACCTGCAAAGCATGTAACAACGAGTTAACAACAAAGTTGAATGAGTTCACGGTTGGTTGTCCATTATAGAGTTGTTTCCAAAAAACGTAGTTTAATCTTAATCAGCTATCCAGCCGTGGGGGTTACCCCATAGTTCGAAAACGTTTATCAGTTAACCATCCCATGTCCACCTTTCCTGGCTAACCAGCCTGGCACTCCGGCCGTGGGGGCTACCCCATTATTTAAACTACCAGACTCGTTTATCATATCGACTACTAACGAAAATTACTTGTGCCCTAGCATCGGTATCTATCACCACCGACGTGCCATAGTCCATTTGTACACGCCCGTCCAACTGGCACGGTGTGAGGTTTGTTAAACCTAATAGCGCTATTAACTAATGACCCGCTTGCCATAGCCTCGACGATTAAGTCGATATAAAGGGAAGGACTTTGCTGATAGAGTTCTAGTCCAGTAAGTCTAATTCCATCCCAACAGGACGAGGAATTCTCATTCCTGAACACGTCCCAAGGACGAGGAATCCCTATTCCTAAACCCATTCCCATTCCCACCGGGAATTTCCATGCTTTGTAGAGAAGTGTGAACTCACCTCGGTTTGCTCGGTTAGATTAGTTACTCTAGTAATCAGGAAATCAGGCACGTCCTAATAAGGTACAAATAACAATCAATTTCTCATGCACATCACGTATGGTTTATCTACCCATTACTTTTATCACATATCACACAATTTAAACGTCAACGCACTTTGTTAAGTTATATATTATTTTACCTAAAATAATATAACGGTAAAATAAACAAATATTCACACAAGAGTTTTAGTATACAATATATATTTAGTATACAATATATATTTTAAATATATATTTATCAAATTTTATTTACGAAAGTCAACCTCCGATACTTGGTGTTTTATTACAAAAATTATGGCGAAGTTTATATTCGAAACGCAAGTTATAAAATATACTCGTAATACTTGTTTTAGAAAAATATTTTCCAAGTGTTGGGATTTTAGAAAATTTCGCCAGAGTTTCCTTTGTAAACGGAGGTGTCCATGCTTACTAGCATATCATTTTCTTTTCAAAAATTCATTCAAACAATTCTCCTTCAACAACATACAACCTTTATTTACCAAACTTGTCAAAAACAAGCATAAACCATAAACTCATGAACTTGAAAATCTATAAAAATGTGTAGTAACTTACTAGCATACTTAGTAAGTCTTGTTACCTTTAAAAATGTGATTAGTTGCTTTAAAACTTCATTTTTAAAGAGTTTGATTATTCACAACTTCTAGTCATATTTTCTAGAAATATTTCTTTGTGAAATTTTCTTATTACACAAATGTTTCTACACTTGTTTATCCACCAAAAATGTGTTAAGTTTATGTAAGATCCAAGTTTTAACTAAACTCATACTTTTCACTTGGTTCTTTCGAAAAACCACTCATGGATCTTTGGATCTACAAGATTATAACCTACTTTGATCTTTATTTTTCAAGAAAACATCTATTGATTCAAGTTCATAGTTTATGTGTGGATGATTCCATCATCCTACACATTTCTAACTTTCTCATCTGCTATATCATGTTTTTAATCATGATCTAGCAATACCATATGATGATCCATCAACTACATAAGTAACAACAACCGACAATCATCACAACACATGAATATCATAATTTCTTCATCTTTTAATCATACTTTTATCACCAAATTAGTTTATTTTCAAGACTTCATTACAAGATTCATTAGGGTTCTTATCATTTTGACCATTAAACATTATTAACCACTTAAACAAGATGTAAAAAGCAAAGATCTAAGTTCTTACCACTAGTTCAAGACTAGGGAAGTTCAAGTGAAGAAATGTGGTGGATAAAAGAAGATGAGAGTGGTCCTTCAACTTTCGAACACACCGAGCTTCGTTGTATGCCTTCTAACACCTTTTTATGCTTGTAGAATGCTTGAAGAAGGTTGAATGATGATGATGGTGTGTGGGGTGGTGTTCGGCCAAAGCCAAGAGAGAAGAGAGAGGATGAGTTGTGTTGAGTTGGTGAATGAATGAGTGTTATGAAGATCTAATGGTTTTTATAAACAAGTTTCCAACATCTTAATAACCATTGTGTTACATGTCCCCCAAGTACTATACAAATACAATAAACAAATAAAAGAAATCAAAGTGGGGATCCCACTTTCTAGAACCGATTGGGGGGGGGGTGTGCTTGGTTGGGTTTTAAATGTTTAGTTACTAATCTAGTTAGAAGAATAAGTATCTAGTTAGTGGTTCATGTGCATTAAGTAATATATAGTGTGTCAGGGTGTTCGGGGACCCTAACTAGTTTAGAAAAACAGAAACAATGCTTCTAGCATTATTTTGGTGTTTCGGGTAATGTTCGGTTGTTCGGTTTGATACTGTTCCGTTAAAGTGCTTAATTAATCCGTGAAGGGTCCTATATATATATATATATATATATATATATATTTGTAACATTTTTTATTCTTCAACACTCAGGAAAGCATACCGGACTATTTAGTAACTTTTCTGTACACTACTAGTATGTTAATAAGCACATGTAAGTATAACACAGTAATCAGAAAACAGTTAAGTAATTCAGCACAGTCATCAAGTACTTTAATTAACATTAATGGATCGTACGGAATACATGAAATTTTGAGGGTTGTCACATTCTCCCCTTGTTAAGAAAATTTCGTCCCGAAATTCAGCACGTGGTTACTGAGGAAGCTAGTTATGTTGCGTTGGTTTCCTGGTTTTTGTAACACCTTGAAAATTTATGTCCAATAATGTATGAACACGTGTCATAAGCTCTGAACGTGTGAAAGAATACTTTAGAGGGACTAAAGTTGACAAACAAAGAAACTATGTGAATATAAGGGTCCAAAGTGTCAACGATGGATAATTATATTTAAAAATAGCCCTACAAGATGTTTATACCTTCAAACGAATAAATCATGGATCATACGAAGCTAAATATGAAAGAAAGTGAGAAATTACAAACTACAGGGGCTAAATGTGTCAACATGTGCAAAGTATACCTCTGAGTGATCTTTTAGCAGACCCGAAGCTTTGTAACGGTAAATTATACTCGCTAGAATATGTGGTAAAAATTTCATAAAGTTTCGTTATCGTATGAGAAAGTTATGATCAAATTCATGTACGAGGGGTTAAAAGCGTCAACATTGAAATTCAAGGTCTTTCGGGTGTTCACAAAGTTAACAAGAGACTTAACTAAGTTGGTAAAAGTCCTAAAGCCCTTAAAAATAAGGTTAGAGGGCTGAAATAGCAAAAATGGAACTTAAAACCACGTAACTAAGGACCAGGGACCAAAAATGCAAAGTTGGAAACTTGTTAGGCTGGTTCTGACAGGCCAGGCGGCCCGCGTAAGAGCCCCTTATGGGCTTACGCGGCCCGCGTCAGAGTGCCAGTAACAGAAAACGTGGGCAGGTGCCAGTTCAGGTCTGTAACCGACTTAAAACGTTTGTTTCTTATACCAGGGGCTGCCCCAATGGTATTTCATGCATAGGGGGCACCTGTAATGATCTTGTATCACCTGTAGACTCTTGTGGAATCATCTAAATCATCCATGATTGCTATATAAGAGGAAGAATGTTACAACTTGTGAACACTTGCATTTGCAAACTCTCATAAGCTAACTTCTGGAGCTTCTCTGGTCAGCCACAAGCATTCTTAGCATCCCTAATCCTAATTACGACCTTTGTAAGTGCCCTTAACCTTTCTTAATTCGTTTTAGCTTAGTAATTTAGCTAAAAGTCAAACCGTCGTAATTAAGGTTTGACTTCGAGATTAGTCAATAATTACTCAGTAATATCTCGAATTAAAAATACCTTTGAGTAGGTAATTATGTGGGTAATAAACGCTTAAAAGGGTATTTTCAGATTCCCACTCTAGCTATGTTAATTGTCGAGTCAAAGCTTATCTTAAAAAGTCAACAGAATGCTTATTTTCAAATTAATGCATAATTAGCAATGTAGGATACATGCAACCCGTTTGATCATTAAAATAACTTGGTAATTAATGTAAGAACATGTCCCAACATGTTCAACTCGACAATTTTCTGTATAGGCTCGGTTTAGAACCGAAAGTCGCATAGTTTGACTTCTGCTTTGACTTTCAGTTCTGACCCATTTAAGCCAAGTTTAGGATTGCCTTAGAGCTTCTTTTGGACCTATTTACATGTTAGTATAACTCTCTGAGATTATACAACTTGGTTCATTGGATATCCTATTTACATCCATGTTTCCGTTAAATGCTTATATGTTGACCATTATGCCCAAATGACCTTAAAATATGATTTTTGAAAATGTAAAAGGGTAGAAACCTTAGCTACTGATTTATAAGCTTGTACCTAAAATTTGAGATCAGTTTGAGGTATAGATTAAGAGTTATACTCATTAGCGTAATTAGAAGCTTCTTTAGTAATTAAATGGCATAAATTACATATAGCCTATCTAAACCCAAATTTTTATACAAAAATTTGTACCCACTATTATAAAATAATATTTTGGGATTTTTAAAGATTTTTATTCAATTTTAGGCTGAGCATAACTTAGTGTTCTAAGCTTAATTCGGCTAATGCCGGTTTTGCCCTTTTGGGCTATAAAATGAGTTTTATAAATCCTATTGACCCCAAACCTTTTTCTACTGATCTAATATGTTAAATAAGGTATTTTAAGCCTTCTGGAATTTTAAAAATATCAGCTTTCTATACCAAACCCGGAAATGGCTCCAAATCGCCTTTTTAAGCGTTTTTAACGCATACGTATGTGCTAGAACCTTTTTAAGCATATGGGGTTGAAACCTACTGATGTAGTCAGTAAATTTTTATATTTTAACAGTAGACTAATGTTTTAAACTCAGAATGTCAGTTTTGACCCTATAAGCATATGTGAAATTACCAAAATGCCCCTACGGAGCATAGTACGGTTATAAGATATAAATTTCACATATATTTGATACCCTACTGTTATAACTTAGTAAATTAAGTATATTTGCTGATTTAATCAGACCTGTAACTCAGGTTATTATTTAAACTCTTTTACACCCTTTAAAATGACCAAAATGCCCTTATGAGGCATAGTTTTGGTTTAAAACCATTTGGGGCATAATGGAAGGTATCTTACTGATATCACAACATGTTTAAGGCATATTAACTTAGGAAACTTGTATATGACTCTCATGGTTACTCGTTACGCACTTTACGCGTTTGGATCGGCTTATGTAACTAGTTTACTCATTTTAGCCGAAATGGGCCAAACCATATCATTTTTGTCTCAAAATCCAGAATGTGATTAAGTTACCCATATTAAACAAGCATGAAAGCTTGTTGGGTCAAAACCACATTCTAAAACGTTCTTCGCCTTATCGTGCGTTTAAACCGTAATCTTCATTTAAAACTAACCGGTCTAAGCTTAAGACCCGTTAGGATTCTAATAGGTTATTAAAACCTTAAATTCTAGATATAGGAGCCCAGTAAAAGCTATCTTTATTTGCTGATTTGATACGGCTGAGATTAAATTATATTTAGCTCAGGTAAATACTTTTAACTTATTTTCCCTTATATGGGCTTGGGGTACGGTATATAAAATACCGCTTGGTCGGGTAATTGACCTTAACCGGTCGGTGGTTAAGTGTTTTAAAAATGACCCGTTTGAAAATGTTGTTTTGTTTGTTTAACGCCTTTGGGGGTTTAATGACCATGTCCCGGATATCTTTGGCATCATTCAAAGAATGGCCACGACCTTAGCACACGGGTGTAGGCGTACACCCGTAGTGCATTAAATCAATAAAGTATAACA